>NC_081435.1:18840169-19440169 GCF_949786415.1 Peromyscus eremicus
TATGCTGCACCCTGGCTATGATGTAGATCTCATCTCTTCAAAGACCCATCCAGTCTTGCCTGATGGGCGAGAGTCCTGTACAGGAGGCTTGTGACATTTATTGCCTTTTGTAGAATCTATTTTTAGGAAGTGAGAGAAGCTCATTTCCAAAACCACATGTAAACTGAATGTACTTTCATCTTATTTAATTTTTTTTTCTTTGAGACCAACTCTCATGTAGCTCAGGCTACCCTTGAACTCACATTACCACAGAATGACCTTGGACTTCTGATCCTTTTAGCTCCACCTCAAAGTGCTAGAATGAGAATCACAAGCCACAATGCCTGGTTTAAGTCACACTGGAGAGGAGACATGAGACACTTACATGCTAGACAAATAAATAGTTTCCCAACTGAGCAACACTATCAACCCGTAGGCTGAATATGCTTTTATTTTGACATAAAATGCTCTTGCTGTTGTTCTCAGTGATATTAGCTGGTTTATTTAATATAATGAGTGGTAACTCCTCTGCAAGGCTCTTGAAGAGCAGAGAAGCTTCCTTGGCAGAGTCGGCCAACCAGTTACTCTTTTCCTCAGGGGCTGTGGAGGAAATCAGAGTGAAACAGACCCCTGTAAAGTACACACAGAAGGTGGAAGCGCTGAACTACAGAAATGGATTGTGGGAAAGAAGCACGCTGTTCTGTTTATCTTTTCCAAACAACAGAGAAATTGGAACAGAAGTAATCAGTGTGAGGAAAACATTTCACCTTGAAGAAAATGGCCTTTTTGCCCTCTCTCCCTGCTCCACCATCTTGAAATGGATTTTAGCTTTTATCAGTCTGTGAAACTGAGGATCATTAAATATTTAAATCAAACAAGGACACCCAGGTTAGTCTCCTTCCATTCCCTCCACCTCATGAGTAGAGTTTATTTTCCCTGGCTGCAATTTGTAGATTAGATTATCCCCCACAAAGGGCCATGTTAGAAGAGGATACAATACCTTTCCCCGCTTTGGTTTTCTGCTTAAGAATACTTGGGACTCAATTATTTATTGAGAAACAGCAGAAAGGAAACAAATTCTGAATATTGCCTAAGGAACCGTTTTATAAGGGAAGTTTCCCTTTGTAAAATGATTCTCCATTTGTGAAGGATTTCTTCTGTGGAAAAGAACGATATAAATATTGTTAGTAGAGAAAATAACATTTTAACTATGCATAATAGGTCTTCCAAATATTTACTGTACCTTTTCTGGCTAGGATTTCTTCAATTTGTCTTCAATCCCACAGCCTTCTTTTTATTTTTGTGTGTAAAATTGTTGACACAAAATTATTGCTCTAAAGGGAATGTGAGTTCACTTTCAGGTAAAGTATTAGTAACTTATGCATGGGAACACAGGATCAGATTGCCCTGAATTACATGGTATGCTGTGAAATGGTTTACACAAACTCACATAGTCACAAACAAAAGAAAATCACTAATTAGTGCATTTGCCAAACTCATTGGAGGTGGGAGCATGAGGTTAGAGCCCAGCAAGAAAATATTTTCCATGCATTTCAAATCCTGTCTGATGAAGTTCTTAGCTTTAGTGTTGTTTGCACCTAATGGTCTGTTAAGTTAATAAATTCAAAACTTTGCTAGTCACAGTGATGTTAAGTTAGTTAAAGGCAAGGATGCTAGTTTAGATACCCATGTTGTTAAAGTAACTATTGAGGAGATTAAGGAAAGCCCAAAGTGATGTTGGCTCTGGACTTTCAAGAATCCTCTCTGTAATTTCAGTCAGTCAGACCCCAGATCCTTCAACACAGGTGTGACTCCTTCAGACAACCTCAGTTCAAAGCTGTTGGATAAGTCTAAATTTAAAGCTATCTCTTTGTCTAACTCAATTTTATTTGCTTTTCCCTTATCAGTCTGTATTTTCTTGCAAGGTCCCCAGCAAAGACCTTATAAATATAAGAAAGGTCTTTTTCTTACATACAAACTTCGGATCACACATAACCAAAAACAATGGCAAAAAGTCTTAATCATCTATTATAAAAATGAATTTTCTAATCTGAAATACTAGGATATCAGAACTGGATTTCTCATATAAATTTCATGAATATTTAACAGCAGCCTTTAGCTTTCATGTATTCACATATTTTTTCATAGGTAATTTAGCCAGCTAGGTTCTGGGACAGTGAAAGAAAAAGGCCTAATTAGCAATCGTCTAAACTGGAATAAAAAAATATAAAGGACAATCTAAATAATTCTGGGATTGCACTTTTTTTGAGAAAGAAAATTAGAATACACTTTAAAAATATTAAAATTAGTTATAAATTTAATATTCTGAAATACTTCCAGTGGTCCAGTTCAGAGGACATGCAGGAAAGCAAGTAACTTACTTACAACACACCTGTTGGGTTATACACTATATTTACTTTTTTCATTTTACAGAGTTTTATTTTTTCTTTATTTTTTGAGATATAATTCCATATTTCCCCCACCATTTCTTCCTTCCAAACCCTCCTTGCTCTTTTTCACTAAAAGCCTCTTTTTTCATTAAGTCTTGTTACATACATAGATGTATGTTTATATCCCTGTGTGTTCCTAAACACATAAATGCATCTTGCACTGTCTGTATAATGTTACCTGTATGTGTGTTTTCAGGCAAGGCTGACCATTTGGTATTGGATAACCAATTGGTGTGCTATTCCCCGGGGAAGATTGTTTTCTTCCCCCTCAGCATTTCTTAATTGCCTGCAGTTCTCTGTGAAGGGGTGAGGTCCCATGGGCTTTCCCTGGTCCAGTTTAGTATGTTCATAGTTGTTTTCCTATTTAGTTCATGTTCAGGCAGCCATGGTGGTGGGACTTTACACGTGTAGCTTTGGCCATCCCTAGGAGACACAGTCTTACTGCGAATGCCCTCATCCTTGGGCTCCTACGTCCGTTCTGCCCTCTCTTCCAGAGTATTCCCAGAGCTTTAGACTCAAAGCTCATCTTGTATAGTTTTTTTGGTTTTGTTTGTTTGTTTTAAACTCTATGAACTCTTGAAAATTTATCATACTTCTAGAATATCAGACTCTGTCTCACAGACTTACAAAAGAAACAGTCAGTAAAACCTCCTAAATAATAAAAGAATTGCCCTTCCATAGGTATCACCATCCAAGATTGTAAGTTGCATTACAGAGCTATAGAAATAAAGGCAGCATGATATTGGCATAAAAACAGATTCATTGATCACGAGAATAGAATTGAAGGCCTCCACAGAACTCCACACACCTACAGACACCTGTTTTGTTTGTTTGCTTGCTTTGTTTTGTTTTTTGACAAAGAAGACAAAAAATTTACACCAGAAAAAAACAAACAAACAAACAAACAAAAAACATGATCTTCAAAAAATAGTGCTGGTCAAACTGAACAATTTCACATTAAAGAATAAAAAGAGACCCGCATTTAGCATCTTCAAAAACTCAATTCCAAATGTAAAACAAAAACCACTATGTGAGTATTATGACTTAAAGTTTTCAACTTATCCTTTTCTTGCTTTCAGACTCAGTTTTCTGATGGGCAAAGCTGTAGTCTGAAGATGAAATTGAAAAGAATTAAAAACATCAAGAATTCAGGTTTTTCTTGTCTTTCCTGGGGCTGGTTGGAGATTGACCATGTGATTCAATTTTCTCTTTTGAAGTTTATTTAAAGTTTCTCTCTCCCTGTATTTGCCTCCTGGTCTCAATATCTATCAGCATCATTTTTACTATGAGTTTACCATCATAAGAACTTCCTATTTGAACATGTAGCATCTTATGCTGATGTCTGTGAGTTGACTCCCAACTTGTGAGTAAATGGTAAAGTTTGAATAGCTATTCAGTTGGCTATAGTCTAAGTGTGTTTTGAGTGGTGAATATATATGAATGGAGTAGCTGAATACTGAATACTTTTTGTCCAGAGAACTGAGGTTATTATAAAAGGCATATTCTCTGAGAAGTATCTAGTCAAAGAAATCAAAGAAGAAAATCCACAGTCTGTACCCCATAATTCTCTTTTCTAATTTCCCATACCACCACTGTATCTCTTCTATATGCTCATATGCAGACATTTCCCTGTTTTTGTTTGTTTTTGTCTGTTTTGGGGGTCCTGTCACCCAGTTCCCAAATAAATCACACATGGAGGCTTATTATTACTTCTGAATGCCCAGCCTCAGCTTGGCTTAGTTTCTAGCCAGATTTCCTTAAATTAACTCGTCTATCTTCTGCCTCTGGATTTTTCCCGTTCTCTAACTTCTGTAAATCTTACTCTTATTCCCTGGCTTGCTGTGTAACTGGGTGGCTGGCCCCTGGAGTCCTCCTCCTTCCCTGGCTCCTTGAACTTAGCTCTCTCCTCCCAGTTTTCTCCTTCCATATATTTTCTCTGCCTGCCAGCCCTGCCTATCCTTTCTCCTGCCTTTTTATTGGCTGTCCAGTTCTTTATTAAACAACCAGGTGTTTTACTCGGGCATAGTAACACAACTTCACAGAGTTAAACAAATGCAACATAAACAAAAGTAACACACCTTAAATTTCTACTACACTTCTCCAAGGAGAGGAACAGTATGGCTGAACTAGCATATCCCAGTTGAGAATATAGCCTTCAATTGTACAGAAATCTTCTTATTTGTAAATATGAACTATATATTCCACACTTGCCTTCTATGGAAGTACGATCTCATTGTATGTTAAAATGATTGGATTTCAAATATTTAAAATAGTCGGGGAAATTTCTGAGGAAAGCCCTTCAGAACTGAGTTTGAACCACATCTAAACAGAGCCAGTAATTCTGGGTCATTGTGGAGATACCCTTGTTAGAGTGCTTCCTAGAAGCTATTTGTTCACAGCTTAGAGCGTTCCTGAGAGCATAGGAGAAATATGCTCAAATTTATGAAAGAGTAATGAGGGTCTATGTTAAGAAACCTTGGGCCCTTGAAGAACTCTTTGCTTATCACAATTCAACACCTCCCAAGTGTCTAATGAACTCGCTGATGTAAAAATTATTTACAACATTACAGCTGTCACAGTCTTCTTAGAAGGTGTCATAACTACACAAACATTTTTGTGCATGGGTCGAATGCTGTTCAATACACATACACATACAAAGGAACAAGTAGGATAAAACAAGGTCCTTCAGGAGGGAAACATGTTTTCCATTCTCTGGACAAGATTTCACTTATTTATTCACCTAACAGACAATGTTTAATGCCTACTATATACTAAGGATTATGGTCTTGGTATAAAGTGCATAGGCTGTTTAAAATTTAATGGAGATAACAGAAAGATATTATCAAGTGCAATTAAGGTATTGCTATATCCCATCTTAATAACAGATGCCAATGGCTTTATCCCATTTATAGCTAGCAAATTCCAGAACTCAGCAACTTTCTTTTTGTAACAACCTCACAGGGCCCCAAGCAGCAGTGTAGGGACATCTCACTACTGAAGTTCTGCCTTACCTCTGCTTTAACTGTATTCCTTCTTCTTAAGGATATTTTGTCTTTCATGTAATTTACCAGAACAGAAACAACTGGTTCTCAGACACAGTTGCCCAGAGGATAAGACTGGATCTGATCCTCCTCCATGAACGGGCACATCACTGTTCTCTGTTACAACTCTCCTGGTTTTCTTGTTTTCAGAAATTGCTCAACTTGTGTGTGTGTGTGTCCTCTCTGCTGCCTTCTGCTCTGCTCACCTCCTCTCTGCTGCCCTCTCCTCTGTTGATCTCTTCTCAGCTGCCCTCCCCTCTGCTGCCCTCTTCTCTACTGATCTCCTCATTACTTACCTCTGCGCTGCTTCCCTTCCCTTTACTAAGCTAACCTCCTTTTGGAGCCCACAGTATAGACACTGACCCTTTCCATAATTCTCTTCTAGAGTCCTGCAACCACTTGTTTGGAAGTACAGCACTTATGTCCCTCTGAGAAAGAGAAGCTTCCTTTAAGCTCACCAATTGCCCTGTTACCACCTTCACTTGCACTGGGCCCCTTTGCCAGTCTCATGTCTCTGATGTTTCTCTTCCACATCATTTGAGTGACCTGTATCAGGGTCACTGGGAACCACTGTCTGTCCTGCTCCAAGATCTTTGCGAAGTCTGTTACAAAAGGTAGTTAGTATGTCAAGTTCAGGATTTGTCTTCGTTTCTTTTTCTCTCCTTTTCAAGAAATACCTGCTTTCCAATGAGTTTCTCTCACCTCCCCAATCTGTTTGCATCATATCCTCCTGGAATTTCAAATGTAACTCTTGAGGCCCATAGAAGTTTGTAGAGAGGCATTTTTCTCGTGGGGATTTGAACAGGCTCACACACACTGAACAGCTTTGGTTCCACTCTTCTAAGTGCTTAAGCCTTCATGTCCGCCCTACCCATGTACTTAGGAAATTAATCTACAGAAACAGGGAAGAACAACTAAAGGATGCCAACTAGTCACCCAAACGACCTTCATTCTAGAGCCTCTGTTACAGTGTCGGGTGTGAGGCTTCTAAGCTGAACAGTTGCTCTGAGTAATGCCCACATCCCTTCACTCTGCAGCCTGGTCCAATGCATTCATCCTGACCAACTGCTAAACACATGGCCTGAATTCACTGTGAGTGAGACCCTCAGAATCTGTGGGGACTACAGAATTGTCTTAGACTTCTAGGAAAGTAGGAATTGTTGCCATCAGACTGAAGCATGAAAGTCACGACTTATGTCTCAAGGATTGGAATGAGTGCAGCTTCGACAAAGTGAGTAAGAAAGGAAAAGGTGCAGTCACACTGTAGGCCACCAGTAGCTCATGCCATCTCTGCTGGAACAAAGCTGTCAGGAAAAGCACTGTTGTTGTCAACAGTGGTAAACAATAAATCCCAACAACATATAACTTAGTAAACATCGCTTTGTTTAATTTTCAGCAAACACGTACAGCAGGCAAGAAATATAAAAGGTTGACAACTATATTTTAGAACTTGGGCTTAATATTGAGGCGAGGTAGGGCTTCCATTCTGGACAGCAGAGTAGCTCATGACTAACTTGTAAAACTATCCTATCATCTTACTTTGGGTTCGGTTTAACTCAGCTGGAAGTTATGTCTAACCTTCAGTAGGTTACATTTCAAATGAGTTCTGACTCCATCCCACAATTAATACTAATAGTATCTTATTTCAATATTATTTAGCCTGTAAATGGCTTAATTTTATTTCTTATCAATATTCTGACATGTCCAAATTCCATTCAAAGTAAAAATGGATGTCTTGACTGATACAATCATGAATTAAAGAATTAATAATGTCATATGTAAGCAATAAGCTGAAGATTATTGCAATGTTTACAGTACAATTGTACTAATTTGGGACATGACCTAGAGAAGAGCTACAAGTGTACTGTAAACATCGGACGGTCTTGATTTGTCCATATCACATTGCTGGTTTAACACCAAAAAGGCATTGAGGACCCAAATGGTTTGATTTTCTTTATACTATTCTGCAAATATCATAAAATTCAAGTCTACACAATGGACTTCTCCTGACAATGGTAGTCTCCATTATTGTTTTCTTCCTGCTTTTCATCAGAGAAGTCAAGACCACTTTGGACCTTTTTCCACGTGAACATTGGATCAAATGAGTTGATACACAGGTAACCATTTTGAAGCTACAGCCTGCTATCCAAGTACTTGCCCACACCCTACACTGGGGCCGGAAGTACCAACATCAGTCTCAATTTTACTGCATGGCTCTATACTTTCATTACCATAACAGTATGAATGGAAATTCTCATATGTTTTATATAAAAACCAGGCAACAGATAAGTGTTTCAGACTTTGTTTAAAACTTACTTAAAGATTTTGGGTTTTTTGTTTTTTGTTTTTTTGTAAAGTTAAAATTCATCTTCATCCATATATCCCACATATTATCATTGAACTGTCACTGAAGGCCAGGGAATGAATGGATATTGAGGCTATGGAAGCAAACACCAAAGACAAACTTCTTGCACTGTGAAATATGTGATTTAGTCAGGAGACCATGACAATATAAAAAGTAATCAAGGAAAAAGCTAAAATAGCAATAATTTATTTTATTTGGAAAAAATGAATGGTGTGGTTAGGATGTAATGAAATAATATCTAAATATCAAGGTAGGTTCTGGAAGAAACTCAGTGTAGACTATGGCATTCTGCACTGCCTAATGTTCAACTGAACCTGTGTTTTACAAAGAGTTAGGATGAATGTGAACTGAGAAGTAACTACTAGTTCAAATACAGGGGGGTGTTGGTGATAGTGAGTGGCAAGAATAACTGAGTTTATCAAAAGCAAAAAAACTGGTTTAGAATTTGAGGCTTGCATATGAGACAGGAAAGTGGAGAACGTTTTCTAAACTCCGTTTAGAAAACAACATTGTGCGTACTGTGGTATGCTATTGACGGCAACTGTGAGAACTTAAATGAGCTATTCTGTTTAGAAAACAACATTGTGTATATTGCGGTATGCAATGGACGGCAACTGTGAACATTTAAACGATGCCAACACGTTGAAGTTAACCTACTTCACTGATTGCGGAAACCAAGAGTAAAACATATTTAATCTTCATTGAAAAACTACACCAATATACAAACTAATCCACTGTGTTGGTGTGTTCATGTAACTCAAAATCCAACAAACAACAAAAATTGTAAAATGGGGAAATGAAAATAATAAAGGATGTTAGGAAATGAAAGTAAAATATTCATGAAAGGAAATGCTATATGTAATTACTTAAAGAGCTATCTGAGCGACTCCCTGACTAGACAAATGGGGAGAGAATTCCATATTATATATTGTTATAATTTTATTTTTGGAAAAAACAAACATCTTTCTTTTCCTCAACTTCTCAATGTCTTCCACTCAGAGAATTATCTGAAATGAACAAGATTTATGAAGAGATTTTGTGTTACCTCCTAAGTGGTCCTCCCGTGGAGAGGTCCCCCGGTCCATACTGCTATAGAGAGATGGCTCCATTATACTTTTGTAGAAAGTAGGAGGGATAAACTAAAAAGAGAGTAAAATGGTTTGTGATACATGTCCTTAAGATAACCTAGCTTAATACAGGGCTAGAAATTTAATGGAGAAATTGATAGAAAACAATGATGCTTCAATTTCTTTGATACCTAGAAGCAAGAAGAATAGAAAGTATATTGGATGGAAAAATCAAGATCCATAGACATGCTCATACACTTGTGAGCTGAAAATAATAAAATTTTATAAGCCTAAAGTTAATGCTTTAAGTGAAGCAAATATCTAACTATACAAATCTAAGCATAGAAGGAGACTATACAGTACAATTACATATAATAATGGAATGAAAGCACTTTCTAAATAAATTGCTAAATGTGAACAAAAACATTATGAAACTTCCAAATTATAAATCAACATAGGTTGAAATTAACATCCATCTAACATTAAAAAATAATGATCACAATTTAATCCTCATTTCTCAGAATTCAATTTGCATATTTCACATAATTCTGAGCCCTAAATTTTAGGAGAAATTAGCTGGAACTTTTTTAAATGATTTTGCTTCAAGGAACTGATTCCGTGATGTAGGATATTTTGTTAAAGCAAGCATTCAAGTTTGGATCAGAATATGATGAGGGTGTGCTTGGTGATATGAAGATTAAATTTTTTTTTCAAATGGCTGACAATGATTTATTTACTCTTTGTGAACTCCAAAAGTCTATTAGGTAAAAGATAAAAAAAAAAAAAGAGGCTGACTTTAGCTTTGCATAAGGAAACAATGGGGCAGTTTCCAGGAAGCCTGGTATGTACTGAAGTGGGACTTAGGAGTTTCCATTTTCAAAATAATACAAAAGTGATATATGTATGCTAGGAACTGTATTTCAGTTATTTCAGTTTTGATGTTCGGTCTTTCTCAGGCTGTTGTGGGATGCTGAGCAGCAGCCCAGAGTCTCCAGTTTACCAGTTACACAATCAACAAGGGAGACACCCTACAGTGCACCCATTTGTTGCCACCAGGTTCAGTAGACTAGTGTGATTAAAAACGTGCCCATGTTAACTTTCAGGTGGTAACATTTTTCAGAGCATTATAGCTTTATCCTGACCTCATCCCCCTCCTAAGTGGAAAGGCATCTACACAGTTCAGTGGGCTCCATTGGAGGAAAGAAATCTCTTCACTTGTTGGAGTGAGTTCATGCTTAGAAGGGTAAAAGTGGCAAGATTAATTACTATGGCAGACCATTCAAATACAAGTCAATCCTTGAGACTTAGGATTTTCCTCATATTTTTAAAGTTTAAAAAAATAAGGAAGAGGGTAAAGTTTTCAAAATTTCTAGTTGAATTTGGAAATGTTTTATCAGAAAACGTATACACGTGCAGTCTCTCAAGAGGGAGGTCGTTTAGATTTCCCCTGTTACTTAACACTCAAATCCATTCTCCCAGTACAAAAATACCCTAGCTGTGTGGATATGAAAATCTTCCTTTAGACAGAACGTATCTTGTTTTCCCATGTTTCCACAAACGCCTGTGGGAGAAGAAGGATCATTATCAGAGCGTCAGCTTTTGGACAGAACCTCTCTCCTCCTCCTGCCCCCTTCACCATAGTGCTCCCCCTTTTCCTCCGAGCACATGGTTCTCTGTAGGGTAATGGGTGGGTAGCAGGGAAGCTGATCTCAGCTCTCAGAGGACTCACATAGAGCAGCTGCTAGGATTTTGTTTTGAACTTGTTTGCACAAAGCTGCTGTCTGCAGCTGTTTCCCCATCAGGTTTATCTCCCAAACAGCATAATATAATTTATTTTTATAGGAAATTCTTCATAATAAGGGACCACAAATGGCTTCTCAGGGAGAGTCAATCATAGAATAAAGAGCAACAGATGGACAGAAGGGGAGTTGTAAAGTGAGAAAGTGACACAGGAGAGGTGGATGTTCCAGGGAAAGCATCCATTCCAGCAGGCCACTCAGAAAGTTGGTGGGAACACTGAGAAAGATGTTTGTAAGTAAGGTGTACCAAGGTGCCAGGACCCTGTGCTTGAGGCAAGAGAAGAAAACAGAAACTTCTGAGAAATTCTCAATTCTGTACATCCATAGAGCCTGAACTAACAGATGTGAAGTCGAGAATATAATGCTTTTTTTAAAAAAAAAAAATTTTTTTTTGTTAACGGGATATTACATAAGCCAGCGGATCCTGAACTCACTACACACTCTCTAGTGATTTCACAATTATATTTGCTAGAGTTCAGAAATCTCCTCAGTAGCCAGAGTTTCTATTAAGCCATCTCAGCTTATAAAGGTTTATCTTAAATACTTTTACTATAAACTATTACAAAATGGGCATCTGACTCCCAACACAGCCCTTATTCTCCCAGGAAAGGAGGGGAATAAAAAGATATAAGAGAGTTGAAAGAATTCCCTTCCCTTTTATGAGGAAAGTTGAAATTTCTCAGTAAAGTAAATTAAAGGACACCAACCCTGAAAAACTGCCAAATAAGCAAAGCCACATAGACCAAAAAAATGAGAGAGATAGCTCAGTCTCTAAAGAGCTAGCATAGAGTACTTGTCTTGTAGCCACAAGTAACTGACTTCATCTTCCAGAACCCATTTAAAAACACTCCAGTGTGTTTGTAATACCAGTACAGGGGAGGTAGAGTCTGCAAGGTTCTTATAGCTTACCCAAGAGTCAGCCCAAACTTCTTGGTGAGTTCCAGGCAAGTGAGAGAGAGATCTTGTTTCAATAAAATGGTGGAGGGCACTTCAGGAAAGACATCCAAGGTTGTCCTCTGCCCTCTCCTCTTTGTTAGGGTTTCTATTGCTATAAAGAGACATTATGACCATGAAAACTCTTACAAAGAAAATATTTCATTGTGGTGGCTCACACACAGTTCAGAGGTTCAGTCCATTATCATCATGGAAGGACATGGCAGCATGCAAGCAGACATGGTGCGGGAGAGGTAGCTTCTACAACAGGCAGCTACAGGAACAGGAGATAGACTGTCTTGAGCATAGATGAGATGTCACAGTGCACTTTCACAGTAACACACTTCCTCCAACAAGACCACACCTACTCTAAAGAGCATAAAGAAGAAGGGATTTCTGAATAGTAGTGAGTCAGGCAAATTATCATTTTTGCTACATTGATTGAGATCAATTCTTCATTTTACGGACAAAGTTTCTCAGCTTTGTTGTGCGATGAGGTTTATTTGTAGTAAGAAAGGCTGAAACTTGCACTCCGTTGGCTCTGACTTCTGTATGCAGTCCCCAGAACTATTATAATATCGCATCTGTTCTGCAAAGTTTTAAGTCACATTCTCAGCTCTGAATTGTCCTTCCTCTAGGTTCTAGTTACAAGTATGTGAGCCAAGTGTAGCTATAGGATGTCAGAGACTCCTAATAGTGTGCTGGTTATGTTAAGTAACAAGATTGAGAAGAATTGGGTATCCTGCACATATGGCTATTAACATTTCAAACCTTTCAGGACTGTAGAGCTGAGATATTTACCCAGTGTATCAGTCACATTTCTATTGCCGTGATAAAGTACCATGTCTACAAGTTACTTACAGAAGAAATGTTTATTTTGGTTTAAGGTTTCAGAGGGATGAGAGGCATGGTGGCAGGCAGCCAGAACAGGAAGATGGAAATCACATCAACCTCACATAGGAAATAGAGACAATAAGCTGGAAATGGGGCTAGACTATAAACTCTTCAAGGCTGCCCAAGTGACATGTTTTCTTCAGGAAGGCCATACTTTCTAAATAATCTATATAGTCTCTGCAAACAGCACCACCATATGGGACCAAGTATCCAAATGCTAGAGCCTATGGGGGACATTGCTCATTTAAACAACCATACCCAGAGAAACAGAACTAGTGAAGTACTACTTTGCTTCTGTTACAGACATTAAGGCAAAGTGAACTTGATTATGAGGAAATTGGAACCCCAGAAACATCATAAGAGAGCAAGAAGCATTTCAGTATATTATTTTGAAGTTTAAAGATGGGGTGAGTGGTGGCACAAGGAAGCAGAGGAATCAGTAAATTCTTACCATTATTGAGATTATTCACAGAGACCTTATAGCATGGTTTAAAAGCAGAAATGGAGCATAATTCATTACTTAAAAATATATAGTATAGACTGGCTTACTTGGTATGGCTGTCTTCATGCTAGAACAGTGGTTCTCAGCCTTCCTAGTGCTGTGATACTTTAATACAGTTCCTCATGTTGTGACGACCCTCCCAACCATAAAATTATTTCATTGATGTTTCATAATTGTAATTTTGCTAATGGTATGAATCGTAATTCACTCATCAATCATAATGAATGAAAGATATATGATATGCAACCCCCAAGTTGAGAACCACTACGGGAGTGATTCCTTGATGGATGTTCCAGTCATGGATGTGGTGGTTTGAATGAAAATAGCCCCCATAGGCTTATAGGGAATGGCACTTGTTGTAGTATGTGTGACCTGGTTGTAGTGTGTGTGGCCTTATTGGAGGAAGTCTGACACTGGGGATGGGCTTTAAGGTTTCAGAAGCTCAAGCCAGGCCCAGTGTCACTCTTCCTGCTGCCTGTGAATCTAGATATAGAACTCATGGCTTCTTCCCCAGCACCATGTCTGCCTGCATGTCTCCATGCTTCCAGCCATGACAGTAACAGACTAAACCTCTAAACCTGTAAGTCAGTTCCAATGAAATATTTTCCTTTGTAAGAGTTGCTGTGGTCATGGTGTCTCTTCACAACAATAGAAATCTTAAGTAAGACATTGGGGCTGGATCCCTTGGCAGTGCAAACCGATGCTGGAAGTTCAGAGGGTTCCTGGGACTCTCCTTGTTTTCAGTCCACATTGGAAGACCAAAATCTGGGTTCTGATGTCCATAATGGATGAGAGCAGGAGTGGCAGCAGCACAGTAGATATCCTTCACACAAAAGGAGAGAAGATGGGCAGGAAACAGCAGCACCACTTTCCCTCAGAGATGTTTACATCTGGGTTGCCCCCAGCAAGTGTTGACCTGGGGGATTAGCTTCCCCCTATTTAATCCTTCCTGGAAATACTCTCACAGACATCAAGAGTGTGTCTCTTGGTTGATTCCAGATCCAGTCGAGACAACCATCACAATCACTGACCTGAAAGTATCTTTCATTTGAAAAAAGAATATTAAAAGATGTTAAGAAAAGACATAGAAGGAAATTGAGAATTACAGAAGGCCACGTGGCATACACTCATACAACCACAGCCACATCACTAATGTTTTGCATAAGAACATTGCAATACTTCTCTTGCATGTACTGAACTGTTGATGGTCTATAAAAGTACCATATTACTTCCTCTCACTCACATTCATGACATCTAGAGAATACAACAGACCATGAGCAGACAGCACAAAAATATATCGTTACTGCCTTTTCCATCCTAAGTCCACATTCACCATACACTGTGGCCATTACTGTTACAGTTTCAAGTGTGACCAAAAAGCCAACACAAAACCTTCTGTACAATTCTCTCTTATTATGAATCCTAGAAACCTCAGCACATTGACCTTTTCTCTTTCCTCTTGGTTGTTCCCTTTTACCTTTTTACTTAAAGGAGGCATATTATAGATTCTCCTGGTATTATCTGAGCTCAAAGTGTGCTTTGGGGTCATTATTAAGTTAAACAGGTGTCACTAGGAAACAAACTCCGAGATCCAAAGCATTTACTGCTGTGGGATGGTCTGTATGTCAAGTGTGTTGCTGATTGGTCAGTAAATAAATCACTGATTGGCCATTGGCTAGGCAGGAAGTATAGGCGGGACAAGGAGAAGAATTCTGGGAAGTGGAAGGCTGAGGGAGAGACACTGCCAGCCGCCACCATGACAAGCCGCGTGGGAAGGTCCCGGTAAGCCACAAGCCATGTGACAAGGTATAGATTAATGGAAATGGATTAATTTAAGATATAAGAACAGTTAGCAAGAAGCCTGCCACGGCCATACAGTTTGTAACTAATATAAGTCTCTGTGTTTACTTGGTCGGGTTTGAGCGCCTGTGGGACTGGCGGGTGAGAGAGATTTGCCCTGACCGTGGGCCAGGCAGGAAAACTCTAGCAACATTTACAACCAAGTAATTAGAGAAACTTGGGTAATGTGCAGGCTACACATGAACATAGGGAGCATTCCTACCCAAGGCAAAGCAGGGCAAGGCAAGATCTTCCCATTCTGTCTAGAAGGGCATTGGAATAATTTGTACGTTATTCATTTATAGACATTTTCACTCAGTATTGTTGGACCATAACTAACTGTAGGCTAGTAAAATTGGACGATGTGAAACCTTTGGGCAGGGAGACTAACGAGAATTTGTGACTGCTTCAATGGTGTTCTGGAGAAGACTTGAGTTATGACATAAACAAACTTGATGTAGTGCAGTGGATCCATTGAGGTTAATCCCCTTTTAAGTGATGAAAAACTATTCATATTCTAAAGGATTTAAATTTTTTAAAGTAACACACTGTCTTATGTTGCTGCGTGATGTAATGAATACATATTTATGTTTGAATCCTTTAATTTTGATGATTTAGGATTTATCATTTCTAAATTATTTACCTCAGTCAAAAGTTTTAAAGCAATTCTTGGGGGCACATCTTTTCTTCTAACAAATCTAAGTACAAACTGCAGATTTCAGAATACTAGTAAAGCATCGGCAGGGAGTGTGGGCCATGGCACTCTTTAGTCTGCTTGAGGCTGAGTTAAGATTTTTCATATTTTCTTTGTCATGTAAGTTGAGATGCTTACTCAGTGGTAGACATCTGAAAGCATATGTGGCCATAATTCATTTCCTATGTGTGTTCTGGTATTAAAATGAATTAAATTACAAATGTGTGATTTTACTTGATAGTATCATGAGAAAACAACTCTCAAAAGTATGGATGTATCTTCACAAGTAAAACAAGTTAGCTTCAAATGACTTTTGTCTTACAAAAAGTTTATCATGTTTTTTTCTTTTTTAGATGTATGCCTAGGTATGCAAATAATAAGACAGGAAGATATGTATATTGTTGTGGAATATATGTTTAAATATGTAAAGATGTGTTGCATTTGTTTAATTATGTAAAGATTTGCTGCTGGTTTACCTTGCTTGCCTAAGGCATCTGATTGGTCTAATAAGAGTTGAATGGCCAATAGCAAAGAGGGAGGTACACGCAGAACTTCTGGGCAAGGAGAATAAGTAGGAGGAGGAATTTAGGCTCCAGAAGAAGAAAAAAAATGGAGATATCAGGGAGATATAAAAGGCCAGTCAGACAGACATGGAGGAAGCAGGAAAGCAGGATATACAGAATGAAAGAAAGGTAAAAAGCCCTGAGGCAAAACATAGATGACTAGAAACAGCTTATATTAAGTTACAAGAGCTAGTGGGAGAAGCCTAAGCTAAGGCTGAGCATTCATAACTAATAAGTCTCCGTGTCTATTTGGGAGCTGGTTGGCAGCCCAAAGAAAGTGCCAGCTATGGCATATTGTTCAGCTTCTTCACTCTGTATCTGTGAGGGTCCCCTCAAAATAGTTATGTATTGTAGTAAATACACTACTAAAGTATGTAAAACCAATCATTATGTGTGTGTATGTGTGTGTATATACATAGGTATGCATGTGTGTGTCCATTTTCTGTGTTCATGGGTGTATATGTACATGAATCTGTGCATGCTTATTTATACATGTATATATGTGTGCCTGTGTGTGTACATTTAAGCTAAATCACTACCTTCAGTATTTCTAACTCTACTTAATGAAAGCCCATGAAGGATTAAATGATTGAATGTGTTAAAAACAGCATATTTGGGATCTTATTAATAAGGTGTAGTATGAATCTCTAAATGGTCTTATTAAACAAAAACAAACCCGGAGCCAGGTATTGGAGTGAACGCTGAAAGATCAGAGAGATAGAACATGCCACAGCCCCCTCACCTTGCCAATTCCTTAGCTGGTCCTGTTTTCTCAGACTGGAAGCCTCTGAGTCCTCATCCAAATTGATCTCAGCAGAACTGCTTCTAAAAGCCTAAAAGCTTAACCAGCCTCTAGTTCCTGATCCTCACGCCTTATATACCTTTCTGCTTCCTGCCATTATTTCCTGGGATTAAAGGCATGTGAAACCATGCTTGGCTGTTTTCAGTGTGGCTTTGAACTCACAGAGATCCGGATGGATCTCTGCCTCCAGAATGCTAGGATTAAAGGTGTGTGTGTGCCACCATTTTCTGGCCTCTGTCTATCTAGTGGCTGTCTGTTCTCTGACCCCAGACAAATTTATTAGGGTGCACAATATATTGGGGAACACAATATCACCACAATAAGGTTTGCATATTTAATTAAAAATATTTGAGAAATACAGAAAAAAAGAAAGAATATACAACATCGTGTGAACTGACCCCCAAAGGTGATTTTACCTGATGCTTTCATGAATTTTCTTCTATTCTTTCAGAGTGTAAACTAATGCCATTGTGAATGTCATTTTATCATTTATTTCCCTCCCTCCTTTTCTTTCTATCTCTCACTATTGCCTTCCGCTCTCCTCTTTCCCTCTCCCCTCTTCTACCTCTGTACTTCCACCTCATCCTTTCCTCATTATTTTCTAAATAATTTAAAAGGGAGGGACTTCCTGGGGTAAGAATATCTGGACACCAATTTTTTTTTTTTCTGTATTTCTGTGATGTGGTCATTCTGTTACTAAGTTCATCAAAGCAAGCATCCAACTCACTGATCATCAACCACAGAAGCCTACTCTGTGAGAGCATCTTAAACAGTGGTCTTCCCTGCAGGAAGCATGGAGCAGGGCAAAGTGCATCAAAACATACCAAGCCTTCTTTCCTGTGGCATCACACCCATGGGAGCATGGTCTATATCCTTGGATGAATAAAGGATACAGTTAGAGCAGAATGGACTTTCCACATCTCTGAAACTCATATGTACCATTCATTATACAGTTCAATGTGATATGGTCTTATGTATGGATTTACATGCTTGTCTTGTAAACACACACACACACACACACACACACACACACACACTGTTGATGGATATTTGGGACTTTGTCACCTTCTCTGTCACAAATACTTCTTTATAAAACCTCTTTCTGCATGTGTTTTCTGGCTAAAGAATAAATTCCTGAAGTTGCTTACATGTTTGGAACTCATTTTCAATTCATAGACCAAGTACGCTAAGTATTTTAAATATTGATATAGATGTTGCGTTTGACTTGGGCACTATCTTGAAACAACATGAATTCCAGAATCTTTAAGATAAGGTTGCCTTCTGAAACTACACTAATTAAAGTTAACAAGTTCAAGTTTAATAATAAAAATGATATGAATCAGCTGAAATCTTTCATGTCATTATTAAATAGTCATCACCAATGTTCATCATTTATCTGTACTTTAAGTGCACATGTGACACATCTCTAAGCCCAATTAATCAGCTGGCATCTTTGGTTAATGTTGATACTAGCTAAAATGTGAAATTTCCCCCCACAATAGCCAGACAAATAAAGAAGCATGTTTGTATCATACAAATTAACGCGAGGTCATAGGCAAGACTCACAAAAATAATTACACCAGGTTAAGGGAACCATGCTTTGGGAGAGTAAGAATTTTAATTAGAACTGTTATTGAGTTCAAATAAGGGCTTTCTGTCTGTAATTAGTGAGTAATATCTTTCTGCATTAATCAACGTCACCAAAAAAAAAAAAAAAAAAAAAACCTGCCTAAATTAACACTTTACTTTTCTTAAATTGCTGCAGGTTTGTGGGGATAGTGAAGCCTGGGTTCCATAAGAAAGTAATTAAGATTAGAAGGACACATTTTAAAATCTTGCTATTCTACCCAATTTCATCTTGGGCACCATACTTGACAGCAGTGAATTAAGAGACCTTTATTTAATACGTTCTACAAGACAGTCACAGCTAGAGAGCCACACAGCCCACCAGCTAGCTGAGCTGTGCATAATATATGCATGGTGTATAAGGCGATGAATTCTGTCTTGTAATCATGGTCTGCTTTTTTTCATTGTTGTTGTTTTTGTTTTGTTCTTCTTACATTACTGTTCTCATACACCCATGAGAAATAAATGCTTTTCCCAAAGACTTAGCAAGCATTTACATTAGAATACTTGGCTGCTGTGATTGGAGAACGTAGGTTATATTCATATTAAGAACAGACTCTTCTAAGGAGACTGAGTTTCGCTCCATCCAGGTGCTGGTGCAGGTGGAAAGCCTCAGCACAGCCCCTACCCCCACCATTCTCCACATAGATTTGAAAGCAAGAAATAACTTTCCAAATAGAGTGCAGTAAGATGTACTTTGTTTTCATAAGTCAAGCCAACACGTTTTCTTAGAAATGCTGAATAACGTGGAAGGAGATATCAAAAAACTCACTCTTACAGATCTCTGATGGATACTTGATGCAGGTAAATCAGAAGCATGCCTCCAACAGCTTTTGGGTTTTGATTATATGAATTCTAAAGCTAGTGTCTTCCCCACTCACTTTTATCCGAGTATAGAACTATGAGATCCCCAATAGGAAAGGAATATGTATACATATCTTGCTCCAGTTATCCCGATCCGTAAGTGAACCTCAGCTTTAGTCCTTACCTCTGTCTCTAGCCTGGGTCTCTAATTTGCAATTAATGGGACATTTGAAAGGTTTCAGGATGAGACAAAAGACTGTGTGTGGTTGCAAGTACTGGAGTTTCAAAGGGTCTTACTGACCATTTCCTTTTGCAGGCTTTCGTCAAGGAAGCTATATGACTCTTTCTTGACGTACTGAAACAAGTGGCGGGACCTGAAGGCTGTCCTGACTCCATCCTCATTCCCTTCTTCCTTTTTTCTCTCTCACTTCCTTCCTCCTTCCCTTTGTTCATTCTTCCTTCCCTCTCCCATTTCTCCTCTTCCTGAATTTCCTCTTTCGCCTTTTTGCTTCCTACAAAACTTCACTGAATCTTTTCTATATGCCAGGAGGAAGTGCATGGGTCAGAACACTTCCAAGGACAATAGCTTTATATAAATCTTTGCAATCTTTCATGGATCCTCTTTCATAGCCCTAGCATAACCTCATCTTGAATATTCCATAAAAATACAGTTTCTTTGAGCAGCTGAAAAACTGTTTTTAAAACCCAATTAAGATCAGTGTAAAAAGGGATTAACATCAGCCACTTCTATCCATGGAAGAGCCATATGAATGCTTCATTAGAGTAAAATGCAACTTCAATCTGAGGAGACTTGGTGGCTTTGTGTGTATTTTGGGTATTCTGTTCTGGTTTTCTTTGGTTTTTACAATTATGTGATTTTTTTTTTTTCAGAACTTAGAAAGACCATTTGGGGGGGCGGGATTTTGGACACATATATTGAAATCCTGTAACTTGAGGCATCATCTTCCTCACTGGCACTTTCTCAATGTTTGTTAAGGCTAACTGCTCCTATTCCCAAAGATAACTGAAATTTTCTTAACTGAAATTGCATAGTTTGCATTAAGAATTTCTGAACTGAAGTAGCATGATTCACACACATAGGTATGGGGGTTGTAAACGAAGACTCGGTGGTTAGAAATAAAAAGACAATTTACATAAAACATGGAACGAAATTTAAGAAGACAATAACCTGTAAGAAGACACATGGAGAACAAGGGCGGATCTCTGCATAGCTAGCTCTTGAACTGGAAAGTCTGAAGCCAGCACACACACACATTACTATAAACTTCCAGATAATTAGGCATAAGTTGTGGTAAGAAATAAATTCATCTTCTGTGTTTACATTCTTTTAAGATAACCAGCATGTTTTTTTCTCAGTGGATAGTTTGAGGCATTGGAGTTGACTAGGGGTAAAATTGAAACTAGAGCGTAGCATCTCCTGTTTGGCCAAATGCCGGTCAATTAACTTGTCTGTCTTTGTTGACTTCTTAAACTACACGAAGCATGAAAAACAAGGTACAGGCCTTTTAAAGTGTTTGCTTCATGTATGCATGTAATAGCAATTAAAGAAAAAGGAGCCACAAATATGAAAGGGATGAGATGGATGAAAGGGAAGAGGAAAATGATGTAATTATTGGAGTGACATATTGTGTACCCCAATAAAGCTTATGCGGGGATCAAAGGACAGAGCCAGCCACTAAATTAGACATAGAAGTCAGGCACTGGTGGCACACACCTTCAATCCTATATGAGCTAGTAATGTGAGTAGTAATGTCCCTAGGCAGATAGCACTGGGCTGTAGAAATATATATATATATTTCTGCACACAAACTTGAAAGTATGCCAGCAGGAAGTATTCCTTAATGGTCTTGGCTTGAGTTCCTCCCTTGGTTTCCCTCAATGATGGACTGTAACCTGTATGATAAAATGTAGTCCTCTTTAGGTTGCTTTTGTTCGTGGTGTTTATCGAAACAACAGAGAACCAACTAGAACAACAATGTTCTCTCTATTTAAAAAAAAAAGTGTAAAGATGCTTGTACTTGGTCTCTCCAGAAGCCTGGTTGTACAAGACACTAAAGTAGAGGGAATATTGGAATTTCACAAAGTTAGAGCAAGATAATTCAGGTTCTTTAGTAAATCAGTCAAACTAAGTGGTATTTACAGATGCTTTCCAACTAGGGAGAAAGCAGAAAACACAAGATTTAGCTCTGTATTATTCTGTTAACATATTGTCTAACAAATGTTCATGTTATATTTTTGTGTATCTTGATTGAAGGAAAGGTTAATGAACCAGAAATGTTTATTATTAACTCTGAACAGACTGACTGTTTCAACTAAAACAGGGACTTCCACATAACTGTTGACAGGTTAGCTACCACAGCCTTAACAATTAGCCTTACACTGCCACACTGCCTTCTATAGAGTAGCCTTCATTACGACATCAGTTTAGAGAAATAGCAAGAAAACAAGGGTATGTGCCAATATCTCCTTTTTACAGTACTCTATGCATTAATCAAACAATAACCCTGCCTGTATATTTTGAGTCATTATCTGACAAAACCTATTTTCTTCCTCAAAATATCAGAGGTTAATGCTAGGATAGGCAAATATAACATAGTTATATAATTAAAATAACTAACTTTCCCACTGAGATTAACTTCATAAACAACTGCAAAGTACTCAATTACAAGTATCTAGTTAGTTTGTGTGATATTTTAACTACATAAACATTTAGTTTATACTTTTGTGAATAAGCTAAGAATGAAGAATTCCTAAAAACTCAGAAGTGCAGACCATGTTTTGGGTGAATTTAGATCAATAACAGTCTAAATTTTGTTCAAATCCAATAGATCAAAGCTACAAAACTACACAATTTAGAAGCAGCCTATGGGATCCAGCAACAGAAAGCTATTTTGGTAGTAAGTGTTTTTCCATAACAAGGATGTTTATAAAAAGTAGAAGAAATAAAAAATTATTTTGTAATTTGTTGAAGCCAAAAGCCAAGAACACAAATGCATCCATACATCTGTGTTGCACCTCAATTCTAATGTGCTGTTGTGAATATTTAGCAATCCATATTTATATTTAGCTTTTTTATGTTGTATTTTTTGTTATATAATTTAATTTAATTTTACATATCAGCCAAGATTTCCCTTGTCCTCTCCCCTCCCCCCGCCTCGCGCCCCCCCCCCCCCCCGCCTTCCTCCACCCCCTCCCCATTCCCATCTCCTCCAGGGCAAGGACTCCCCTGGGGATTCAGCTTAACCTGGTAGATTCGGTCGAGGCAGGTCCAGTCCCCTCCTCCCAGGCTGAGCTAAGTGTCCCTGCATAAGCCCCAGGTTTCAAACAGCCAGCTCATGCACTGAGGACAGGTCCTGGTCCCACTGCCTGGATGCCTCCCAAACAGTTCAAGCTAATCAACTGTCTCACTTATCCAGAGGGCCTGATCCTGTTGGGGGCTCCTCAGCTATTGGTTCATAGTTCATGTGTTTCCATTCATTTGGTTATTTGTCCCTGTGTTTTTTCCAATCTTGGTCTCAACGATTCTCGCTCATACAGACCCTCCTTTTTCTTGCCAATTGGACTCCTGGAGCTCCACCTGGGGCCTGGCCATGGATCTCTGCATCCGGTTCTCTCAGTCATTAGATGAGATTTCTAGAATGACAATTAGGGTGTTTGGCCATCCTATCACCAGAGTAGGTCAGTTCGGGCTTTCCTGGATGTGAGTGGGGGTAATGAAGGGCAAGGTTCGAGGGAAAGAGAGCTTAGGGGAGTGGGAGATCCCAGCTGGATCAAGAACAGAGAGAGAGAACAAGAAATAAGAGACCATGATAAATGAAGACCACATGAGAATAGGAAGAAGCAAAGTGCTAGAGAGGTCCACAGAAATCCACAAAGATACTTCCACAATAGACTACTGGCAACGGGTGAGAAAAAGCCTTAACTGACCTAGGTTTAGCTTTTTTTAATGACATGGTATGTATCTTCACCCAAAATTTGACAAATAAGCAAATAGAGTACGAGAGGTAAAATTGCATCCATTGACAAAAGAGCTGGTTTTAGGGGAGGACCAAGTCTGTCTGCTCTCAAGTCCAACTTCTCCCACTGTGTCCTCAAGTACCAGAGTTTTATAGAACAGAAAGTCTCCTTTCAATACGGTGTGAGATGAATTCAATTTTTGCAAGCAAATTCTGTCTTAACCTATAATAAAGTAGAACCTTTCATTATAGGATCAAATAGAACCCTTAATATGTGCAAGTATGTTGTAAATCTCTAAAAGGATACAAAATACATTTTATGCCCCAGAGTTACTTAACTAGACAAATATTCCGTTCTAGGTATTCAACAGAACACATTAAGAAATTTAAATTCCTCCATGAAGTTACCAGCCATAACAGCAAAGGTGCTCCTGCCGTGGACTTTATCACATCTTTCATTTTATATTATTGATGGTGAAATCTTGTATTTTTATATTCAAATCTTGCATTCTTTCCATGAGACATTTACAAAGCTATGTAAGAAATGCTTGCTGCAGTTTAAGGCAGCCCAGTTAGTGGTTTAGACAGATGCTTTTCAGAATAGCAGTCAGTGAGCTGCAACTGGCACACCATGAAAGATTTTGTCCCCAGAATGAATCTTTATGCATGGAAAGTCAATATCTGTTGAGTGTTTATCATATGGTGGTTAGTTTGAGGACTTGAGAATTAGAGTAGCTCATGTCAGCTGAGGCTCTGATGCTTCAGTGAATTAACAGTGAAGAAGTTTACCCAAACCAAAGGGTGTTAAATTCTGGCTTAGTCCCAGAATAGTGTGTGTGTGTGTGTGTGTGTGTGTGTGTGTGTGTGTGTGTGTATACCGCCCACTCCCTCTGTTATCCCTTTTCATTCCTCCTGTTGTCTCCACCCACTCCTCCCCTTATTTCTGGCCACCCCATCTCTTATTTTTAAAACCTCTTTTATTATTATTATTATTATTATTATTATTATTATTATTATTATTAAGAAATTTTCTATTCATTTTACATACCAACTACAGATTCTCCCCTCTTCCCTCTTCCCACTTCTCAGCCTTCCCCCCCAACTCACCCCTCATCCCCACATTTTCCAAGTCAAGGTCTCCCATGAGGAGTCAGCAGAGCCTGGCACACTCAAGCTGAGACAGGTCCAAGCACCTCCCCCCTGCACCAAAGCTGTGCAAGGTATCACACCCCAGGCATTGGGCTCCTAAAAGTTTACCCATGCATCAGGGATGGATCCCGATCCCCCTGCCTGGGGTCCCCCCAGACAGTTCAAGCTAAACAACTGTCTCCCACATCCAGATGGCCTAGTCTAGTCCTATCGGGGTTCCAGAGCTATTAGTCCACAGTTCATGAATCATCTCTGCACTAGAAAACCATCATGATCTTGATGTCCCCTGCCCACAGAATCCCTCCTCTCTCTTATTGATTGGATTCCTGGAGCTCAGCCTGGCACCTGGCCATGGATCTCTGCATCTGCTTCTATCAGTCACTAGATGAAGACTCTATGATAACAGTTAGGGTACTCACTAGTCCGGTCACCAGAGTAGACCAGTCCAGGCACCCTCTCAAACATTGCCAATAGTCTAGAGTGGGGTCATCCTTGTGGATTCTTGAGAACTTCCCAGCACCCTGCTTCTTCCTATTCCCATGATGTCTTCATTTTTCATGGTATCGCTTTCCTTGCTCTTCCACTCTGTCCTTGTTTCAGCTCAACCATCCCATTCCCTTATGTTCTCATCCCCCATTCTTTGCCCTCCATTACCTCCCCCTTCACTCCCAGTTTTCTCGTATAGATCTCATCTATTTCTCCTTCACTGGGCTATTTATGTGTCCTTCTTTGGGTCCTCCTTATTAGCTAGCTTCTCAGAATCTGTGGGTTGTAGTCTGGTTATCCTTTGCCTTATATCTAGTATCCACTTATGAATGCATACGTACTATACTTGTCCTTCTGAGTCTGGTTACCTCACTCAGGATGGTATTTTTTAGTTCCATACATTTGCCTGCAAATTTCATGATATCATTGTTTTTTACTGCTGAGTAGTACTCCATTGTGTATATGTGCCACATTTTTTTTATCCATTCTTCTGTTGAGGGGCATCTAGGTTGTTTCCACATTCTGGCTATTACAAATAGTGCTGCTATGAACATACATGAGCATGTTTCCTTGTGGTAAGATTGAGCATTTCTTGGGTATATACCCAAGAGTGGTATAGCTGGGTCCTGAGGTAGATTGATTCCCAATTTTCTGAGAAACCACCATACTGATTTCCAGAGGGAATTTGCATTCCCACCAACAGTAGAGGAGTAGTCCCCTTGCTCCACATCCTCGCCAACATAAGCTGTCTTCAGTGTTTTTCATCATAGTCATTCTGACAGGTGTGGTGGTATCTCAGAGTCATTTTGATTTGCATTTCCCTGATGACTAAGGATGTTGAGCAATTCCTTAAATGTCTTTTGGCCATTTGAGATTCTTCTGTTGAGAATTCTCTGTTAAACTCTGTAGCACATTTTTTAATTGGATTGTTTGGTATTTTGATGTCTAGCTTTTTGAGTTCTTTATATATTTTGGAGATCAGCCCTCTGTCAGATGTTGGGTTGGTGAAGATCTTTTCCCATTCTGTAGGCTGTCATTTTGTCTTATTGACCATGTCCTTTGCTCCACAAAAGCTTCTCAGTTTCAGGAGGTCCCATTTATTAATTGTTGCTCTCAGTGTCTGTTCTACTAGTGTTATATTTAGGATGAGATCTCAGTCCCAATGCCTTCAAGACTATTTCCTACTTTCTCTTCTGTCAAGTTCAGTGTAACTGGATTTATGTTGAGATCTTTGATCCACTTGGACTTGCGTTTTGTGCATGGTGACATATAGGGATCTATTTGCAATATTCTACACGTTGACATCCAGTTATGCCAGCACCATTTGTTGAAGATACTTTCTTTTTTTCCATGGTACAATTTTGGTTTCTTTGTCAAAATCAGATGTTCATAGGTGTCAGGGTCTTCAATTTGATTCCATTGGTCCACGTGTTGGTTTTTATACCAGTACCAAGTTGTTTTTCTTAGTATAGCTCTATAGTAGAGCTTGAGGTCAAGGATCATAATGCCGCCCCTTATCCCCACCCACTCCCTCTGTTATCCCTGCCAACTCCTCACCTTATCCCCCCCCCACACTCCGTCTCTTATCCTCACCCATTCCCTCTAGTCTTTTGACCCACTCCCTGTTTTCCCCTGCCCACTCCCTCTGATTCTTTAAAGGAATGTCTCTATCTGGGCCCATTACTCCAGTGCACTCACCATGGAGCTTGTCTCAAGGGTCTTATCTCTCTCTTCAGTGTGAACTAAGCCTTAATGGAATTAAAAAAAAAATAGCACTTAAATACTAGTAACTTAACTGGAGGTAGTTGAGGACTTCCACTTGTGTCTGTGATATAATGGTTAAGGGAGAGCCCTCTTGTTCACCTATGTATTAAAGTAGTTTCTTTTTAAAACTTTAAAAAAATATAATTACCATGGCTGGGCAGTGGTGGCGCATGCCTTTAATCCCCGCACTCGGGAGGCAAAGCCAGGCAGATCTCTATGAGTTTGAGGCCAGCCTGGTCTATAGAGCGAGATCCAGGAGAGAATCCAAAGATACACAGAGAAACCCTGTCTCAAACAAACAAAAATATAATTATTGTTTTTATGTATGTGTATGTATGTGTGTCTGCATAACTTCACATCCACCAAATGAGTGAAGGGAGCAGGGTTCCAGGAACTAGAATATAGATGGTTGTACACCACCTGATATGGGTGTTGGCAAGCAGACCTTGCCAACAAAATCAAAGAATTATGTATGTCAAAAAATGATATGCATATATGCAATCATTACAACATAAAAACATGAGCCTATATACAGTGGTTGTGTTAGTCAAGGTCCTCTAAAGGAACAGAACTGATATCAGTTCTGATATATATATAACTGACAAATAACTGATTATATTCTATATTAGAGTGGCTTAAAGGCTATGATCCAAGTAGTCCATCAATGACTGTCTCCTGATAGAAATTCAAAGTATGCTGTAGTTGTTCAGTCCACAAAATTGGAAGAAGTGGTTTCTAACACCAATGAAGAAAGAAACACTGCAGGAACAGGATAGACAGACTTGCCAGCAAGAGTGGGTGCAAGCATACAAAACCCTGAAGCTTCCTGCACCCATGTCCTTTCATAAGGACTGCCACCAGAAGGTGTGGGCCAGGTTAGGGTGGGTCTCATGGCCTCAAATGATCTAAATTTAGGAAATATTTTTTCACCTCAAATTAACTCAACCAAGAAATATCCATCACAGTTGTGCTCAACTCTTTGGAATTCATATAATTCCAGATGTTTGTAGTCAACTTGAAAACCAAGATTAGCCATCAGGAGTCCACTGCTGTGAACTTGACAATCAGATCTCCCTAGATCATGTTTAATTTCCAAATGAAAACAATAACCAAATCATAATTATACATAACATGATATAACTATGCCATATATAACTGGAAATACACTATATATTTTAGACTAGGTGGCAAGGTCCCTTGAAAGACATTCTTTTAATATGTCCTAATGTAAAAATGATAACCACTGATATTTCAATTGATGGTGCAGTACATGATAAAGACATAGAGGAAAGAAAACTCAAATCTCTGCTGTACAATCCTAATTTCTGCAACTGATCACATGGCCTTAGTTGGTCTTTATAATGGCCTCTACTACACATTCTGTATTTTCTATACCCTCAGCAAGCACCTCAACAGGTCTTGGTTATTTTCTTGGAGGAGTAACCCATAACTTCAATCCTGAAGGCTCTGTGCCCATTTATCATCCTGCCTGGATTGGGTTGTTGTAGTTTCCTATTGACTTTAATCACAAGACATGGCAACATCACAAGACATACTTATGGATCTCGTGAACTCCAGACACAATCTTCTTCACCCACATTGGAGAAAAACAATGCAATTTCTCCCTGGTGAACCAATCACCCCTCCCATAACATGATTATTTCTTTCTTAGCCTATTGGCTTAAGGCAATCAGAAGCCCAAAATGGACAAGGGGAAGTCTGAGTTGCCAGTTCCACAGAATGTTTGTTGTGTCTCCTGACGGGAGCAGTCCCCAACCTATGCCCCCACCCCAGAACTAAAACATCCAGGCCAGTAGAATTTAAGTTAGTAGGAACAGGAATAAAAAATTTCCCTAGTGGGTCGCTAAGGGTGATAGTGAGCAGATGTATTCCCTTTTAGATTGCTTGATTCCTAGACCCTTGAATCCTGGCTGAGAGGGAAACTACTGTACATTGAAGGCTTATTCAAAGCATATACTGCCTTCCGGAGAACCTTGCCCCAGTCCCCCAGGCTTCTGTCCCTTTGTTTGCATCGTAACTGTGCTGTCAAGAGTCCATTCCATCATTCTATCTGTCAGAACATAGAGACACCGTCAGAGCAGTGGATTCCATGATCATGGGCCCACTGTCTCACTTCTCTGACAGTGAAGTGAGTTCCTTGGTCAGAAAAGAAATAACAGAGGCTTCTAGAGGGTGAAATCATTGAAACAGTAGTGATTGGAAAAAAGAATACATTAATTTTCTATAAACCAATATTAAAAGCTCATGTTTTTAATGTGATAATTGCATATATGAATGTAATTTTTTGACATAAAAATTCTTGATTTTCTTACGGAAATTGCTTTACACAGAGCCATTTCCTTCAGCTTTGCTTTTCAATTTTTTCCTGCTAATCCCTTTAAACTTATTAATCAAAATGGTGCCTTCACTTCAGGTAAATGTCAAAGGTGACTAAGTTCAAACAACTTAGTATTACCAGGTATTTTATTTATCATTTACCATGACAATAATGAAGCAAAATAATAGTCAATTAAATGTGCCTAGAAGTGATTAAGCAAAGGTCTAGGTATCAATAAAATTGTAGCATATACATTACCAAAGTCTTAGTTACAATAAAAAGGATAGACAGAAGTACAAAGAATAAATTTTATTATGACCAGGGTCAGCATATTCAGATACTAAGATTTTATTGTTAAATTACTATTCTAGCACCAGAATTACTCTAAACTCTGTAATCTGAACAGAGAAGTAAAAGCACATGAGGCAAAGCTCAAAGGACAAATAGCCAAACGAACGGAAACACATGAAATATGAACCAATGGCTAAGGGGTCACCAACTGGATCAGGCCCTCTGAGTGGGTCAGATAGTTGATTGGCCTGATCTGTTTGGGAGGCATCCAGGCAGTGGGACCGGGTCCTGTGCTCATTGCATGAGTTGGCTGTTTGAAACCTGGGGCCTATGCAGGGTCGCTTGGCTCGGCCTGGGAGGAGGGGACTGGACCTACTTGGACTGAGTCTACCAGGTTGATCTCAGTCCATGGGGAAGGCTTTGCCCTGGATGAGATGGGAATGGGGGGCAAGCTGGGGGGAAGGTGAGGGGGGCGGGAAGGGGGGAGAACAAGGGAATCTGTGGCTGATAAGTAGAACTGAATTGTATTGCAAAATAAAAATTAAAAAAAAAAAGACGTAGATCTTTTCACAGCATTGGTTCTCAACCTTCCTAACGCTGCGACCCTTTAATACAGTTCCTCATGTTGTCATGACCCCAACCATAAAACTATTTTCCTTGTTACTTCGTAACTGTAATTTGCTAGTTATGAGTCATAATGTAAATATCTGATATGCATGGCGGTCTTAGGTGATCCCTGTAAAAAGGTCTCTCAAAACCCAAAGGCAATGATACTCTACCTGTGGGTCACTACCCTTTTGGGGGTTACCATGCCAGATATTCACATTGTGAGTCATAACAGTAGCAAAATTATAGTTATGACATAGCAACAAAAATAATTTTATGGTTAGGGGATCACCACAAATGAGGAACTATATTAGAGGGCTGCAGCATTAAGAAGGTTGAGAACCCATGTTTTAGAGAACAGTGCTTAAGGGGGAAAGTTAATAATGATCTTCATCCCAAAATGTTCTAAGCCAGGCAAAAGAAATGGTCATTTCCTCATTTTCTAATTCTAAGGAAGAGTATTCCAAAGAATGAGGCACCAGTCAGCTTAACAATTTCTTTTTTGGAAATCATATTTCTTTTTGGCACAACATAAAAACAATAAGTAAATGGATAAAGTATACAGACCTTGAACCAGATTTCAAAAGAAGGACCTCTGGGAAGTTTTGACTGAATGAATTCACGAGTAAAATGAATGCAGAAATGAGAAGATGTTCTCTGTTGTAGGTAATTCTACACCTCAGACACTGTCTTCATTAGGGTTTCTATCGCTGTGAAGAGACACCATGACCAGGGCAACTCTTATAAAAGAGCACATTTAACTGGGGCTGGCTTACACTTTCAGAGGTTTAGTCCATTTTCACCATGACAGGAAATAAGGCAGCATGCAGGAAGACATTGTGCTGGAGAAGGAGTTGAGAGTTCTACATCTTGATCCACAGGCAGCAGGAAAAACTAAGACACAGTTCCTTCAACAAGGCCACACCTAATAATGCCACTTCCTATGGGCCTATGAGAGCCATTGTTATTCAAACTACCACAGAGACCATTTGTAATAACTGGAGTTTGCCATGTGTTTTATGTTTCTGGGTGAGTGGCAGTTGAATGATGATAGAGAGGAGAGATTTTAGCAGCCTTAACCAGCAGTGCTTTAGACCACACTGTAAACTTGGATCTTTGTGGGTGCACAGCTGAATGTCTCTGTCTCCTGGTTGCAGTTCTAATAAAATACATACTTTCATTGAATGTTTTCTTTAAAATGTAATAATTAGACAATAATTAAGCAATAAACCAACAAGTGGTTTATTTAGAGACTGCATATTTCATCAACAAGCAAGCACATGTGTTGTATGGTGATATTAATTGTAAATTATTTATTCTGACCTGATCAACAAAGAACTATTACTCTAAGCCATTCCCCTGAGAGGTAAGAGGGAACTTGTTATGCAAAATTTCTCAGTAAAGCTTGATGCTAGGATGAGATTTCACTGGCGTGGCACTTTTTTCTGCAGAGTGGTTAGAACAGAAATCTTGCTCTGTGGAATCATGTTTCTACCCACATCCCAATCTAGAAAACCCTTTTCACACATGCCCAGAGGTGTGTCTACTCAGAGTTTATTGTCACATTGACCATCAATATGAAATCACCATAGTGAGGGTCATCAGTTTCCCAGCCCATTCTTTGTATTTTTTTTTTAAACCATGATAGCATACAATCTAGGACAGCATCCTGAAGTCCACCCATCAATCATCAGTCTTTTCAGACAGTCCTATCATTCTTTCTCCTCCAGATGGCATATCATCTTCAGTGTCTGCCACACAAAAGACCTTATCACTTTGTGATAATTAAGTTCCCTTTCACTCTCCAACTCTCATTCCTATGCTGGCTAATCTCTATGGGGCTTACATGTAATACCTCCTTTCCTCTGCCTTGACTAAGTCCTATTTCTATTCCACCTATGAAGCTGCAGGATGTGGCTGCCACTCTAGTGAGAATACTCCATGAAGGACCCTAGGATGACAGAAGCATCAAGACTGATCATTTTTAAGCATACAACAAAATTCACTTGCTTAAACTATCCAAGCATCTTTGGTTCTTGTGATGGCTATTCTTGGTTGTCAACTTGTCTATATCTGGAATGAACTATAATCCAGAAGTAGAGGGCACACTTGTGATCTGGATCTTGAGGCTAGAAGATACATGCCTTTAATCCAGACCTTCAGGCTGGAAGGCACACCTTCAATCTGGGCCACACCTTCTCCTGGAAAGTCTATATAAGGACAGTGGAAGAAGGAAGAGTTCCTTCTTCTTTGCCTACTTGACCGCACCTTGCCAGCACATCCATTCCTTCACTGTCATTGGCTCCTACTTCTTTGGGATTCTAGCATATACAGAAGACCATCTGAGACACCCAGCCTTGTGGGACTGAACAGTTACTAGATTCTTGGACTTTCTGTTCACAATTAGCCATTGTTGGACTGCAGCCTGAAAATCATTCCAATAAATTCATATATATATATATATATATATATATATATATATATATATATGTGTGTGTGTGTGTGTGTGTGTGTGTACATATATATATTCAATATGTACAGAGAAAATTTATACAATAAATTCATATAATTATACAATAAATTCATATATATATATATATATATTCATTCTATAAGGTCTGTGCCTCTAGAGAACCCTGACTAATATGGTTCCTCACTTTAAGGAGATCTTTTCTTTTAAATTTTCTCATTTGTTAAATATCCTTTGGACTTACTTTCCACATTCATGACCATCCAACAACAGTACATTAAACTGCAGGTTGGCCCCTTTTAGAAACCTGAAATAAGCCCCTCATATCTTTTAGACAGAGTTGAAGATGTTTAACTGAGTATTCAGGGCTCATTAGCACCTGTTTCACAAAATGATAAGTTCTCCCACAAGTCCTTGTGTTTTGCCAAGCTTTTATTTATCTCTATCTACAGTGCTCACCATATGATTTAGTTAAGATTCCCTAAAAAGTGACAAGAGATGACCGGTTGGGACTCTGTCATCCACATTATTTGATGATGTCATTTAGATCACCTTCATACAAGTATATATTTTAGGAACCCTCTACTACATTAGGTTTCCATACTATCCCAAAAATGCCTCTGAATTTTAGCTACCTCTCCCTATCTTCCCTCCCATAACCCCCTCTCTCCTCCTACTCTTAACTTGAGCCTCCCATTTCAGCCTTACCCAATCCATCTATAATTATTTATTCTATTTCCATTTCCTCAGGAACTGCCAGACTGCTTGCCATAGTGGCTGTGTAAGTTCTCACTCCCATCAGCAGTGGATGAGTGTTCTCTTTATTCCACATCCTAGTTAGAATGAGCTGTCACTTGTTTTACTGATCTTTACCAATCTCACAGGTGTACGATGGAATCTCAAAGTAATTTTGACTTGTATTTCCCTGGTGGCTAAAGTTGTTGAACATTTCTTTAAGTGTTTCTCAGCAATTTGAGTTTTTTGTTATCAGAATTCTGTTTAGCTTTGTTCCCCATTTTTAATTGAGTTATTTGTTTTCTTGATATCTAGTTTCATGGTTCTTTACATTATTTTGCATATTAGACCTATAACAGATGTGGAGTTGTCAAAAAAATTTTTTTCTCATTCTGTAGGCTGTTGCTTTGCCCTAATGACTGTGTCCTCCACCATGCAGGAACTTCCCTGTTTCACGAGATCCCATTTATTAATTGGTGATTTTAGTGCTTATATTTATGTTCTGCTTAGAAAGTTTTTTTCCTATGCAAATGAGTTCAAGGCTATCCCTCACTTTCTCTTCTATAAGATTCAGTATATCTGGTTTTACATATCTAGTATTATAGTTTTATGTCTTTGATCCATTGGGCATTCATTTTTGTGCAGGATGATAAGTATGGATCTATTTGGATTCTTCTATATGCAGCCATCCAGTTTGACCAAGACCATTTGTTGAAGACGCCTCCAATAATTGGATTGGGTTACATCTAGCTGAGTTGTTAGTCAATGGGCCCCCATGGGAATCCCCAAACAACCCAGGCTGTTTCCAAGACTATAGATCATTGCTCTCCACAAACTGACAGCAATGGTCCACTGCTGAAGTCAACACATGCACAACTCATTGAACATGGAGATGTCAAGCTGATACCCACATAGAGCCTACACTCCTACTTTCTAGCATCTTTGGTACAGGAAAGTACTTTAAATGCCATCAAAATAGAAACATAAATACCAACCTAGCCACAAACCCTTTGATCTACAATGCTGTACTGCCTGCCAAACATGCTAGCACAGCGGTGGCACAAAGATTGTGGGAGTAAATAATCGTTAACTGATTTCTGTTAAGACCCACTTCATGAGATGGAAGTCATTTCCAACACTGCTTGGGTGGCCAGAAAACAAAAACTAGACAACCCATGGACCTAGGTAAGGCCAAATAATGCTAGTCTAAGAAAAAGAAGAAAGAAAACCATGATAAAATGACTCAAATAATATTGTTCTATATTCATAGATCAGTTCCTTGTCCAGCCATCATCAGAAAAGCTTTCTCCCTCAGCAGATGGGAACAAATGCAGAGACCCATAGACAGACAGGCAGAGAATGAGAGATATTGGAACACTCATCTCTAAAGGGGATGTCTCCATCAAATCTCTCCCCTCAGAGAACAGGGAACCCTGCAGGAGAGGAAGTAGAAAGGTATAAGAATTGCCAGAGGGGATGGAGGACACCAAGAAAATATGGCCCTCTAAATTCACATGAGCAAAACTCATGTGAACTCACAGAGATGGAAGCAGCATGCACGGGGCTTGCACAGGTCTGCACCACATCCTCTGTGTATATTAAGACTTCCCATTTAGTGTCTTTATGGGCCTCCTGAGTGTGTGATCCTTGGGCCTTTTCTTGAGCTCTTTTCCTTCTGTTGTTGGTTTGTCTTTTCCAACTTTGATGTGATATTTGTGTTTTTATCTTATTAATTTTTTTGTTATATTTTAAAAATTAATGAATGAATTAATGAATGAATGGATGAAAACCTAGTCACTAGGGTAAAAGTTAACAACTTAACTGTCATTTATACCTACTAGGAGAGGGGAAAAATCAGTTTTCTCCAGTGGAGTGAATCTGGATATATCAATCACTTCAAAGCAGGCCTCATTTTCAGGAGTAGTTGACCAACATATAATGGACTCCACATTTGTGTGTGTGTGTGTGTGTGTGTGTGTGTGTGTGTGTGTGTGTGTGTGTGTGCTTTTATTTGGCTACAGTCTTTTTTTCTTATTGGGTGTTGCTTTATTTTTTCTTGGTTTTGGGGGTTGGTGCTATATTGTGTTTTTGTTTGTTATTTTGAGAAAGAACTTAAACTTGGGAGGGTAGGGAGGAGAGAAGAAAGGATCTGGAAGGACTTCAGACAGGTGAAGCTATAATCAAAATATATTTCAATTTTAAAAGTTTTGAATCAGATTCTTTATTAGGTTTTCCACTTTTATTTTAGCACCTTTGTGTCTGTTGGTTCCTTAAGTGATTATTATTTCTTCTATGACTCTACTCACAATTTTGGACAGCACAAATCCCAATCTTCTCCACCAGTACTTTCCATACCTGACTATTGGATTTCTTGTTGAACTGTACAGTGTGCCCACTGGAATCACTTCACTACTCCTGTAAACTCTGAGGTCAAAAACTACTGGTGGAATGAATGGTATCTTCTCTGTTGCAGGCTCCACAGATAGAATGGACCATGTACAGATCAACACAAGACTAGTTCAAGGGTCTTAACTTCACATGCAAGAATAATTAAGGTATTCAAACTGAGTTTTAAAGCCATTTAAGTTGAAGAGAACATTTTACAAACATTTGAATCATCACTTATCCATTGACAATTATCATGGACTGGAAATCCAGCTTTAAGTAGACTCTCAAAGGAGTTTATAACTTCTGAGAAATAAAAAACCCTTATTCCTTGAGTTGTGGTTTGAATATGAAGTGTTGTCCACAAGACCATACATTTGAATACTTGATGCCAAGATGGGGGGAATGTTTTTGGCAGTTTGTAGAACCTTTGATAGATATAGTCTAGCTAGAGGAAGTAGAACACTTTACCTGGGTAGGGGTATAGCTTCAGAGTTATAGTTGACTGTGATTCCTGTTAACTTTTCATTTCCTGGGCTACTCAATTGTGAATAAGCAGCTTCCACAAATCCTGCCACCTGACTGTGAGCTCCTCCTGTTTGCCTGTTCTCCCCACAATGTTGTTTCCTCAAAATTCAAAACCCTTCTTCCTCTAACTTGCTATTTGTCAGACATTTGTTGCAGAGGTAAGAAAGCAATACTGCAGTGAAGAGTTCTGTCAAAGAACAATAATTCTGTCAAAGAACACCCATCCAAGCATCTCTTAGAAGTGTCTAATAATGGTGGTCCCAATACAGCTATTCTCATCTTCTCTCCCCATATTGCCCAATACTTCCTAGAGAGCTTTTCATCCCATGATAGACAAAATCCAAGTTTCCCAGCTGATCTGTTCCCCAGCTGTTCTGATGAGATCCAAAACTTAAAACAAATACTGAATTAAGCAGTTCTATGGGGAGTTGCTTCTGGGCAGCTCAGAAAAGAAGGTTCCAATTTTCTCACTAGCTACAATGCAGTTTCCCAGAACTCCTCAGGGTGAGTACAGAGTGATACTCAGTGTGATTTACTTTCTCAGAGTAGACCTTCAACCAAATCCACAGTCAGTGGCATCCCTTCTCATCTTGTGTAAAGAAAACTTCAGTACTGATTTTCCCTCCCACTAAGTGAGAGCTCTCATTACACTCCAACCATTGTTCCTGATGCAGCCAAGAACTACTGAGTCTCACACCACTGATATTCATGCTTTGCTTGTCTCCCACCTGGGTTAATATGACTTTCTGAAGATCTATAGTAGAGGAGTAAGCAGATGCATCTTACTGATATAGTTTTATCTCTCTTCAGTCTTGCTGTGGCAGATCTCAGGTCTTGGAAGTTCTTTCACAGAGCTTTCAAATGTCCAATTGACTCCTTTGAGTATTAGTGTCTGGAACACAGCCTTAGACTAGAAAACATGCAAGTACATGAATGTTGAGTGTATAAAATATGTCCTGCTGAGCTTTGGTCTATGGTTGACTTGTCTTCATTTATGCCTTATCCAGTTCCAGGAGTTTTAGACATGCCTGATCTCCAGGCCTCACTGTTAGCAAAAACATGGGATGACATTCTAGTATAAGAGGCATTCTGGATCCTTTATAGGATGAGACAGTAGAACACAACTTTGCAGATCCTTGTATCTGAACACTCTAAATTCTCTACTCATACCACAGTATGAGATAGAATCACGATGATCCAAATATACATAGGAGGGTGATTAGTTTTAGATGAAAGAATTGTCTGTTTCTAACAGGGCATATTCTTGCTTTGTTCTTTGATTATTGTATATCAGACATAGTTTAACGTGTTCCAGTTTGCTGCCCCAAGTACTGTTTAAAGGTCTCACCAGAGTAGCTTAATGCTGTGGTTTGAGATGTTTCTGGAGGTTTCCCATAAAACTTCTGGAAAGCATTCTCCTACATTAAGAGTTCTAAAGCTATTTAAAATATGGTCTTTTTTGCACTTATAAGACAAGAAAGCAATGTTCCTATGGTGAGATAAATATCAGATTGACAAGCATATTTACCTCAGATTCATCCGAATTATAAGATATACATAAGTTCAATAGGGCTTGAATCAAAATAATTAAACTGACTGATATGCATATCTTAAAATAAAATTTTATGCAATTTATTTCTCAAGAATGCATTGAATTCTTACTATGTCTCAATCCTAGGGTTTAAAAAGTCCCCAAATCTCTCTCTATATATGGTCAATTTTCTTGGAGATATTTGTACTTGAAGAAAACAAACTACGCAGGCAAATGGTCATGGTGTGTCTTTATCGATATTTTCCAAAAATATTTCTGAAGATATGCATGATTTAAACTCAGTTGTGTCACTTTTATGTAAGTAAGTGAACATCTCAGAATTTAACTATGGTCAAGCCTCAATGGATAGAGAAATTCTTGGTAATGATTTTTACCCTAATAAATTAAAAAATACAATCAAATCACAGGATTCAAAATCTTTCTGTTTTTCTATTTCTTTAAACCTCTATGTGAAGTCTTTTTATCTTGTGTCAATAAGTGCGTAAAATAATTCCATGCATAAACTCATATATATATATATATATATATATATATATATATATATTCAAATATACATTTATAAATGTATGTGAGCATATTCCCAAAGCATCATTATTTACATTTGCAAGTTCATTATTCTCAATCTTTTAAATTATTTTCCCTTCCAACCTCCTCTCCATCTCATCTTTTTTTTCTTCCTCAGGTAGTTTTGAAATTTTGATCCTCCTTTCTCAGCCTTGTGGGGTACTGGCCCTATTGCATGTACTATGGTGTCTGGCTAAGTTTCTTATTTCTTCATGCCCTCTCCTGACTTAATGTAATATTAGAAGTACTCAGAAACATGATCACAGTATTAACAGAAGTTCAAGAGATATATTTCTAATGTATAGCATGTAACGGGTTCCTTGAATGTAAAATTCCCAAAATCCTGGAGTGAAATTTCACACTAGTATGACATCATAGTAATTTGTGATTCTTTTTAGTCTGAATTCTTAAAAGAAAGTAAGGAAAGAGACAGGTCATTTCCATTTCCCTATCCTACATGGGAACTTGACAAACCAAAAGAACTTTCTGCAGCTTCCACCTCCCTCATCACTGATTTATTCTTGCCTGCAAAACTCACATTACTAATGGGTCAGTACAATTGAAAAATCAGAGTTTTTTTTTGTCGGTTTGCCCTTACCCAGCTTCCCTTAAATCATTTCTGCCCATCGCTGTAGAATGAATTGTGAAAGATGTATTATGCATGTATTATGAGAAACTGTCTCAAGCTCTTAACATGTGCCCACAATTCCTCATGTGCTGCACCATGGTAGATAAAATTAAGCTCAGGACATAGTCCTTTTGTGACAGGAAATGAGCTCATTCTATTTCATAGTGTTCCAGGTGCCCATAAGGATCTGAGATGAGCTGACAGGGTATGGTACCTAGAGGGAGGGAGCTAGGGAGGCAACAGAACTAGAGGAGACAGCCTTGAGCCACAGGGTTCCAGGACCTGCTCTTCACAGGAAGACTATCTGCTGATGGCAGTGGAGTGGGTATCACTGGGGAAGATCTGGGAAACAGTGCACTCCATCAAGAACAAAGGGCAAGGCAAGGTGAGGTGGGAAAGGAGAGAATGAGGAATGCGGGCTGAGGCTGCAATGATCAAAAGCAAGTGGAATGTGGCTCACAAACTGGGTCAAGACCAACTGTTCCAAGTGAAGGCTGTGAACAGCAAGAGACAGCCCGGGTCCTCCTTTCATGTGATGCTCAGTGTGCAGCCCTGATGCGAGAATGGAGGCTCACAGAGACCATCAAGGGCTGAGGCACGGCAAAGTTCCATGGGATGCTGACAAAGCAGACCTTATTACAGGACACAGAACTATTCTGAATGTTGAAGCACATGGCGCTTTTACTAAATTATTCTCCCACAGTTTTACACATGTGTGGCTGGAACAAGAAAAATATTGTAATGACAATGAGACAATTGGAGGACTTCTGGTCATTTTGTGTTTTGTCTATAGCAGTTCTGCCATCAATGTTTGCCTGCTAATCGGACCTCATGATTCTGTGATTGACTCCCATGGCTCTACACTTTTGGTTTTTATCTCTTCTAGTTTACTCCTAATAACAATGGCCATATGCTCTGGGCTTTACAATTTACATGGCTAACTCTTTGATGTCTGTGGGTCAGGATTAGGGTTTTCAGAATCTGTATCATGAATATTTCTACATTTAAAGCCCTACCAAAAACAAAACAAAACAAAAAAAACAAACAAACAAACAAAAAACCTGTCCACAAAAAATCTAAGAAGCCTCAGAATGCTTGGTAGGTGTATCTTTCTGCAAAAGCTGGTCCCATCTGAGGATGTTTACATGGCATTATCAAATTACTCATGATTCTGAAAGTTTGTGTTAGATTAAAAACACTCTTGGGCTGAAGAGATATCCCTGTGGGTAAGATTGTCTTGCTGCAGAAGCGTGAGAGCCTGAGTGTGGATTGACAGCATCTATGTAAAATGCTAAGCATACCAGCCTATACTTGTAACATCAGTGCTGATACAGGAGAATTGGGAGAATCACTGGAGCTTCCTGGCCATGAGCCTAGCTCCAGGATCAATGATAGTCCCTGTATCAAAAGAAAAGGCAGAGTGCTAGAGTAGGATGCTTAAACATTATTCTGTGGCCTCCACTCCCACACATATGCATACTCACATATACCACATACACACACACAAAACACACTTTCAATCTATATAATCAATCTATACAATTCAGAGAATAATTATATCAGAAAGATTCTCCCTGTGTGAAAGTCAGCCTAGAATATTCTGTTAACTCTAGGACACTCCAAATCATAAAGGGCCACCACCAACACAAGCATCATATACTCTCCAGGACATTGAAATGAATTGGTCTTATAAAATTACTTTTCCAACACCATTCTTCCATCCAAAGATAAGATGTGTGTATGAAGAGCTAAAAAACAATATGAGTAAATAGGACAAGCAATGAATCTAACAGTATATAATTAATTAGGTAAGGAGGCCCATAAGCAGTGACTCCTGTAGTGTAGACAAGAGATTAATCAGGGTAGGAGTGAACTGCAAGTTCACTGGAGTGTACAGTACTTGGTGATGGAGGGGGTCTTTAAAAATTGGTAGAATGGTGAAAGATGTAGTGTAAAAGAAAATGTATTTAGGAAAGGCGTGAACACAAAGAGGCAAGAATAAGGTACAAAATGACTAATAAGAGAGATGAGAGTAGAGAAGCGTCTGGGAGGGAGACAAAGGATAATATGAATATGGTCTAAATACTTTATGTACATGTGTGAGAATGTCATAATGAAACCCATTATTATGAACAATTAAATATTTTAATAAGAAATATTAAAATGCCAATTTTTCTTCACTAGGAGGATTTAAGTAGTGTCTTTAAAAATATGAAAGTTGTTCCCTACATCTGGATGTTACTTCTTAGATATTAGATTTTTCTAATTAACAGTATTCATGCTAAATATCATTATGAACAGGTTTTTAGCTTCTCTTCACATTCCTTTCTACAGTCTAAAGCTCTGTTCCAATCTCCCCACTTCTCAAGGAATTATTCTACTTTTATTATCTTAAAGATTATTGTTTGTTTTTATTACTATGTCTCAGTAGGACAACTTGAGATTGAGGATGGCAATGTTTCCATCAGTTATTTTATTATTCAGGATTTGTTTTTAGCTATCCTGAATTTTTTGTGTTTCCATGTGAAGTTGAAAATTGTTTTTTTTTTTTTATCAATTTCTGTGAAGAATTGTGTGAGGATTTTGATAGGTATGGCACTGAAGTAGTAAAATGGTTTTGGTAGGATTGTCAGGTACAAAATATTAATCCTACCAATCCATGAACATGGGTTATCTTTTCATCTCCTGGTGTTTTACTCAATTTGTTTATTCAATGTCTTGAAATTTTCATTATACATGTCTTTCATTTGCTTGATTAGAGTTACCCCAAGGTATGTTTTTGAGGCTAATATGGAAGGTACTGTTTCCCTTACTTATTTCTCAGTATGTTATTTGAATATAGGGAGGAGACTGAGACTTTTGTGTTCATTTTGCATCCTGATACTTTGTGGAATTGTTCATAAGCTGTAAATGTTTCCTGGTGGAATTTTTTTTAGGTTCTTTTATGTATAAAAACCTATCATTTACAAGTAAGGACACTTTCTTTCTTTTTCTATTTATATCCTCTTGGATATAAATATCCTTAAGTTGTTTTATTGCTCATCTTGGCATAAAAACAAATGCATTGATCAATAGAAGTTGAAGACACAGACACTGAGTCCACACACCTACAAACACCTGATTTTTGACAAAGAAGCCAAAAATGCACGTTGGAGAAAACGAAACATCTTCAACAATGGTGCTGGTCAAAATAGGTGGCTGCATGTAGAAGAATGCAAATAGATCCATATTTATCTTCACAAAGCTCAACTCCAAGTGGAACAAGGACTTCAGTGTAGGACCAGACACCTTGAATATGACAGAAAATAAAGTGGGTAATAGGGCTGAATTCATCAGCACAGGAAAGGATTTTCAGAACAGAACATTGATGATACTGGCACCAAGACCACCAATTAATAAATGACATCTCATGAAACTAAAAAGCTTCTGTTTGGTAAAGAACATTATCATTTGGGCAAAACAGCAGCTTACAGAATGAGAAAAACTTTACCAATTATACATCTGATAGAACATCACTCAGCCCTCATCAGAGAAGTTTTGTATTGCACTAAATAGGAACTAACACAGAGAACTGCGAAGAGAGACTTTGGAGCACTCAGTCCTAAGTGGGATGTCTTCATGAGAGTCCTCCCCTCAGAGCTCAGTGACCTATGCAGAGGAGGAAGTGGAAAGATTGTCAGAGCCAGAGGTGATAAATGACTCCAAAGAAACAGTGTCTTCCAACACAACGGGATTAATGGACATATGAACTCAAAGAGACTGTGGCAACATACACAGGGCCTGTGCAGTTCAAGCCAGATGGGGCCCCAGCACGGAGAATGGAAAGTGGACAAAAGCTTCCACACCAACCAAGACACTGTCTGCAGTTGATACCCACTGGCAAAGGAAAATACAGTTTTCTCCAACAGAGTCTCAATGGGTATATGAACCACAATTAAGGGCAGGTCACACTCCCCAACACAAAACAAAATCAATGGTATTCTTGTAGACTTTGTCTCATTTTGCCTTGTTTGAACAGGTTTTTTTCTTATTGGTCTTTGGTTATTTATATGTTTTGATTTTGTGGTTTTGTGGTTTGTTTGTTGTTTGTTTCTGTATGTGTTCTTGTGTTTTGTTTTTCCAAGTGAAAGAAAACATTCCCTAAGTTAGGTGAGTAAGGAAGTAAGGAGGATCTGGGAAATACTGGGTGGGGGAGCATGATCAAAATATGCAATATGCAAAATATTTTTTAAAAACTTATAAAAGATTTTTGGGTGTATCTGAGATTGATTTACTTCTGACACTAAGCAATACAAACAAAAGGTTTAATCTTTATGAATTCTAAAGTGACACACAAATTCTCTATAAAATCCCTGATGTGAGCACCACTTTCTAAGAGGATGTTAAAGGAAACATATCTCATAAAAAATATTTTTTTCTAAAAGTGAAGTTTGTGACATTATGTGATATAAATAAACTGAACATTTATAATTTCATTTAGTTTATAATTCAAACTGAAGGTGAGGCTCTCAGAATGAGAACGTACAAGGAATGCAAAGAACAAAATACCCCAAGGCTCAGGCAACAATTTTATTGACTGATTCATAAAATAAGACTAATTAAATGGGAGATGAAATAGGGGTCTCTGTATGTTGTGGTGGGAGTAGGCATGTGCTTTTCCAAAGATGAGGTGAAGCAAGGTTCTATGCTAGAAACCTCATCACGTATGACTAACACTGTTTAAGGAATATAAGTTAAAATATACTGATAGACAATTGAAACAAAAAAATCCATAAGTATTCTGTTACATTCATGGAAAGATAGAATGCCATTGACAATAGCTTTTCTTGCTCCCACTGTTAGGGGCCATGCAAAAACACCAAGCAAATAGCCATGGTGCAAACCCATGAAGCTGTTCTTGGGACTCTTCCTCCTATTGGGTTGTTCTGTCTTATTGTATCTTGGTTGGTTGTTTGGTTATCGTCTTTTGGAGGCCTTGCTCTTTTCTGAAGGGAAATAGGGGTGGAGTGCATCTGGGGAAGAGAAAGATGGGGGAGCTGGGAGGAGTGGAGGGAGGGAAACTGTGGCCTGATGTGTTATATGAGAAAAGAATCAATTTTAAAAGATTGCTTTGTCATCCTCTGCAAGCAAACAGGTTCCCAGGATCTTCAAGGGTGTCCTACAAGCTTTACCAACTTGGTGTGAGGAGAAGCACTACTGTCAGGTTGCTCACAGTGATTACATAGGATGAAGAAGTATATGACACAGATATTGTACACAGAAGGTTTTCTGTTTGAAGAGAATTATGGGTGTCAAAGAGAGAATGGATGTTTGGAAGGAATAACCCAACTCCTCCTCTACTATTATCCTCTGAGTTTCTGCTACAACACCCATTGTTCAAATCCAGATGGAAGATAGATAGCAAAAAACAAACAAACAAACAAAACAAAAAAATGGCAATGGAAGTGACTGTCCTGAGTCACAAATCAAGGAAAAACAGTATAGAGAATGAGTACAATCATCAGGTTCAAGGAGGAGACAGGATTGAAGAAGTGAATGTGTAAGTAATTCAACCTCTTAGACACTCGTCTGTTGGGAAAAGTCAGAGAAACATCGGGAAGACCAGCCTTCAAGGTCAGTGTCCTGCCAAGATGTTGTGACACTGGTCTTACACAGAAAATCAGATACCACATCAATGCCCACAGTCCTTGGCTAAACCATCAGCAGCAGCTGACAAATAGAAGGATGCATCTCTAGTTCGAGCATCTCTGAACTTAGTCGGTAATATGCTTTATCATAAATGTTGTCTGTCCCTGGGTAGGATTAAATTTCCCTGCTGTTTTCATGTAAGGCTTCATCATGTAACTTACTTCGTTTAATGAAATATACCTAGAAGTGAAGTGTTTAATTCCAAGAGGTGGGTGTTCTCTTTTCTTTCTGCAGCTTGACCAGCACCATTTCGATGGGAGTTAATTTATCAGTTGGGATCCTGCTATGAATTATATGAGTTGGAGGCACAACCAGCCCAAGATACAAATGAAATAACATTTGTGATCTTGGGAGCCATTGAGGTAACTTACCTGCTGTAGTCTAGCACAGCCTATTCACGTTGGTTCAAAACACCAGAGAATATGTTCCTGGTTTCCCTGAATTGGAAGCTGAAATTTGCCTCTGCTATTTTGGGTTCCTCTGCCATTCAACTCTACCTAGGGGAAAGTATCACAGCAATACAATAAGGGTCTGGGGAAAGGTAAGCAAGTCTTGAACCCAGGGGAGTCATTCTCACTATTCTTAGCAAAGTTCCAATGCCACCTTATGAAAAATCTCAGTCAGCTAGGGAAGGCAAGACCTTCAAGATGCAGATCCTGTGGGATGAAAGCTTGACTCATCCTGCCAGTCAATGAATTTTGTCCAGGGAAGGAGCAAAGTAATGATAAAACAAAGTGGATCATGGAAATAATATGCTATAGTTACTATTTTGACTTTGTGATCAGTTAAAGATGCAGCGGCATGGTCTATCTCATTAGCTAAGCATTTCCTTTTCATGGATTACTCTTCACTAGCTTCTTTCCCCCTACTTCCTCATGTGAGCTATCCTGGTTGAAGCTGACACTATTAGTGAGGATCCATATAGTAGCACTCTGAACCAACAGAACTTTAAGGTGAAGAATCTTGGCTCTCACAAGTTTTTCCTCTGTGTTGGAAATGATAGCTGTTTCACCTATGTCAACTCAAGGACAAATGTCACACACTTTGCTGGCTTTTCTCCATTCCTGGTCCCCTATCCATCATCTGTCTACCTTACTTGAGTTTCTCCAGTGTCATGAGACACTGTTCCTGATGACTAGAAGTACCTCTGTGTTACCACTTTGTTTCTGTTTAAGGAAACGGTAAGCACAGTATCAATCATTAAGCAAAGAGAAGGTCAGAGTCAGCCCATGTTCCTCTCTGCTTTGGAGCTGTACCTCTGGCCATGGCTGGTTATCTCTTCAGTGACTCAAGTTGATTCTGTGTAGCCTGTATCAGCTCCTGCCAAGTTCCCCTTGTTCGTTAGGCTGAAAGATTGTGTAAACTTCCCATAACAATTATAACAACTCTAGGAAGCTCCACTGAACATTCTAACTCCAGCCATTCTTCTGTAAGCATCTCCTTTATTCATGTTTATTTCTTTGAATCCAGTCCAGCAAGCTAAGAAACGCGTGCCTCCACCCCATCTTTTGTGCTTACAAAACACCTCAAATGCATCTTCTATCATTATACTAACGTGTATGTGTAATGATAAAATGTTTATTGAGAAGTCTATAAAATAAAAAAAAACCTTCAATTTTTTTCTTCTTTAAAGTTGGTGATAGATTAAAATTCTCAACTTATAATTGAAAACTCATTTGAGTTTTGGTTTATCTCCATAACTGTATTTTCATTTTTTGTTCCTATGACAATAAAGTTATTCTCTTAGATAATATTATGATCATTTGAAGAAGAGTAAATAGCATCTGGCTGACATCTGATATGTTATTTTTATTCTGAGTCAACCTTTCATCTTCCTACAAAAATAGAGCCCAAACCAAAGTAACCCAAGTTTAAGTAATAATTTGTTACCTGATAATTCACTGGATTACTTGAGCCAATTACATTCTTAGAATTTTCTTAGTAGCCAGTGGTAGAAAAAAAAAACTAATCCATTCTACTAAGAGACACTAACAATCACATTGAAAAAGCCCAACACACATGAAACAATTAGTTGATAGTTCAAGACGGTGTAGGAAAACATTCGTAATGAGGCAATATAGGCTTTAAGAGTGGTGGGTGCTCAGGGATGAGAGAAATCAGTAACACACAGAGCATTCCAGGAAGGCACTAACTTGAAGATCATGTGATTTGTATTTTTCCTGGAAAAATGTAAGGCTCTGTTTATCCTTTGGCTGTAGCAGTTTCTATCAAAATATATGCCACTAACAGGATGTGGCAGACAATGACGCACAGCCCTGTCTACCAGCTGACCATTTCCCATAATGCACAGTGCCCATATAATTTGAACTTGGTGAGCTTCATACTGGCTGTTCATGTGATCTGCAGGATCTGCAATCACTAACAGCTGGTGGATGATCAATCAGGACACTTCCTCCTTTATGCTGGTGTGTGATAAGAGCATGATGACAACCTTTCTCTGCAGCTCCCCCAGGAAGCTTTCAATATAATTTTGTTACATCCAAATATTGGCATGATATTCATTTAAACATTTTAAAGATGGTGTGGGAAAGCTTAATATTGCAAACAGCAAGAAGAATTAACCAATCTTTTTATGAATGAACTTAACAGGAATCTGGTTTCTAGTTTTGAATACCCTCAGATCTACAAACTCAGGATGTTTTGTCAGTTTTTTAAATAATGAACTTACAAGACATTCACTGATGATGAAATCATACCTATGATAATATTGATGCAGTTAAATACTAAATATTATAAGACCAGCTAAAAGAGATTCATGGAATTCCATGATCTCAAGGTTTGAAGTCATCCCATTCCCCATCATATGGGGATTCAGACCCCTAAGGCAAAACATTTAAGAGAAAAAGACATTGGAAAGTGGATAATTTCTGAGGACTTGTTGCCAGCAAAAGAAGGGCCTTGGAGAAGACTTTTCTCCGGCCATGTGAAGGCACACTGAAGAGGCTGTCCTCTATGGATCAGAAAGCTCCCTCCCCACAGAGCTTTTGCCATCCTGATTTGAACTACCTACCTTCCAAACATGTGAATACATAACTTCTATTGTTTATAAACTACCCACCCTAAGGCATTCTCTTTTATAGCCCAAACAATCAATGCTCTGAATATCTAAACGATAAAGTGTTGAAATTCAACTTTCTTTTTCTTTTTCATCCCCCACTGGAACATATGGGAGTTTAAAAAAAATTCATATATGTATAACCATATCCATGAATATTAATTGAGAAGCTTTTCTGAGTCCTGTTATGCTTGCCTTCTTCTTCACCTAGGGAAATCAGGAGATGATTTTCTTCATTATTCAATAGCATTACACTTTGATGATTCTAAACTTTATTATCCCCTATGTCATTGCGAATTTAAAAGTGGCCAGTAGGACAAAATGGGTAACATTTGAAGCAAAAGTCCTGAGGAATATGTTCGACAAGAAGAAGTCACAGTAACTAAGCAGCATTTTTTCCCAGCTACATAGCACACCCGCTGTACACAAGGAGGGGACAAGGAGACCTGTGCTGTAACCCAAGATTCTATTCTCCCTGAAAGGCAACTAGTGGGATAGCTATTCACACAAGGAGAAGAGATCATGACAGCGGGCAGTGTGGGGCGTCAAGCAACAAGGACATGTTTGTAACCCCAGGCAAGGGTGACTTTTCTTCCTTAGATCTTGGTACGGATAGGAGTCAGGAATTGTAGTGAGTAAAGCCTATAGTCAAGGAGTATACACACAAAACAAACTGAAGTCCTTAGTGATGTCTTTTATCTGTGATGTAGCTAGAGTTTTCCTGGTCCTGCCTGGCCCATGGTCAGGACAAATCTCTCTCACCTGCCAGTCCCGCAGCCGCTCAGACCCAAACAAGTAAACACAGAGACTTATATTTCTTATAAACTGTATGGCCATGGAAGGCTTCTTGCTAACTGTTCTTATATCTTAAATTAACCCATTTCTATAAATCTATACCTTGCCATATGGATCGTGGCTTACCAGCATCTTACATGTTGGTACTCATGGCGGCAGCTGGCAGCGTCTCCTGACTCAGCCTTCTTGTTCCCAGAATTCTCTTCTCTGCTTCTCCTGCCTATACTTCCTGCCTGGCTACTGGCCAATCAGCATTTTATTTATACAGAGCAATATCCACAGCACTGTGACTTGCCACTTTCCTTCTGAAATTAAACTATGAATTCTCCATGGAGTGTCACCACTATAGACAGGAAGTTGCTGGTGAGAGCTGCAGTGAAGCATCAGGCAGCAACCAAGCCTCCATATAACACCCTCTAACCCCTTGCCAACCTGAGGGAAACGTTCCTCAGGTGAAGTCCAAGGGAGACTGTGGTTGGCTGTACAGCCCCACAGCAGAGAAAGCAACCTTCGGCTAAGACTGCTTTAGGGCCCGTAAAGATGCAATGAGGTTCTCTGAAACAGGCTGGCTCTTTCGGGTTTCATTTGTTCCAAATTGTCTTATGTCTGAGAAAAGACATTTTAATCAAGCCTTGAAAGTATTTGGGGGTGGAGAAATATATTCTGGAATGTAAAAATACAGACTTCCTTTGGAGATTGTCATAGGATATATTAAAAACTAAAGTCATAAAGAGAAAGATCACTGTGATGCCTGGCTGTACTTTGATTTCAGAGTGAGGATATGCTACTAGATTGACTGTGCATTCTATGCATGCATTCACACAGAAACAGATTAAAATGGTAACAGTTCCACACACGAGTTTAGTACTCTATGTGCACGTCTATGTATAAATGTCTACATTCACAGGGAGGCCCATTAAAGTTAGCACAAATAACACAAGATCAAGGGCAGAAATCTTTTAGAAATATACTATTTTTATTATTTCTTTGAGAGTCATACATTGTATTTTAATCATATTCGCCCAAGGGTAGCAATCTTAATGGAGGCTATTCAGGTGAGCATATCTCACCGAAGATGAGCACAGGCAAAAAAAAAAAAAATGATAAAGACTTCTACAAGTCCAAGGTTCCTGGACTTCAGGTGACGTGTTTTGTCTGATTTCATGTGGTTCTCTGTGAGCCCAATTGCCCTAGGATCCAGTTCTTTCCAGCTCTCTAGAATTTTATATAACTGGTTTGCCAGTGTATAAGATTCATGGTGTTGTTTATTTCTTTTGGCCAAATAAATATAGTAACACGTCCTTTTTTAATTTTTTTTTCCAATTTCTCCAGCCAACCCTTTGCCACTGAGCTGCCAGTGATGGCACAGGACTATTGTCTAGTGATGCTTAGAGACTGGGCAATGGTTACTTGGAGAGTTTTCTGCTTTCCTTTAGGTAATTTCACAGGATACATGCTCTTGGTACATCAGTGGCATTTGTAGGGACATGCAGCTTTCCCAGGGAGACAGATCCCTCTCAATCTACTCATTCTTATTGCTGAGTTGCCTTAAACTCTCATCCAAAGTGACTCCAGTGAAGAAACACAACCACAGCTCTTTCATTTTCTTTCTTCCTCTCAAACGGCATCATGTTAAAAATTTGTGTGTCCACGATGATGGAGCTTCCTGTGACACTGGAATCTTCTAATTTCTCATTCGTTTGAATTTACTTATTCCTCAAATACTTCAAATTACCCCCTTTTATGAGGAAACAATTTTCTATATCATGAAGCCATTTCTCATTAAACTGTGAACAGATTTGTGACCTTTATTTTGAAAGATCCACTGTGCTGTTTCTAAATATGATTGAAATTATTGAGCACTGGCATATGTGTCTTCGGTACCAATTTATAGATAATAATTACGTTCCGGAAGCTGTTGATTTACAGAAAAGCACCAACCCAAATGTTCTGTAATGGTCTCTAAATTGAGACAATATATTTAGACAGTTATAAAAAATATAGTGCAGTGGATTTGCCTTTGGTCCCAAGTTACTTTTTGCTGAGTTCTCTCACTAAGAACTAGGAGGTTGGGAGACCCAGCACTGAAATAGAAAGCCTGTTTTCACTTTGGTCCAGCTGAGATAAGCATCTTCCATGGGCACTAGATGTTTTCAGCTTTTCCCCATGTTTCCACACTGAGACACAAGCCTCAGCCCTTGTCCTTTCCTGAACTTTATGTACCTGGGAAGGCCATTCTGAGTTGGACACTCTTCTAGTTTCATTCTGAGCTGTGATAAACATACACAAAGAAAATTAGAGGTTTTGTGGGATATTTGTACACTGTAAAGATGTATTTCTGTGATTGGTGTAATAAAAAAGCTGTACAGCCAACAGCTAGGCAAAAGAGAGAGGAGGGACTTCTGGGAAGAGAGAGAAAATGTTGGGAAGCAAAAAGATGGAGTCCCCAGCCAGATACAGAGAAAGCAGGATAGGCAGTATGGAGAGATGAGGTATCGAGCCATGCAACAGAATGTAGATAAAAAAAAGTGGGTTAATTTAAGTTTTAAGAACTAGTTAGAAACAAGCCCAAGCTAAGGCCAAGCTTTCATAATTAATAATAAGTCTCCATGTCATTGTTTGTGAGCTGGCAGCCCAAAGAAAAATCTGACCACATAGAGGATGAAAGAATGTATTTCTCTTACACCTTCAGGTCACAGTCTGTCACTAAGAGAAGTTAGGGCAGGAACTCAATGAGGAACCTAAGACACAAACCAGGGAAGAATCCTGTTTGTTGTCTTGCTCACTGACTCATGCTTTACTAGCCTTCTTCTGCATCTCAGGATCTGCTGCCTAGGGATAGTGCCATCAACTATGTGCAGGGCAGTGCTGAATCAACCACCAGCCAAGGCCCTACAGATGCGGCCACAGGCCAATATGGTCTTAGTAATTCCTCATTCAAGGCTTTCCTCTCAGAGGACCCTAGGCTGTGTCCCTTGTACATTTCTCTATCTGTTCTAGGCTCACATTTGTTGTGGAAAGGGCTTGGCTGCTATGGCATGCTGTCCACAAACACAATACATCCAGCTGCAGGATGGGGAGCTGCTAATTGAAGGAGTCTGCTCTGGTCCCCTGTCACCAGTTGGCAGACAGAACAGTCTGAGAAGAAGCTGATCAGGCATTCATTTATCTCATTGTTAACAGGGTATATGTAGACAGAAGTAACAACAAGACCAGAGGGCAGCTGATGCTGAAGTGGAGGCAATACTGATGTCTGGCCGTCAAGGACATTCTTGCATAGAGGCTTGGCATTTTTGTTCCTCTCCCCAAAGTTTAATTAGTCACTAATTAAGAACAACTCTCTTTTATAATGGAAACATTTGGTCAATGCTGTAATTATTTTTAAAAAGCATGCTCTCATCTCAACCAGATTCCAAATACTAAGGTATCAATGTCAGAAACTGCAGTCAAGCACAACCTGTCCCCAAATCCCAGGCCCTGAAACACGATGGCTCATTAATAACTTAAAAAGGATGATGACACTGATACTATTTATAGGGCCCTGCCAGGCAGGTCTGCCAGCATTAAAGAAATTAACATGGAGAAATTGTCAACTGGAAAACATTAGTGTTTATCAACAGATCAATCAAACTTCAACAACTGTAAACTGTGCTTGTAGCGAAGTGGAGCACATTGACAATGACAGCCCTTTGCCCACTGAGTGGAGGAACCCCAAATCCCCATGTTTTTCCCCAATGTTCAGACTATCACCTTGACACTGTGGCCACAATTCTGTTGTCTTTTATGGCAGTGTCTGGGGCCTCTGCCCCACATACAGGGCAAGCTAAAAGGGCTGCCCTGGCTCCACTTGTATGACAAGTGGCTTTGACTGCCAGTTTGCAAAGTCTCCAGCTGACTGAAATAAACATGAAGGTTAGTGGCTCCAGAAACCAAATTCTGATTTCTTTATGAAAGAAGACTCTGAGTTGAGGAGTTTTTCTTGGTTTGCTCATCCTTTCAAAGCAGTGCTTGGTTCTCATTGTTGTATATTTAGAGTTAGTTCTATTTTCATTTCTGGGCTACATCAGGGATGATGACATCAGCTTCAGAACCTGAAAAAAGCTGGAGTGTTCTGATAGGCTGCTGGTGATGTCATCCCTGTGCCTGTAAGGCCCAGGAAAAGCACCAGGGACTGACTGTTTTCCTGATTTTCTTTTCTTTCTTTCTCCTTCTGTTTTCATTCTCCTTTTTCTTACATATATCCATGCATATGGATATAAATACACATATGTATTACTAAAATCACACTTTCATATAACATGTACCTGCAATTTTATATCCTAGTAATGCTATTAGTAGAGGTTGCTGATGACCACTCCACACAGACCAGCCTTGTTTGGCTAGACAGGCTGGCTTCACAAGGGGAGGATTTGTGCTGCAGCATCCTGAACACTATGCTGTATGATTTCTTGTGTTTAGAGAAAATCCATAGCAACTTCATGTACTTCCTTTCCTTAAGACGACCATCACTTGCCATTTTCTGATGCTGACACAATCAAAAGAAGAGCCTAGTGGTGGAGACATCAATGCCAAAAGCCATAGGAAACACAGCAAGTCCCCTGGCTTCAGAATGGCCACAGACCCCACTCTTCCACCAGGCTCTAGATGGACCCCTGTCATAGCACTGCAGCCACAGTATTTAACACTACAGACATGATAGTTTTTGTGGATTTAGATTATAATACCTGAGGGCTTAGAGAACAGAAGGAACTCTCTATGTCCTTAAGTACATGGGTATGTGAGTACATGAAGACTGAAACCAAATAAATACACACACACACACACACACACACACACACACACACACACACACACCTGACAGCTTTGATTTTGACACTAGGTAAAACCCCAAGTCCCAAGCTAAGTTTTTCATCTATGAAGCCGAGTATTAAACTTATCCTATGTACAGAGTTGGAGGAGTGAGTGATTCCAACTGACTCAAGCCTGCTCCCTCTGGCCATGTTCTGTGCTTTGTGACACATAAAGATAACCAAGGATGGTAAAGGGAAATAAAAATAGGAACAAAAGACATCTGAGAACTGCTAAATAATTTCTAAGGCAGGCTAACAATGTGTAGCACATTCTTAAATGCAGGCCTATACATCATGATATATTTGGAAAACAATACTCATACAAACATTAAATTTAAAAACCAAACTCTGAAATTAAAAAAAAAAATAAGCTGACATGTCTCTCCTTGATACAAAATTTTTTGGAGAATTTGCAACCAATTATCCCCACAAATACCCTGACAAGAATGTCATGAAAGTAGGAGGCCCAAAGAAGGAAAGTCATGGCTGTTGGGGGTATTTGTCAATGTACAAAACTTTGTTAAGATGACAAAATAAATATAAGCATGAACTTTGCTATCAAGACATGCAACCTAATTTTAACATCTAAATAAAATTTAAGGAAATAATTATTCAAAACATACAGTGAATTGAGTAAGACAGCAGGAGGTACATCAAAAGGCAGGGTAGGGGACAACTGCCGAATTCAATGCACACATGCCTCTTCCGTGGGAATGGGGCAGAAAGATGTCACATCTCAATGTAGCAGTCAGGAAGCATTTGACAGAAGGCATACCCTGTGTCCTTGACCACAGATGATGGGACTAAAATAACTAACCCACGAGAAGGTGCAATCAGAGAAAGTGGAAGAGAGACATCCTTAAGAGTTAAGAGATAGGCATAGAGGTGTGACAGGGATGGAAAGATGACCACATGGGTGATAGTGTTCCTAGAGTGTGCTGGAATCTGTTGCACGGGACATGAGGAAGAGGAGAGAAGATGAGAGCTCTTTGTATGAGAAGCATGTACCACCATGATATCTTGCTTTTTAACCCTTTCTAGAGTTCTTCTAGGGGACACGTTTTGAACACTATGTTTTTCCATGCATCTGATAATTATGAGTTATTGTTTGAGTACAGTTTCTTTAGAATCAAGGTTATTTCTCTGGATGTATTTACAATGGAGTGATGCATAACTTGATACACAAAGGTTGTTCAGATTTGTAACTGTGCATTGCATATGTATATTGTTTTAACCTGCTAGACAACTGGGTCAGGAGCTTCAGCCTCACTAACTTATTTGCATTTATACTTACTATTTCTTAGACTAGCCTGTTTTCATGAGGTTGACTCTTTCTAATGCAATCTTACCTCTCCCAGTAATGTAGCCCAGAACACTCAAGTTTGGTCTCCTCGGACATGATTGGTCTCCACTGATTCCAATAGACAGTTCCTTCTATTGCGCTTCCCTTTTGACATTTTTCTATTTGTGTTGAAATTTTCACTGTTTGGATCAAGTCTAGTATGTATTCCTAATTTCTCTTAATTTCAGTTTTATAACTCCAGCTCTTATAATTTATCTTTATCTAATTAGACCAACCAGATGTTTAGGGAGTTTGGGGTGTGCATAAACTCACGGGACTGCACCCTACTTGGAGCCACATATGGCAAAACTCAGACACAGTCCAAATCCTAAGAGAAAAGCAGACGGCCACCAAAATGTATGACCAGCCAGATAAACACAATTTAAATCAAATGTTCTTGTCACATTACTGATGTGAATTTGAATCAATGATTTCATTTCAGGATTGACTAAGTGATATTTGCTCCAATACATTTATGAGAGTTTAAATGAGATATCCCCCATAAGATTCAGGTGCTTGAAAACCTGGTCCCCAGTTGCTGGCTATTTGGAAAAGACAAGAAAATGTATTTTCACTGGAGGAAGTGTCTTCAAGTAATTTTTACTCTCTCCATACAAGCAGATTGTCTTTAGACTGACAAAGAAGTTTGTATTTTGAAGTACCCACAAATGACAAAAGCTATTTAATTTTACAGGGCTTTGTGTGTGGACAGCAGGGAGCCATAACTAGTTTATTAAGTGAATTTACCCTTTTCAAAGTCTGTCTGTGAAAGCAGCCATTTCACTTCAGGTAAAAGCCAACCCATTCTTTCCCTTTAAGAAAATTCTTCCTTCAATGCATATTTGTGGAGGGACTAACATGTGGCAAGCATCAGTGGACACCACTTGGTTGTCTTGGTGAATGAAATAGGCATGTTTTCCCCTTCATGAATTGTATTAAGAAAGAGAAAGAGGTCCCAGAGATAATGATCAGGGAGAGAACTTGTCATGCATAGTGCTCAGGAAAGACTCTGAGCAGTGGGGATATTTCAACTTATATGGGAAGGCTGGGAAGGAGTCATAGATAGGAAGAACAAAGAGAATAGTAGGCACAGAAACTCTGAATTAGAAAAAAATATAATAAGTAAGCTCAGTGGAAGCCCAAACTGCTGTAGCAAATTGAGTGGGGGACAAAGAGGTAGGGGATAGATTTTTTTTTTCTTCAGGAATATAAGCACAGATGGTTAGGTTGGAATGGTTAATTATGTGAACTGGGAGAATATTGAAGACACATTAAGTAATTCAGGTAAGAGATATAGTGGTTTGTAGTATGCAGTAGTAAAAAACAAAGAGAGATATACTCACTTGCAATGCACTAATCCATGTACACATCAGGACATGCATGTGTATAGTTACCTGTTACAAGATGAATAGAGTTGAGCATGACATAGGTAAGAATCAATGTAGCAGATAGCTGACTGTCAGTTGACTTTCTAGATAAGATTTGAGGACAGAAACTTTGAGTAATAGAAAATTAAGAGTCACATTTGGATTATCATAATTTAAAAAGACTATGAGCCATGCATACGATGACATAGGGTCAGCATTATACGAATCAGAAGTGTAGAGGACAAGAGGAGAGGTCAGAGGTGGTTCCAGGTGTGGGATGTTTCGTATATATATTCCATTGGATGGCACAGTAGTAGGATGATTTATCTATCAGAAACTATAGAACAAAAACACCCATGTGCAAGTTTGATGGAATTCTCAAATGGGAATGTTGGGGGACAGTAGGCAAAGTAGGGTAAATCTGGATTGAGAAATACTAAGACAAGATGGTACGATGTAAAAAAATAAATCCCCCCACAAAAGAGAATCAAATCAGTCAACATGGGCATCGTCTTTGTCTAGTAATTCAAAACCACAAAGTTGCAGAGAGCAAGAGTATATATACATCCTACAGTCACTCAAGTCCCATGGTGTAGAAAGAGGGATGTGAGCCTACAGTGATGAGAGTCCCCAAGGGTTAATATAACTTAGCATTATCTAAGTGTTAATAACACATTGAAAATATTTCTCAAACATATGTTGTTACTTATCTTTGGCTACATAATACCCACATGTTGGGTATGTTGAATAACTTTGTGACAAAAACATTCATTTTTTTTTAATTAAAATTTTCATTCATTCCTACTTGATAGTTTCCTTGTTTGTCTAAATATATACTCAAACACAGGCTAGGGCAAATGTACTCAGCAAACAATCAAACAGAAATTACTTCATGAAGAGGAACCAAACATCCTGTTCCTGCTAGTGGAAGAATGATTACTTTTATTTACTTTCTTTTTACATTGTTCAGCTAGTGAACATCACTGCTTAAGCTCAGTATGTAACTCTCTTAAGTCCTGCTAGCTGTCACCCCATTGAGACTCTGCGTGAAGCTAGCCATTTTCACATGTGCAAAATTTGAAATCCTGAGGAAACCTCACCCCACACCCATCAACAGTCTTGACATATTCAAATGGTAAGAGATTTTCCTTTGTCCTTGTCTGCGATTTCCCACCTCAACAGAACAGCCACATCACTGGAAGTTGGAATACAGGGTCCAGGTAACTTTGGGGTATTTGAAATACATAAACAAACAAGTGCCCCTGGTCCCTAGACTCCAATTTAACCCACATACAACATGTCATGCCTCTAGACAAGGCATCCAACTTCTAAAAAAAAATTGCCACCCAAGAAAGCTGTGAAAGCAATACATATTGTCTGCATAGAAGCCTACTCTTGATGAGGAAATGACTATTAATGAGAACATGCATGTTTATGGCATCAAGCTCGGAAGAGACACAGGTCATAAATCTCTTTCATCTTCCTGCTAAAGCTAGAATCAAGTAAAGAAGCAAGTCCATTCATTAAAAAAAGCTTTTGATTGAAATGATTTCATTTGGTAACAAGTAATTTGTCATGTTTTTTTCCTTCTCCTTACCAGATTTGGTTTGCTTTCCATTCTTCGTGATCTGGGTTAAATCTTTCCTAGGACCTCAGTAGGTGTTATCTTGGGGTTTCTTTTTTGAAGGGGGTCAGACCAAACTTCTAAGAGAAATGTAGATGTGGGGGAGAATAGTTTGGGGGGCGAGAAAAACAACAATAAGAATTCATAAATTTTGAACAGAAAAAAAAATGCAGCTCTGCCTGTGAGCACCCTGCTTCTGCCTTAGATGTACCAATACTGCCCTCTCTCGCTGAGTCACAGCTTCTCTTCAAACTTTGGCTTCTGTTCACAGCCTTACAAACACAGCACCTCTCTATTCCTCCACTGCTCCCCACAAGGCATCACCTAAAGCAGACAGCAGAGTTCTTCTGCGACCCTCTTCCGAGTGAGAGCATTTGCTGCGTTTGAGGCAATGCATGTCTTTGTGTTGTTGCTGTTCTCTTCCTCCCTTCCTTCGTCTGCGTTTGCTTCGGTGGGAAACAGCCTCACAGGAGCATGGAGGAGCAAAAGTCACTCTCAGCAGCAGGATCCCTGTGCTAAGGCAACACACAGCATTCTGGCAGGGGAATCGTCCTTTATATCCTGAAAGGAGGTCTACTTCTATATCCAACACTATGAGAACAGGTGTTCCCACTGCATTCCTGGCTGCCTACTGAACTTTGGAATCCCTTAGTAATCACTTGGACCAAATTCGATCCTTGTGTGGGTCCTCAGAGTTCCCCTACTGAAAACAAACAGCAGCCTGAGGTTGTCGGAGGGAAGACAGAGAGGCTGCATCTCTTCGGTTCTGCATCTCTTCAGTTACGCCTAGGAATCAAAGCATTTCCACACTCTGACCTCTATTTAGCTTGAAGAAACAAAACTTGCAGGAAGAATTTGGTTCTTGATCTCTGAAAATGTACAGACAATAGCAGATAATCGAGTGTAGAAAAAAGTAGATGCCCCCGTGCAAGTCTCTTACTGACATATCTCATTATTCCTTACTACCCACCCAACTGGCAGTTAGATTAATATCCAAGGAGTCAGAATCACAGGACAAAGAGAAGCATTAAAGAACAAAACTATAATTTGAGCACTGGCTGCTACACTTTTCACATGTAAGATTTCAGAGTGGTCTCAATAAGCCACTCATAGGTTGAAATCTATTTTTTAGGTGCTGAAGAATGTATAGACCTGAGATGGACCACAAGAATAAGAAAAACCTACAATAGCTGCCACCTTCTGCATCAAATATGACCTTCAATTTGGGTGGAAAGAGGTAAAGGGGAAGTAAATCTTGTGGAGAGGGCGGCTCGATCTCATTTCTCTCGCCTCTTGGTATTCCTCCTTTCTGACTGTAGAGACTGGGTGATGCCCAGCTCTGGTGCCTTGACTGAGCTCAATAGGGGAAAAGTCCACTCATAATAAAGAAAGTTTGTATCCATAGTTAATTCATTGTTGCCCTTTCTTGTTTGCAAGCCCAGACAGTCGGGACCTGGAAGAGTCTGCTTCCATGCCGCAGGTAGACTGGATTTGCTGATTTGTTGAGTATAGTACAAAGTAAGGATCATGGAGAGTTAGAGACAGGGCTGTCCACGCCCACTTGGAGTGGGAGGGAGGATTGGGAGATTTCATTTCATTTGCCTGAATGGAGAGGAGCAGCTCTTTTGGCTCCTCGGCAGCTGAGAAACAGCAAGAGGCAAAGGCAGCATCACTAGCTGACAGACGGTGGCTGTACACTGGCTAGAGAAGGGTAAGGTAGCTTAGCCTTGATTAGAAAGTAGCATTGAGAAGGGTGCTTCTAGTATGCCAGTTTACTCCAGTGTGCCCTTTCCTCTGCCTGTCACTCATACATTTTAAGATTGCTTGTATCCTGCCCTGTCTCCTCACTTACTGAACCTTACGAAGAAACCAGCCTCATCAGTCATCCAACTGGGATATTTTGCTCTGTCATTTTTGAGATATACCTACATCACTCTTAGGATTTTGGAAATGGTAAGGAAAGGACAAAACAACTCTTTCAAATGCCTGCTTCATTGTCTTGCCTCACTATCGAGTCCAGACTTATAGAGCTAAAAATGGCTAACTTATGGGTGAATAGACATTGTCATCTTTTGTGCTCACAAGAATCAATTCCTGAGTTTGAAGTCATCAGGTGTTTATTCAAATCCCATGGTTGTATTGTAAGCCATCTGGGTGACCTTGGCCTAGTCACTTAACCTCTGTGAGTCTAGTTTCCTGTGCTATAAAATGGAGGAAATAATTCCTGGCTTGCCCACTTCACCATGTTGCCGAAAAGATCAAGTGAGAGCCTGTGTGTAAAGGCTCTGTGACTACAAAGCACTATACAGCAGCAAGCTATGGTCATGAAGCTTAGTCCTGGTGGGCCTCTGTGGTTTCTGAACCATGTGTGCACATGCTGAGCTTGGTCTATCATTACTTCTAAATATGGCTGCTCTATTGGCTTCTGAAGTTTCCACATGAAATATCGTCTGTATATTTGCTCCGAGCCTCTGCTCTATGTCCTCAAATAATCGGCCATTAAGTGTTACACTCCAAGCCAGTAGAATCAGCGCTTCTGACCTTGTACCTGCGACCTGCAGAAGTCCTATTGTATCTCAGAGATAAACGCACCAAACTGCGATGTGCTTAAAAGATATATTTAGTGTGCAGGCATTTCATTTGTCACCGAGCAATTTTACAGTGTCTGATATAAGCTGGAGATTTTATGATCTATAATCAAAGGCTTCTGCAGACACCTCTCCTTAATTTGGATCTGTGACAGTATTAAAAAATGGGACTTTCATCTTTGGATCCATTTCGCTCAGTGGGATGAAAGCAATGTGGGCTTTTAAGTGCAAGTCACTTAAAATTTTTAGACTGTCCTTAGTAACACAAGAACCCTTGACAGAGACTTGTACTATTGACAAGGAAAATCTTACTGTTTTTCACCCCTTTTGATCACTTTGGGGTCTACTTGCAGGAGACTGTTGTTACTCCTTAAACTCAATACCCTATGGATCTCACAGGCAAGGGTTGAAAGGGGCTTTTCTCTTGTAATTGTAGAAGAGTCTCTGTGTTTGAAGTGGCCATAGCATGATGGAGATCAACTCTCAGGATGTCAAAGCTGGTCAAGAATATTCAGTGTTATTTCTTTCAAGTCTCATTTCACTTATGCAAAAACTGAGCCTCAAATAAGTCGAGGGTTATATCAGAAGTCATACTTCCATGATCAGTCAAATATATACCAACATGAATAACTGATAAAATTATATTTTCTGGAATTCAAGAGAAATCATGCCTATTATGAATAATGTATCTGTCCTAACACATTTTCATGAATTCCTACTGGTAATTTGAGCCAAGGGATCTCACTACATCATATCCATTGCCTTTTCCTAACCAAGTGGACACACCCTAAAATAACAGTGCTCCTTTCACAAAAATGTTTACAGAAGTTAGATCTTCACGTGGACTCGGCAAGTAAATTGACCATCTACTGTGTGAGTGTCTAGCATACATGTGCAAACAAAAGAAAATCCACCAATATTAATTGCAAACTCATCTTTCCTCCTCACATTCCCTTTGTCAAGCTAAAATCTAAAACAGTGGGACAATCAATTTTACATCCATCTCCCCAGTTTCTGGGATTCTGGTATTATGCTGTGAGTCTTGAAAAGGTCTAGAATATTCCTTTTGTTTGGTAAGTATAAATGTTCACCCTGCCCCATAGCACTGGCCTCATTTTGGAGACTCTAGTCCAATGATTCTCAACCTTCCTAATGCCATGACCGCTTCATACAGTTCTTCATGTTATGGTGACCCCCCAACCATAAAGTCTTAATATTATTTTTATTGCTACTTCATAACTATAATTTTATACTGTTATGAATCATAATATAAATATCTGATATGCAGATAGTCTTAGGCGACCCTTTTAAAGGGTCATTTGACTCTCCAAAGGGATCATAACCCACGGGTTGATAAACATTGCTCTAGCCTGTGTTCTCATAGCCTCCCGTGTAGGACTTCAAAGTGGATACTCCCCAGACATCTTCCACCCACCCTCACAGAGCACAGACATTTATTATACTAAGGTGCAGGAACTAACAGCCCAGGAGAAGAGGCACCATCTTAGAGTCCGGACGCAACAACTCACATAGTTAAAAAGACACATAGGAGAACCTTTGAGTTGTTTTGCTAGAGACTTTAAAAACAGGTTACCTTGTTTCAGAATAAATGGAAATGCTTGATACCACAATATCTGAAACACATTATGTCTTTAAGTCACGTTAAAAATGTTTTAGTTTTATATGTCAGAAAATACCCTAGATTGAGAAAGATGGCGGGAAGAAGAAAAGAAACACGGCAAGGATGCTGTGGTTTGTCCGATGTCATGGTAAGCACAGAAGAACAATCACTGGTAAGCTCCTGGAATGCCTCACCAGAGGAGACAAATATCTCCAGGCCTTCAGACTCTGCTTCCCCACCCTGGCTTCCGGCTGCAGTGTCTGTGTCAAGATGTCTTTCATCAGTGTGTGCCATGTGTATCCTGCCCTGAGCAGTGTCTTCCAGGGCCACCGTCTCACTCCTGTTCTGTCTTTGTAGATAGGACTGCTGTACAGTCTGCATAATCTCTCTTAATAATATTGGGACAATCCTATTGAGAGGACTGGCTGGTCTAAGCAAGCTGGTCTAAGAAGCTGTCTTCAGGTACATTTCTACCAGTGGGAGTATCTGTCACAGCCGGACAGTGGGATGCTTTTTTCTTGGCTTTGGCTCAGGCTTGTATCCTGAACCAGGCCATGGCCAAGCTTAGAGTGGGCATACACCAACAATGAGAGCGGCTGCCTCTCCTCTAATGGGATACAAGGGAAACCAAATTAAGTTGGTATTTGGCATAAGTTCTCTCACACCTGGACAATTAATAGGCAGTTTAATGAAAAACTGAATGCAGTGGAAGATTAGATGGATGATCCAGAGAGACAGTTTCTAGGTAACCAGATTCCTTTAGTGAAATTTGGGGAAATAGTTTGCTTAGATAGTTAATCCTGCAAGAAAGTATTTATGTATGAGGGTGGTATTTCTTCCTGAGAATTCTAAGGTCCATGATGCTTCAGGAAAGCACCAGCATAAAATAATGGACAGAACTTTGAGTGGCAGTTCTGAAAGCAGGACTCAACTGGCTGCTGTAAACAGTCCTGGCATGAACCAGACCTGGTTTCTCCATCCTTTTTCTCCCTGGCTTCCAGAGTGCTAGCCTCAGCCTATTGTCTGAGTCCCCTAGTGAGGACAATGTGCTGTTAATCCCAGGTTTCACATCTGCATACCAACCTTCATCCTGAAGAGGATAAGAAAAGCTTGCCCTCAGCATCCTTAACTAGAGTTTTGAACTTGATACTAAAACCAGTGCTTCTTGAATGTGAAAATAAGGGCAGGAGAGATGAGCTCAGAGTCCTGTTTATTTTTAAAAGGATCCTGAATCTGTATGAGCAAAGGTGACCAGGGCTGCATAATGTAAGATAAGGAAGCTTTAATCCCCAAGTCTGCATGACATAATCATAATCAATGTCTCATCTACCTCTCTCTGTGTCTCTCTGTCTTTCCTTCCCTCTTTCTGAGTGAGTGAGTGAGTGTGTGTGTGTGTGTGTGTGTGTGTGTGTGTGTGTGTGTGTGTCTGTGTGTGTGTGTGTGGTATGTTTTGCTGTGAATTGAACCAAGGGAATCACACATATTCTACCATGATATTCACCTTACCTCTGAAATTCAATTACATCTCAACTTGACTTTTTAGATCTTTTCTTAATTTGTTAGAAAACATGGTAGTATCAAATATTGAATAAGGTCCTTCCCCCACCATGCTAACATCCCATCTTCCCTGTAGTGAAATACCAGAAATACATATAGATAGAAAGATAGATAGATAGATAGATAGATAGATAGATAGATAGATAGATTATAGATAGCTAGATAGATAGGTAGATGGATAGATAGATAGATAGATGATAATAAGTAAATAGATGATAGGAGGTAAATATATAATTGATAAATGATTAGTACATGATAGATATAGATTGATTTCAAGCTAAATACACATTGGCCATGGAGGAGGGAGAAACTACATGTTCACAATGATTTAGGTTATTGACTATGTCCAGATTAAAATCTAGGTCTGACTAGAAAGCAGTTAATTGAACAGAGGGAATCTTGTTTTCTTTTGGGTGGTATTATGGTCAAAGAAAGCTGGACATAGTGTCAGGTGTTGCTGAGTATTGGACTCAGGCTGGCTGACTCTGCAGCCTGTGCCTTTACCAGGTAAGCCATCTCACCAGGCCTGGATACACTGTTAACAAGAAAACAAGAAGGAGTAAACAGCTGCAAATAAGAATAACAAAACCAAAAAACTGATAGTATTGTTTTTCATTAGGATCCTATTGAGAAACAATGATTTGTAAATCCATAAAAATATTATCACATAAGGATTGCATTAAAAGCTCATTGTCACCACTGTATTATTCCTTTGGGGAAAAATTCAAGGACTGTGTCTCATTAATATCCCACAATCCTTCACGCATTCCACGTTTTCTTATTTATCAGATTACTTCCTTTTGGAAAAACATTTAAGTATGAAATGGTGATACGACTTCCTAGGTAGCAAACACAGTAACTAAAGCAATGTGAACCCCAAATAGATGCGGTAAAAACAGCAGAGACTCCAAAAGTGGTGCGTGCTATAATATTCAGAGGTGGAGTCCACCGTGTCTCATTTGACAATCAGTTTCTTTGCAGACTTACACATGACAAGGAGCAGTGTACTCTCTTGCTCTTCGAAACAGGGCTTTGGCTGGTTACAAACTCTGGAATACAGCTGGTTAAATGAAATATTCATTTTATCTTTCAAAACACAGACTGTAAGTGTGCCCAGTGCCCACTGGGAGGTATCAAAGAAGATAAATTATTGGGAAAAGCAGATTTTGCTGCCTTCTTCTCTCTGGTCTCTATGCTTTCTGAACCAAGGCTCTTTTTCCCCGTTTGGGAGCATTTTAAGAAGATAAATACAGATTTACCATTTCAGCCCAAATGAATGTTTTCAAAATAAGTTGTGGTGCTGGCTGCCAGGTACAGGCACCTTGAACTCACGAGTAGCATCCTGCCAAACCCTCGGTCCTCTTGGGCACCTTGACATTCTAGTTGCCAAAAAGGAGTTGGGGGTGGGGGAGCCTCACATCAAGTCTGTGGCACCCAAGGGATTAGAAAGCAAAGAATATGCAGGTGAACAGTCACATTTTTTCAGAAGAAAACCTAATTTCCTGGCACAATGATAGGTAAATGCCTTTTACTATGGATAGTTCTCTCTCCACGTTAGCAGCTGATAACATCACAGCCCCATATAAAAATGTTGTCACATGAGACCTCAACATGGGCCTTTTGGTGATACCCAGGCCGCATTCTTGAGGCCAGACTCTGAAATTAAGCAAGTATCTTTACCACGTGTGTCCTGTAGGGCTTCCCTGCGGGATACCAGCAGGATTACGCTCACACCTCTGAAGCCGTGTGGATGTGTGTGTACAGGGAGCTGCACTTTGCCAGTAGTTTTCCATGTTTTTTTTTTTTTGAGAATTTCATAAATGAATGCTGTATTCACATATTTTCCATTCCACTTTCTCCCCTTCCAACTCTTCCCAGGTTCCCTTCTCATCCTTTATGACCTCTTTTTCTTAAATTATTATTATTAAACACACATAAATATAACTTGCAGAGTTCATTTGGTGTTGATTCTATGTTTTTGTGTTAAAAGCTAACTTCTTGGGATTGTGTGTGTATATAAGAGTATATGTGTGGGTGTATGTATATGCCTGTGGGGTGTGTGAGCGTATGTAGTATGTGCATGTGTGTGATATGTATATGTATGTGTTTGGTATGGTGTAAGTATGTCTGTATGTTTTGTACAAGCTTATATGTGTCTATGTGGGTGTCTATGCATGTGTATAAATTCTGTTTCTTTAACAATAGTGTGTCTATTATGGTTTAATGACATGTATGTGTATGTGTGTGTATTATGTGTCTATATGTGTTGGTGTAAATATGTAAGTCCTATCTTTCTAACAATGGTACTTTTAAATGACACATATACATGTATGGTATGTGCATATGTGTATGTATAGTACACATATACTATATAGTATGTGTGCATACACATGTCTGTCTAAGTCCTTTCTTTCTAGCTATGATGCTTCTATTATGATTTCATGACAGGTACTGGTGGTTAGGTACCTGCCTCTCTCTCTTCAGAGTGTGTGTGCATGGTATACAGTATGTGTATGTATATGGTGTGTTGGTACATGTGTGTCCCATGTCTTTAACAGTATTTGTTCTGTAATGATTTAATGATGCAAATTTGTGCATTTGTGTGGCATGTGAGGTGTGCATTCATGCACATATATAAATCCTGTCTTCACAGCAATGGTTCTTCTGTAGGGAGTTAATGATTTACTGGTGGTCAGGCACCTGCCTCTCTCTTTTCAAGGCATGAATAAAGCAAGCGAGCATCTGTGATATTCAGACATATAAATCTCAAGGCCACGATGGGCGTTTGGGATCCCATTGCTCAGAAAGCACCATTTATACTTTCACATGTTTTATTTATCTGCCTGAGTGCTTCATTGCACTTTTCTTCTATTCCCTTTACTTTTGAGGGCACTGACCCATCTCTTTCTTAAGAGCATAAAGAATGAGAATAGAGATTAAAAAATAATAATAATTCAACGTTAGGTGCTTCACTTCCTCTCCATCTTCAGTGAAAATTTAATGACATTTTTAAACCTGACTGGATCCCTTCTATCTGGGCAGGTGTTGGTAACTTACCCTTTTATTTCCCCATCCACTACAAATTCTTTTTTTCTCAGAAAGGATTAGCTAAGACTAGGGCAAAACCATTTTATTGTACTTCAAAAACGATGCTTGGAGAAGGATGTGGGAGAGCTGGCCTCCACTTGGCTTAGGCTTTTGGGTCCTTAGCAGATTCATGACAGATCCATGGAGTACTTTACCTTTCTTTGTTCCTGAAACACGTAGGGTACCACAGAGTTCTCCAAGCATATCTGCCTCATTATGTCTCAACATCCTGCCTTCTATCAATTCTTTTCAACCTACCTAATGCTGTGACCCTTTAATACAGTCCTTCATACTGTGGTGACCCCCAACCATAAAATTATTTCATTGCTACTTCATAACTGTAATTTTGCTACTGTTATGAATTATAATGTAAATATATAATGTGCAGAATATCTGATATGTGACGCCCAGAGGGGTCATGACCCACAGGTTGAGAACTACTGTAATAGATGGAGATTTTATTCATTCTATGTTCGCAGTACTTAGAGGGTCATAACTGTGCAACTGCTCCCACACACTGAGACTCCAAGGATCCATATGTATCTCAGCATTGTTTTCCCATCACAGAGTCCTGTGGTCTGTTCATACTTTCTGGCCCCAAGTCAAGCACTTTATAGCCATCTGATCTTCAGTATCTTTATGTGTAAAATGTCAAAAAAAAAAAAAAAGAGCTGCCATATACCCATCCCTATGAACAAGATGTTATCATAGAGATTCAGGACATATTAACAAACATGATATTCAACAGACTCTCATGGAGTTAATTTCTTTTCCTTTCCTAATCCTCACTACAGTTCCACCATGACGAGCATGTGGATCCATGCAAACTGGAGCATTCTTTGGGATTAGTGGGAAAACATGAATATTACTCACATGTGACTAAGGATGCCACCTGAACCACACTGAACTCTACAACCCTTTTGCTTCTCCTCCTCTACTCGTTCATTATAGCAGAAGCTTGTATCAGAGAGTCTGTCAGAGGGTAGGGAACAAATCGCTTTCCCCTCATTCATTAATACTACCCATTAAAGGGCAGCCACAATCAAAGAAGCCACTCTACAATGAAGGGATCAAGTAAGTGGAACTGAAAGACTTAAAGAAAAAGGGAGAAAAATCTTCCTTGATCTCCTGTCCCGTGTGTCTGTGAGATCCGACTCCAGACACTGAAAAATGCTCCTCACTCACACTCTGTGGGCAGTTTCCTCTTCTATGGATCTCTGACTTGTGAATTTACAGCTAGAGTTACTGAGAGGGCACACAGAACCATGGGATTAGCTGAAACTAGGCTAAAAGGTACATACCCCAAGGGTGGTTTTGCAGATATAAATGTGCGAATGCATTTCTCTGTTCATGATAGATTAGGGCTACATTCTTTGAAAGACTTTTTCATAAGTTTACCATTTTGTTGAAGAGTTTCACAGAACATCTGTCTGCTCACTAAAACCCCACCACCCCTATGTGAATGAGTCCCTAGTACACAGAAGAGAGTAACATGGCATTGACCTAAAAAGCTATAATACCTGAGGCATTCGGTGTGCTATAGCACTGGAAAGAGGAAGAAGGTTGCATTAGATTGCATGACAGGACACTAGGGAGTCAGGAGGTGTCCCAGACTGACAACAGCAGTGCGTTTGGGATAGCAGCACACCCTGTAGCCTACAACCCTTCCCTACCCTGGGAGGTATCCCATGCAATACCTACCTCTTCTTACTAGGCTTCATACTAACAACTCTCCTTAGCACTAATCTGGGTGGTAAAACAAGCTACTTCTGCCCCGAATCATCAAAGAACAGAAGGCGGCACAGGCACACTGAATCCCAGCTAGAGGAAGTAATGAATATGTTTGGAGGTGACAGTACCAGAGAGCCTCCGCCCACACAGCCGAGTTGAAGTCAGACAGCTCCAGATGGCAAAAGTTTCAGAGGAGATGTCTGCAAGACCTAAAAGGGAAGAAGAGAACACAGGGCCAGAGCTGGTCAGAGGAAAGGCTCCAGGGATAGGCACTGATGTGGCTTTCACAGCAGCAGCCAGAAAAGAAGAGGAAAGAGGAGGGAATTTACTGGCTCAAGGATCAGTGTGGTAGAAAGAGGTGGCTTTCTTTCTGCATCCGGTGCCCGTTCCTTGTCAAGGTGTTTGTTTAGGTTAAAACAGGTTAGTTTTGCTTTGGTCTCTCCTTCTTAAATTACCCTCTTTCTCTCTCTAAGAAAATATTATTTTTAGTTATGTGTATTGTGTCTGTTGTTTGGGTGTGTGCACGCATGTGCCAGTGCACGCGTAGGCCAGAGGAATGGGATCTCCTAGAGTTGGAGTTACAGGTGGTTGTGAGCCACCTGCTGTGGGTGCTAGAAATTGAACTCTGGTCCTCTGGAAGAGCAGTGCATTCTCTTAAGGCACTGAGCCACCTCTTTAGTTCCCCTAAGCTCTATTTTATACAGGACCAAAACTTCACAAATAAAACCACTTTAGAGACTCCGGCCTACACCAGGAATCTCGGTGGCCTGTGTGATAGGGAAGGGCAGAGTTGACCAGACTCAGCCTTCACACATTTTTAACTATTCAGTACAAACCTACATTTAAATGTCATCTGCAGCAAAGTCAAGAATAAACTCATAAGCCTGAGCACAGGCACCTTTGTCCACAGGAAACACACACACACACACACACACACACACACACACACACACACCACACACACCAGCAGCAGCACAGAGAACACAGGTACACTGAGAACACACACACACACACACACACACACACTTAACACTGAGAACACTCACATACATCTACACACACAGACACATATGCACCCCCGGCACTGAAAACATACACACACACAAGCACTGAGAACATACACACACACATATGCACCCCAGCACTAAAAACATACACACACACACAAGCATTGAGAACACGCACACACACATATGTACCCCAGCACTGAAAACACACACACACACACACACACACACACACACACACACACACACAAGCATTGAGAACACGCACACACACGCACATATGCACCCCAGCACTGAAAACATACACACACAAGCTTTGAGAAAACACACACACACACACACACACACACACACACACACACACACCAGTAGCATCAACAGCACAGAGAACACACACAGCCACAGGTACACTGAGAACACACACACTAGCATTAAGAACGTACACCCACACCCATACCCACACACATATGCACTCCAGCACTGAGAACATACACACACACAAACATTGAGAACACACACAAATATACACCACATACCACACACACACACACACACACCCCCACACACACATACACACACCCACACACACAGAGGATTGAGAATAAAGACACCTATACACCACATACCACACAGACACATAAACACAGACATAGACACACAGACACAGACACACACACAGACACACACACACACACACACACACACACACACACGCACGCACGCACACACTCATCAGACTGAGAATACACAGGCCAGTTTGAAAATCAGGTGTCAGGATCCATTAAAGCAGGTGGACCCACAGTTTCTGTCTACAGCATGCTTTAATTAAAGGCAGCAGTGCAATCTACAACATATCTGGAAATTATTAGAAACTTGTTTTTCCAGAGGCAAAAACGATCAATACCTTTTTGTCTCTGGGGCATAAAGCATCCCAGGTTACTTTGTCCCTGATCGTTCCAGCCAGCCACAGTCAGAAGCAAACAGTACCGTGACAAGGGTGAAGTCATATTTTGAGAGTAAACGAGGATGTGCTGAAATTAGCTCAATTGTTTACTTGGTTTGAGACATCAGTCAGAAGACCTTGGCTTCAGGGATACAGACAAAGAAACAGGCAAATGATTCCAGAGGGAGAGTTCCATCCCCTCTCTCTGCTTCTGTCTCTTTCTCTCCCTACCCCACAGCATTGGACTGAGGGCCCTCTGCACACAGGGCAAGTCTGTTACCTCTGAGCTACACCGCCCTCCTGTCAACTCCCCCATGGCCTTCAGACAGCTCTGTAGGTTCTGAATATTTTTCTTTCTACAAAATGGGCTTTTAAAGCTTGCCACTTTTCAGGAAATGAAAAGGGAAACACAATGTCAAGATCTTAAAAGAAAAACACTACTTCTATGCAAAATAGTAAGAAGTCACTATAGGCAGAGGCAGAGGCCAGTTGTCTCCCTGTCGTGAGAGACATTTGTTGACGGCTTTCCCAGGGAAATGCAAGTGCTCTTGTCGCTTTTCAGCACACTATACAGCAGTTCAGAAATGGGGAGAGAATAGAATGACCCTCTGATCATTATCTATAGGACATTATGTTGATAAATGGTGGTATTAATGAACTGAAATGAATTTCAATCCTTTCTCCCTGCAGTTATTTTGATAATACTGGAATCTACTAAAGTGCATGGAATTAACAATTAAAGGGGGTTAAGCAGACACTTAATACTTGTTCTATTTTGCACAATTTGGCAGTAATGCATCTGCTGTAATCAGGATTTTTATTTCTCATTGGGAAGAAAAGCGAGGGCAATGTTTATATTTTGGAAGCAAAGCCTCTGGGATCTGCATCCCCTCCGTGCAGTCTCAGCGTGTATGTGTTGGTGATGGTGTGTGTGTGGCTTGCTTGTGTTGATGGCCCCGCCAGTGTGCCTGCCCTTTCTCCTTTTACAACAGCTCCACCTTTTGGGCTTCTGAAAGGAACATTCCGCTCTTGCAGAGGGATACCGAAAAGCTGTGACAATCAGAAATCAGTACTCCATGCTCAATCTTTTGTTCAGGGAAACTGGAAAATAAAATCAATTTCCTTACAAGAGAAACCGGAAACAACGGGAAATGTGGGTTGGAGACAAGGAATGTAACAGAGGGAATGAAAGGAAGGAGGAAAGGGAAGAGAAATGAGGAAGGGAATGTGAAAAAAAGACAAGGAAAGCTTTCTTTCCTAAACAGAGGAAGGTGCAGAGGGCCACGGTGTTTTCCTTCCAGGTCACGCTTCTTTAAGTGGACCTGACTGGGTGCTTGGCACACCTTCCTTGTCCTTTTCTGTTTATAAGCTCTAGTGACAAGTTAATGAATGAGAATGTGTGAGAAAGGATTTGGATTTCTGTCTATCGTGTCCTTTTATGTACCATTCATGCCCTTGGGTAAGGTTCTCGACGCGTGTCTCTACTATTCAACAGTCTTACATGGCCTCCAGACAGATGGCAGCTTCACGTCCCGCAAGCGTGGTCTTGATTAACCAGGGGTGAGAAAGGAAAAGGCTTACTTTCTAAATTCACTTCTCCAGTATGTTACACCATTCAGATGAGCAGGGAATCAGTCAGGAAAATATTCTTGGAAACTGCAGTACTCCATGGCTCAGGTGATGAAGATGGAGACTGAGCAAGTCTTTGTCTAGGTAAATGGTGAGGGTCTGCTTGCTCCATAAGAATATAGATTTTCATAACACGAGCTATGAAGGTCAAGTAATTAAAACTAAATGAAAAAAAATTTAAAGTAATTTAAAAGACCATGGAAACTGTTTCAAATGGAATGAGAGCATGACCAAGGCTCAGATAATTCCAGGAGCTGCACATGTCCATGCACTTGGCTTTGACACCATTGCTTCTTACCTTCAGAACTTCACATCTGGTTACTGTTCACCATCTGGATTTATTGCTATTGCTTCTCTGAAACGCACATAGTGTACTTCATGTAGATCTTATGTCCAAAAGAACATTTCACCAAGGGAATACTCTGCTCAAAATTCTGAAAGTTCTTCTTATTGCCCACGTGATAAAATTCCTGTTTCTCAACCCTATAGGTCTGCTTTTAAAACCCTCCTCTTCTCACCATCCCACATAGGACCTATTTATTTCATCAAGGTCAGCCATTAGTCCTAAATCCTCAGGAGTGGTTGAAACTTTCTTCCCAGGCTCTTTATCTTCAGTGGCACCCTTAGCCCTTTGTCTTGCAAAAGGCACAACTCATTCCTGTAAGTATTTTATGAATGGGACAAGCCCATTCATAAACACTCACTTTCTGTTATAATTCTCTGTATATACATGTATGGATATCTAATATTTTCAACTCCTCAGCTCAGTTAGAAGCTTTTTGTGGGGGCAACATATGTCTGTATGCATTTTTGTGTGACAATTGGGATAATGTGTTTATATATATCTACATATATATAAAGTATATTTATACACACATATATATATAAAGTATTGAATAAAAAATGCATTGACTGAATAGCATATTGAGTGAATTGACATTAAAATGGGTCACTTACTTTGTACATCTAAATAAAGAATTAAATACCTTTGACTAACTTTTTTTTAATAGTTTAGAGAGCTACTGATTGGATGACATTGAGCTGTAGTAAAACAGGCACTAATGGATGGTAAAACAAGTAAAGGCCTCTCCAGGTCTGACTCCCTAAAGTCAAACCCTAGGCCTCAAATGATTGAAGAGAACTGACTTTCACAAGTTGTTCTTTGACCCTCTTTAGCACTGCCTCTATTTTGTTCTCTGTCTGTCTCTATCTCTCTCTATTTCTCCCTCTCTCTTCCTCTTGTTCTCTCTTTCTCTATCTCTCTTCACATGCACACACACACACACACACACACACACACACACACACACACACACAAATCACAGGCGCTTGCTACATTTGGATATTTTGCATATTTGATATTTAGTGAGTACCTAACGCAGAAACAAGTGGTTCTTTATAGTTTTTTGGTTTTGCTTTTGCTTTTTTTATTTTTTGTCTTATGCCTTCTAGCAATGTTTCCATGTTTTTATATTTGTTTTAAGTACCTGTAAATCTTAAATAAGCTGAAAACAGAAGAAGAAGTCTGGCTATTTCGTTGCAAATATCCTCATATCTCCTATTTCATCGGAAGCACACTGAGCTTTGAGAACTCTTATAACTCCTAAGTATCACTTAGGCCAGCAATATTTCCCATAGAACCCTCTCTCTCTCTCGGCACACCCACATGTTATTATTTTTGAATTTGGCTGAAGAATGATGGGTACTCCAAAACCATTGTTTGATGTACCATCCATTTAGAAGCACCCTGTGCTCTCTTCACGTTCTAAGCAAATGTTCTCTTCTTAGCTGCGGAACAGTGAATTACATCCAAAGCAAGGTCTTTATGTTTGATTTTGTGTTCTTTTTCTTGGCATCAAATTTGGGGCAACACCACCTGCCTGGCAGTACGCAACTCTTTGCTTGTGAAGGGGCAGCCATATCTATGTCTAAGAGGTAATAATATCCTGCCTATAAAAATCCTCTGCTGGTGTTTGAAGGTAACTCAGACAGTGCAATATCACAAGATGTTAAGTTAGTAGCCAAGACAAACACTTTTCAAGTCAGAGGTGAACTAGACCCTTACTGTTCACATTATAAATTCATTCCATGGGCCTTAGGAATAGGAAAACAACTGTTCCTTGGTTCAGTTTTACCTCCTCCCTAAGACTTCCTGCCTTTTCAGCATATGTAAATAAATATGTTATCATCATTTTTAATTTCAAAGTAACATGAAGTAAAATAGAAACTGAAGTGAACATTAGGATACAGACCTGGACATTTGGGGCATTTGTTATCTAGATGCAAAAAAAAAAAAAAAGCCTTTCTATAAGTAATGGTGATTTGCCTCAACGTTCAAAGTAACAGACTTGACACATTCAGCAGTGTCCACTATCAAAATACAAGTAACACACGTGCACTCATACACATAAACACACAAGCACAAATTTACCTTAAAGAAATGGCTGCTGTGACTTAGAAGGCTAAAAAGGCCTGCACTGTGCGATCACAAGTTGAAGTCCAGCAAAAGTCAACATCGTTAATCCTATTGTAGAAGTTGGCTGACTCAACCCCACTCAAGCTGACCTTTGCATTTAAATTCTAAAAGTGAATAACGGTACCTCATCTCAAGCAGTCAAGCAACAAGTGGCTATCTTCACTCTCAGCCTGTTTGCTTCATCAGGTCTTTAACAGATTAAGTACAGCCCATTAGCCTTAGGAGAGGGAATCTGTTTATTCTTCCAATAGATTCAAATGAAATCTCATCTGGAAGAATCATCAAAGACAGACCCATCATAATGTCTGATCAACTGTCTAGACACCTCATGTCCCAAATTATCACATAAAATTAATTATTGTACCAGGAATGGCTTATTACTGTGACTAACTCCTGAATATCTATATATAGATTTATAAATCTACTTTATCAGTTAAATTACTTGTGTCTCTGTATATATTTGTACCAACACAATAAAGAACTCTTAGCATTTGTCTAGTATTTAGGAAGCACCTACCATTCTATTTACATTGATAAACTCATTTTTCAAGACAATCACATCAGCTCAGCATTCAGGAGGCAGAAGCAGTCAGATCTCTGTGAGTTCAAGGCTATCCTGGTATCCTGAGTGAATTCCAGGATAGCCTAGGTTACACAGAGAAACCCTGTTTCAAAAAACAAAAACAAAGAAACAAACCAAAAATTTATAATCCCTGCCTGGGATTAGAATATAGACCAATTTGAAGCCCAGCAAGATGGCTCAGCAAATGCAGGTGCTTGCTGCTAAGGCTGATGACTGAAGTTCAATTCCTGGAACTCACGTGGTTGAAAGAGGAAAACCAACTCCCACAAATTGTGCTCTGACCTTTGCATCAGTACAATGGTACACACATACATGAACATGCACATTCACACACATACAAATAAATATATCAATGTTAAAAATTAGAATACAGAAAACCACAGTTGATCAAAATGCAGAGAACAAGTAACTGTGTGGTACCAGACCTGACCTATCCATCTACAACGTGTCTCCTGCACCTAAGGTTCAGGGATCATAAGGAAGCAGTGGCAGATAGAGTATAGGAACCACTAGAACAGAAAGTTTGCTGTCAGATTTTGTCTCCTAGAAACGTCAGAGATGCTACACCCCTGAAATCTCATCAGCTGCCTAAGCAAGACCTTAGTGGTGAACAGGGACACCACAGATAGACATCCTAGCATGGAAGGGAGAAAGTTCATAGGTCTCAACTTTAGACCAAGAACTGCAGGCAACTAAGGAATAGAGACAGCAGGAGAAATAAGTTTCCCTGGAGAAGAGCTCCTAAATTGGTTATACACTACTATGTGCTCAGCCCTGAAATCATACAACATATATACATGCATGTTATATGTTGTGTGTGTGTGTGTGTGTGTGTGTGTGTGTGTGTGTGTAATAACAAAGAAAAAGAGGCCATGAATTTGAAATATAGCAAAGGAGGATATGGGAGAGGTTGGAGGGAGGAAAGAGAATGCAGAAAATGACATATTTTAATTTAAAAATAGTTTTAAACGCTGGGCGGTGGTGGCGCACACCTTTAATCCCAGCACTCGGGAGGCAGAGGCAGGCAGATCTTTGTGAATTTGAGGCCAGCCTGGGCTACAGAGCGAGATCCAGGAAAGGCACAAAGCTACACAGAGAAACCCTGTCTCGCAAAACCAAAAAAAAAAAAAAAAATAGAATAAAAACTCATTTGATGACAAAATTTTGCATTCTATATCTGTCACACACAACATACTAGTAAAGCATGACACTTTAAACCTACATTGAATACAGGAACTGAATATTGGAATGTAATAGTCCTGTTTTGAGCGATGACCATTCCGCAATAAAGTTATTTTAGAAGGAAAAAAAACTCATTTAGAAAAAGCAGGACTTACCTTTGTAAAGGTAAAAAACAAAAACAAAACAAAACAAAAAAACAAGACTGCATCTGTAAGGGCAGTGCACTGGATTAAATTCGTGGTTGCTGGACATTCACTTTGTTCTGATAGAAAGAAATACTATCTAATCCAGGATTCAATCTTCATTTCCTTATAGGAGCTCTAAACCATGTCTAATCATTGCTTCAATGGGAATAATCATTAAAAACCTATTCTGCAGGGGCTGGAGAGAGGACACCATGGTTAGAAGCACTTGCTTTTCTTCCAGAAACCAGAGTTCAATTCCCAGCACCCATGTCAGGGAGTTTACAGCTACCTGTAACGTCTGTTCCAGGGAATCATATGCTCTCTTCTGGCCACCAGGGGTCACATGGGTGTTCATACACACATACATACATATAAATTAAAAAAATAGATCCATTTATGATACAGTTATTTAGAATTTTTTATATGGATACAGACATCCATGTTGTAGACTTAGTGGCATTTTTATGCTTTGGAAAAAATGTCATATACACAAGCTTTGTTATCATTGGTCTCTCATCTTAATCTTCTATTGAAGACCCAAAGAGAAAAATCCATAGTAGAATGTGTTTGTCATGTAATGTGCCAGATATAATTTTATTTAACTAATTTTGCTAAAGTTATTTGTGACTGTTTAGTTTATTTGTAAATGATTAACTAACATAAATCACATCTATACTATACTCTTGATAAGACTTATTATAAAACCAATGGAGACTTTGGCTTACAGCAATAACAGAGCAATTGATATTAGCCTTATCTTCCCAAGTGTATAATTGAATAAAATTTCTAAAGCATATTATTTTCAAATGAAAGACAAGAGCCATATGTGTGTGTGTGTATATATATATATATATATATATATATATATATATATATATATGCCTATAATCTCATGAGAAGGTAAGCAGAGACCACTAACTCCATAATTGCTCAACATCTTTGTTTTAACCTTTCTAGAACATTGTATGGGGAAAACATAACTCGGCAATATGGTCCTGTGGAGAAAACAGTAAATCAGAATTTAAGGCCCCATGAGTGGGTAGAATTTGAAGTTCATTAATCAGGAGGGAATGAGCACTGGGAATTTTATTGTCCCTACTTAGAGTTTTTGATAAATGCCAGTCAAATCATGAGCAGCTCAAGATAAGACCCTAAACCAGAGAAAAGTGACATTGGATGACTTCCTATGGAGCAGCTGTGACCAAAGAAATTTTAGGATCTCATACAGGACTGAAGATATTGGAATGTCATCACCAGAGTGTATAGAAATTAGAAGATAGTTAAAGCATTCGCTAAGGACTCCAGAAGAATAAGATTTGGGAGGAGAAGAATTTATTAGTTCTTCCAGTTAAGGCTACTTTATATTTTAGTTTATGAAAATTTAAACATCACTTTTTTAAAAATAGAAAAAAAAAACATGTTGACTTACAAGTGCAGTGGTTTGAATGAGAATGGTCCCCAACAGTCTTCTATGTTTGAATACTTGGTCCAAATAATGGAACTGTTTGGGAAGGATTAGGAGGTGTGGCCTTGTTGTAAGAAGAATGTCACTTTGATTTCAAAAGCCTACACCATTCCTTGTCAGATCTCTCTCTGGTTCGGCTTGTAAATCAAGATGTAAGCTCTCAGCTACTGCTCAGTCACTATTCCTGCTTGCCTGTTGCTATGCTCCCTGCCATGATGGTTGCATTGGTCAGGTTTCTCTAGAGTCACAGAACTTATGAAATGAATCTCTCTCTCTCTCTCTCTCTATATATATATATATATATATATATATATATATATATATATATATATTCCAATAAGTTCTATATATATAGAAGTTATTGGAATGACTTACAGGCTGCAGTCCAGCTAATCCAACAATGGCTAGCTGTGAATGGAAAGTCCAAGAATCTAGTAGTTGCTCAGTTCCATGAGGCTGTGTGTCTCAGCTGGTCTTCTGTATATGCGAGAATCCAAAAGAAGTAGTCTCCAGATATAGTCAAGTTGACACTAAGAATAGGAATCATAATAATAATGGATGATAACCCTCTGAAACTATAAGTCATCAATAACATCTTTCTTATAACATTTCCTTGGTCATGGCATCTTCCCACAGCAATAAAAAAGTAGTGAAGACAACAAGCCAAGTGATTTTCTACTGAAATGAAACTTGAAGAGAAAAACAGCAAAAACTAAATTCTCAACAATTCAGAAACTGTGATACCCAATACACTATGCAAACTTACTAGACATGTGAAGAAGAAAGAGGATGAAGGCTGTGATGGAAGTGCAGGGAGAATGTGAATACATAGATCTTGGTATCGTGGAATTATCAGATGAAAGCCTCAAAAATTGATTAAAACTATCAAGGATTCAAAGAAAAAAGTGTGGGAGGAGGAAGTGGAATATCTCAGCCAAGCCACAGAGACTACATTTAAAGAACAAAATAAAATTAAATCATTAAAAACAAAACATCCGAGACTAAAATGATGTATTATTTATTTAGCACAAAATTCAAGAGCAACTACAAAAAGAATAGTTAACTTGATAGACTTGATTCAATCTATTTAGAAACCACATTAAAAAGAAATATTTTTCAACTCATTTTAGATGTAACTATAATCATGAAAAAATTCAGAGAGGAATATTATAAGAAAAAAAATTAAAGTTCTTAATACTTCTTAAATATGTGTGAAATGTGTTAACCATTTATTATCAGATTAAATCTAGACAGTTTTATAAATTACTTTAAAAACAGTAATAAATAATAACAAAATAAGATTGATCTGAGGATAAATTCAAAGTTGGATTCATATTTTTAAATCTTTTCAATGTTATATACTGCATTAACAAAAATAAGAAATAAATTAATGTAGCCATCTCAGCAGATGGAAAAATTCTTGAAAATGTTTGCATCCATTCACAATCAGAGAAAAAAAAAACCAGCAGCAATAATAAACAAGGAGCAGTGTAGGAATAGAAAGGGAGTCCATCAGTTGGATACAGTGATGCCCACCAGTAATCCTAGCACCTGAAGACTGGAGGGAGGGGGATCACAAGTTTGGTGCCAGGCTGGACTGTAGTTAGGCCCTATCTAAAAATAAATAAATAAATAAAAATCCCTTTAATGTAAAGAATAAAAACAAGTCAGTCTATCACTTCTATTTACCATTCTGCTTTTATCACAATGTTCAAGAAAGTAGAAATAGAAAGTGTACAGATTTGGAAAATGAATTATCTTCTATTCACAGACAACACTGCTTGCAGAAAGTACCAAGGATGCCACAAAAAAATACAACTATAACTGACGGTAAACTCCATAAAATTGAAGTGCATTTTGGTGAGATATTGTGGGTATAGCTTCTGATGTTAACATAGCTGCCCAACAGGCAGATCTCCAAGTTCTAGGTCAGCCTGGTCCTCAGAGGGCGTTCCAGGGCAGCTAGGCCTACAGAGAAACCTTGTCTCCAAAAACCAACTAAACAAACAAACAAAAAAGAAAACCCTATCTTCCCAAACGTGAACAACACCATGGAAATGCCAAATTGGATGGGGAAAAGCCTATCAGGCCTGAACCCTACACCAAAAATCTGTAGACATCTTAGGAGACCTGGCAGACAGGGAGATAGTTTTCCCCAGGCTAGCACACACCAATTGATTTTCCAGTGCCAAATCATCAGTCCCCAAAAATATTATAAGTAACATTGTAGGGACTCAACAGGCTATATTTAGGAATGTATATGTATATGAAAATTCATACATTCATGCAATAACAATTAGTGAAAGAATAGGCCGTGTATTTGGGGGAGAATGTAGAGGAGTTTATGGGAGAAAACAAAATAGAAATGTTGTAATTACATAATTTATTCACAATAAACAACAGAAAATGAGAACAATTAAAAAATCTGAAGTGCACAACGATAGTAAATGTACCTCAACTTTAATTCATAGCCCACCCACCAATTCTCATAAGCATTACTAATAAGTGTATAGATGTGCTCTCCTTCTTTGGAACTAGGGCTAGCAGTGTCTTGCAAAGGTAAAATTAAATACATATCCCCGTATTGAACTCTAGACACTGATCCAAAAGAGACAATGTGGTAGGTGCATATGAAACTAGTAGCTAGAAGGATGGTGATGTTGAGATGGCTCAGTCAGTAAAGTGCTTCTGGCCCAAGCATGAAGATTTGAGTTCAAATATTCAGAACCTATGCACAAAAACCAGATGTAACACTATACATCGGGAATCCCAGAGCTGGAAAGGATCCCAGAGGCTCATTGGCCAACCAGTCTAGCCAATCAGTAAGCTCTAGGACTGTGAGAAACTCTATCAAAAACAATGAGATTGGGAAAGATTGATGAAGATATCCAGTGTCAACCTGTGACACACACACACACACACACACACAGAGAGAGAGAGAGAGAGAGAGAGAGAGAGAGAGAGAGAGAGAGAGAGAGAGAGAGGCATACACCTGTACACATTCAAACACTCCCCACAAAATACCTCATTCAATACTGCATACTGCAAATAGAAATAGTCACAGAGAAAAGAAAAACTAAATATATGAGTAAAAGGGGGTAGAATATGTTGTATGCTATTAACTCAAGAAAAAATTATGTAGCAAGTAAAAGGAATTATTGATACATGGGACTTCACTGGGGTCTCAGAAACAGTATTTTGCATGAAAATAAGACACTTAAGTGTACAGTATTGTTCACATTACAAGAACAATTTGAATATTTAAAATGAACACATGACAAAAAACAGAATATTGATATTTGATGGAGGATGGAGCTTAACAATGAAGGAAAAGTTTTTGAAATGATGCTGATTCTTTCTTTGCATGAAAGGAACAAGGGCAGGCAGTTTTCATATTTAGGAAGCTACATTCTCTAAGTCTGTGCACTTTTGTATACATAAAACATACTTTAATCAAATATTGGGACCCCAAAAGTAATTAGTGAAGAACATGATGCCTAGAGTATGCTAGGTCCTCCATAAATATGTGTAGAATGATATTATTCCTAGGAAGAATGATACATAATGATTTTTCCTCGCAAAGAACTACAGCCAATATTGAGGAAACAGCTCAACAGCAATGTCAGTGGTATCATTTTTTGTTCATAATGGATGGGAAAATTATTTTTTCAATATTGATTTCTATTCTGAGTGAAACTAAAACAGGCCGATTTGTCCAATTTTCAGAGAGATTTAGATAGTGTTAAAGGAGCTCACTGGGAGAGGAAATAAAAGGAAGCGAGCACATCTCCCGGAGTGACCTCTACCTTTGTCAAAACCAAGCCAAAGCCTGTGGCTATTTCTCAATATGTCAATGGCTATGTCCATTTGACAGGAGCTACCCACAACAGTGATACTTAGCAGAAATTCATTAACCTGCAGACCTTTCCCCTTTAGGGTAAATCTTCTCAGTTTGCAAAAAGCAAGTTCACTCCTGGAAGAACAAACTCACATACACTTCCTCCTTGAAGCCTTTTTCCAGCTTTGTAGTCCATAGTGACCTCGGCGTTGTCCAGATCTTATGACAATTTCCTACTGCTCCTATAATAAAGCCCATCACCTTTCACTTTACATTGCAGCAATTTGGGTGCCTGCTTGATTCCATATTGGATTGTAAACTGTTCTAGAGAAGAAAGCTTCTCCATTTTATACTTCCACACAGCTTATCACAGTGTGGGTTTCTGTCCAAGTAAGTGTGTGAATAAGAAGAAAACTAAAAGACAGTTTACATGGCCAATAAAAGAGAAGACATAGCAAAATTACAAGTCAAAGGGTATGATTTTTAGCTTTTTTATATAATATTTTTCCCAACTATAGTTTCAAAGGTGTTCATCAGCAAGATCATTGGCAGATTCTGTTTTAGCTGGATGGTTAGATTTAGACAGGGCCCTTGTTGAGTAGTAAGAATGCAGAGAGGAATGAGGGGATTCTATGCAATTCTAAAGGAATGCAATAATCCAAAAGAAGGAAGGGTCTTAGGAAAATGGCAGCAAACTGTGAAATGTGAGCATATTCAAAAGAAGTCACTGTGTAGGAGGACTCCAGGTTACAGTAGCAGCAACTTTCAAGAGTTTACAAGTTCCTCTTTAACTTAGCTAATCCTCTCAACACTCATGAGTTCTATTGTGTTACTCCTTTTCTACAGATGAAGAAATCGAGACAGGGAAATAAAGCTTTTTCCCAAGGCCATGATAAGATGTGGATTGGGATTTCATCCTGAGTAGAAGGCTTCTGAAGTCAGAATCTGTCCTCAGACAAAATAATCCAAGGATTGAGAAGGGAATGTGCATTTTGGTTTTGGTTGTGCATGTGTGAGGGTGCGTACTATGGGTATGGTAGCTTTAACCCATCAGTGGTTCCTTCTCACTGTTTTCTTAAATTAAATTTCAAAATAAATTTAAGACTTTTTGTAGTATCCAATCAAATTCTGATTTTTCAAACCTCCAACAAGCCTCCTCATCCTTCCCAAACAGTTCCACTACCTAGGAACCAAGCATTCAAATATAGGCATATATGGGGGGTCATTCTCTTTCAAACCAGCATATGAATTCATGTTTTATTAGCATATGAAATAATGTGTTTCTTTATGACGTTTTCACATTCTTTTTCTTTTTCTTCCTTGCTTGTTATGATTCCTTCACCTGGCTCTCTTCTTCCCATTTTCACCCTTCCACTCCCTGGACAGTCAGCATTCTGCTCCTTGTCAGAATACACACACACACACACACACACACACACACACACAGACACACACACACGCACACACACACATGCACGCACGCATGCATGCGTGCATAGTTTACATAGTCTGATTGTAAGGGGAAATACAGAATCTTTTCTTTCCCATTCCTGTCTTCTGTTACCCTGTCACTTCCTTCAGGCTTTTCTTCCTTCTCATGGACTTGAATGATTTTACCTGAATGAAAATACAGCTTTTTTCCTCAGTATATGACCTGGACTTGAGGTCATCTGTAAAAATCCTGCTTTTGCCTAATGGTGTGAAGGTACTGGTTAACAGAAAGTCCAGTCTAATTCCACTGTAGAAGATGTGGAACCAAGCACTATACCCAAGGACAGGTCTAAGGGACGGTCCTGACAATGTCCCACAGGTCTCACTTGATTCACCTGTTTTTACTTGAGGAAAGGGGGACACTGAACAGAGAAAATGAAAACTGATTTGCCAAGTGTTATTTAACATTGCATCTCATGTTTGTTTCATTTTGTTCAATCTTCCTTTTATTTTAAAAACATGAAAATGAGCTAGAAAGGCCTTAGGTAGAACTAAAACCTGATCTCCCTGTTTTCAACCTCAGCAGCACATGGGGAGGATCTTGGTCAGCTGACTCAAAATCCTTCTGTGATAACAGGAGCTCCGTGTTTGTTGAGTTAATTTATTAAAACTCAGATTCACTAGCCGTCATCTCCCTCCAAGCCCAAACCTTCTTTCACTATAAGGCTCTATTAGTATATTCACTGAAATCTAGTTTCCTGAGGAAAGGCAAGTTTCTACCTGGTTGCTCTGTTACCAACCTGTTGGTAACTTTTGTGAAACAATATAATCATTGTTTACTAATGACAAAATGTTACCAACAGCTTTTGTCCAGCTGTCTGTTTTTCTTTCTCCATGCATGGTAGCCATAGATCCCTCTTAGTGTTGGGTGTGACTAGGATAAATTGCAGCTTGCCACCTAGGAGCTGGAGGCAGGGGGAACTAGGATTTTAAAGGCAACGTTAGCTAGACAGAACATTTGGGTTCAGCTTGAGCTACAGGAGACCCTATAACAAACAAAACCAACAACAACAACAAAAGCTCTTGCAAAAAATGGCTTTTTGATGCTAGAGGCAAAAGCAACACATAGCAGAGTAAATCCCATCCAAACTGTGAGGAGGCTGCGTGTAAGGGGTTGGTTTACTAACATTTTGTAGAATCCTTGAAGATGGTGCTGAGCAAATGATGTAACTACTCAGGTTGTTTTGTTTCTCATCTGTCAATATAGAACATTTTTCTATTCAGTAATAGCCTGAGCAAAGACAGGAGTGAGGGGATGTTATGCAACACTGTGGTGTTTACTTTGGCAAATATTTTAAGAGTCCACTAATTCTTCATAACTTTCAATGGAGGCAGAGGGTGAAAGGGGGAAGACATCATTCCCAGGAGACCCATCAAGGAATTAGACTTTGCAGTGGTTCTTAACCAGTGAATTGTGACCCCTTTGGGCAAAAAGCAAAGTAACCATGTAGGGTTTGATTGTGACAAGCTAATTTTAGCAACTCTTCCAAAACAATAAAATAAAACCTTAAGAACACATAAACTTCGGCTAATAATATTTGTGATTTATAAACCCAAAATTAAGATCCACTACACTCCTTGTTTACTGACCTTTGTTGCAACTTTGGTGTTTTCTGATTAAAGACTCCTGGGGTTCTGCTTTCAGGAATGCAAAATTACATTGGGAAATGTGCAGCCTACAGAGTCAGACATCAGAGGAAGAATCTCTTCTGACCTGCTCATGGACTCCACAGGAAAGGACTTGCCTGTCTTCTGAGAGTCCGTTTGAAGTAAATGCTCTCATAGCCTGCAGGATTTTCCCTCATGGTGTTTCCAGATTTCACTTAGGAAAAGCTTTGCTCATTCATGGGAAGAGAAAAACTAATTTCCTGGGCATACTGACATACATGCAAGGGGGAAAAAAGGAGCCCAGTGATGGTGCAAGTCCAGAATATCTCAAGCAAAGAAGAATTAACTTCACAAGGTGATTCAACGACTCACAAGGAAAAGGGAAAGAACTCCGTAAGAAACTGAAATCCCACACTGGAATATTCTTCTTAAGTGTTAGGTTTAGGGGATAGAGGAATGAAGAGAATATTGCCTCCTAGAAGCAGCCATAGTGTCTTCAGAGGCATATTTTGCTGTTGAAGGAGTATGGCGTCCATCTTAAAGCAGCACCTACTGGCTGGAGCATGAAGATCGTCTAAAACAGTATCTGCTAGTGGGAATGGATTTGACCTTCACTGAGACGTCAGCTATTTCTTTCCTTAGCTGAATGAGGACTGTCATTCTGTCATCGCAAAAATCTAGAGAAAAGGAGAAAATGGAATCGATCCTGTCCTGCTCAGAAAGGCTTAGTCTCATTGGCATCTGACACAAATGCTCTTGGATAGGCTTCTGTTTACTGATCATAATTAAATATACTTGCCTTTGATTTCACAACCAGATGCCCTGGCTGATGAGGCGACAATACTTTCCACTTCAAAGGGCAAGGTTTGATTTGTTCTTGTTCCAAAGGCCTCTGATCAAAGATATGTGTCTGCCTTGGTTCACTGTCTTTCTTCTTAAAATATCTATGCAAGAAATCACAAAATTAACAAAAACAAAAATTATGCATGATATGAATACATTGGTATTTACAGCCCTGCCTCTACTGCTAATCAGTCTAACTAGAATCAAAGTTGGATTTCATATCAGCAATGTAAACCTTCTGTACATTAAAAAAATTTTAGTTGTGTATTCAACATTGAAAAATTAGTGAAAATGGAGACAAGAAGATAAGGGTCAGAGTGTAAAAGCTCTGGATACTGCACTGTATCATTGTTTGCCATGAATTGCTCCGATATGTCTTTTTTGCTTGCTTGATTCCACTTGTTCCAACTACCCTGAAGTTACAAGGCAATGAAATGCATCTGAGAAAGGCCACATGTTCTTTTTTTCCCCTAAGACAATAGCAGAAGTTGTGGAGTTTGCTCCCTTATAAAAGAGTGAACAGCAGTTGTCCCATGTGCCTTTCAATAACGACTAAGATTAACCCCAGGGAAACCTGTTGTAGCTGGGACATTGATTGCTCTTTCCCATCTGGAGTAGAATCTATTTGAGGAGACTCAGACCCATTTTTAAAAGGAAAGAGGATGTAACAGAGGTCAGGAAATGTAGTCTGCTTTTCGTCTCTAGAATTCCCGAGCACAGAGCAGGTCTCACATACAGTCAAGTTGGGAATTGGGGCCATTGCCAAGAGACTTTAGGATCTAAAAATGCTTTATTTAAAGGCTTCTGTACTTTAATTTAGAGAGGTCTGCGTTTTATGTCTTGCTTCAACTTACCTGAAAATTACCTTAAAGTTCCATTCTGTTTCACTGTTATCGATCCATCCACAGTCTCTTTGCATTATCCTGGAAAACTGAAAGTCTGAAACCAGGCAGCAAAATAGAATGGATGAGGTAACAAATGACAAATGCTATATAAAGGAATTAAGGTTATCAAGACATCAAAATGAGCCTTATCTCTTTAATCTTCCCTTCTGATTCCCAGACCTATGTAATTCGAGGGACTCTATGTTTGCTATCATGTACAGGAGACTCTTATCACAGCTATATTGTATTGCTTGGATGATCCTTTTGTTATATTTAAATGAGATAGGCCTGGGGTGAACCTATGATTTTTTTTTTTTTTTTTTTTGAGACAGGGTTTCTCTGTGTAGCTTTGCTCCTTTCCTGGAACTCGCTTTGGAGACCAGGCTGGCCTCGAACTCACAGAGATCCCCCTGCCTCTGCTTTCCGAGTGCTGGGATTAAAGGCATGTGACACCACTGTCCGGCCATGCGCCACCACCTCCCGGCCGAACCTATGATTTTAGATTTTTTTTTTAATAAAAAAAAATTGTATTTACTAAGAAGCATTCAGAATATCAACAAAACAGCTGCAATTTTTTTTTTTTTTTTGCAATTACAGAGTGGTATTCAGTTAACAGAACAACAATTATCTTCATATAAGCTGCATCAGAGACAATTGAAAATGAAAAAAAAACAAAAATAAAAAAATAAAAACAAAAACAAAAAAGCCTACCGTCCCCATATATAACTAATTTGTGCTGTGCACCAACAAGAACCTGCTTTAAATTTCCATGCCAATTTACAACCCCCAGACTGTACCAGGCAAGGTTACAGGCTATTGAGAATACCACCAGGACAGGGCTATCTAAAGACACATCCAGTAGTGTGTTAACTATACAAAAAAAAGACACTGTACAGTTTAAAAACAAATCTTACACAGCCTTACATTTTAATTTTTTTCTTTAAAAGGAGTGAGTTGTGTACAGGGGGGTTAAATGCTTTATAGACAAGAAAAAAACTGCGCTAGAACCAACTTATTCATCATCATCATCATCTTCTTCATCTTTGTCTTCCTCTTCTTCCTCCTCTTCCTCATCCTCTTCATCCTCCTCCTCATCTTCCTCTTCCTTCTTTTTCTTGCTCTTTTCAGCCTTGACGACCCCCTTCTTCGCCGCATCGGGTTTTCCTTTAGCTGTGTGGGCAGTGATATCCTTCTCGTACTTCTCCTTCAGCTCGGCAGCCTTCTCATAGGGCTGCTTGTCGTCCGCAGTGGTGGTGTCCCACATCTCCCCCAGCTTCTTTGCAATGTCCCCGATGGACAAGCCGGGGTGCTTTCCTTTGATTTTGGGGCGATACTCAGAACAGAACAAGAAGAAGGCTGAAGGAGGCCTCTTGGGTGCATTGGGGTCCTTGAACTTCTTTTTGGTCTCCCCTTTGGGGGGGGATGTAGGTTTTCATTTCTCTCTCATAACGAGCCTTGTCAGCCTTTGCCGTGTCTTCAAATTTCCCCTTTTCTTTAGCAGACATGGTCTTCCACCTTTCTGAGCACTTCTTCGAGAACTCTGAGAAGTTGACAGAAGCATCCGGATGCTTCTTCTCGTGTTCCTCCCGGCAAGTTTGCACAAAGAATGCATATGAGGACATTTTCCCTCTTGGCTTCTTAGGATCTCCTTTGCCCATGTTTAGTTGATTTTCCTCCGCGAGGCACAGAGTCGCCCAGTGCCCGTCCGGCTCGCGCTTGCCCCGGCGCTGTCTCAATGGAGCTCAATGTACTGCAATGGCTGTCATGATTTTAGATTTTATGATTTTAGATCTATGTTTAACATCAAAAGTCAGAGTGAAGCAAGTCAATGATAATGAACTTTTACAGGGCAAGATGTTGGGTTCAGAACTGGGATTTGATCTGAGTTTTAAACAATTTTGCATAACATGGAAGAGGGAAGCTATGTCGTCTTTTCTCTCAGGTAGTCACACACAGGTTATCTAGACATGACTTATTTTTGTCCTCTTCAAAGGATCAATACGTATCCACTGAGCCATGCTGCTTCTATATGACCAATAGACAGTGAAGCAAACACGAGTGTTTACAGAATAGTGAAGATCATGCAGGATCTGGGTTTGAGGTATATATTGAGGAATAGAAAGATTAAATTTTAAAATGTATCTTAGGAGTTGCTAAAAGGGCCTTCATATACGAGGAAAAAAATCATATTCAATTCTGAACACACAAAACTATTGAAGTAGAGGTATGACATAATAAGACTGAAACCAAGGGGGATATATATATATATTTATTATACATATATTTAATTTCAGCCAACCGCACTAGACTAAGTATAACATTGGTGCTGGTCAACAAAGGTTTTATGAAATAACAAATTAAATTCAGTTATAAATTGACAGGGCAGGCTAATTAAAAATTAAAATAAATTCTACAATTTCTTGTATTCAAAAACTATACTTCAGTGATGAACTTTGATGACACTAGCAGGATTTGAGAACAAGCTATCTTAATTCTAGATATTTGTGCTACAATTACATATTGCATAATACCTGCTTGCAACATATAGATATTAAACATATCCTACGACGTGACTCAGTTTTTTCCAGGTTCCAAGAATTTTTTTTAAAAAAGCTTCTCTTTAAATCCTTAAAATTTTTCTGCACACATTACATGCAATCATTCAAAAGCACTACAAACGGTGGTACTAATAAAAATTTAAAGAAATCAACCATTGTATAGCAAGTATGTGTTCAGATCACGTTAAATGATTCAACACTCATAGTAAATTCCCTTCATGCTTTTGTTACATTGTTATACATTTTATTTTTTGAGATAATATAATTATTATGTCCTTTTCCCCTTTCTCATTTTACTTTATTTTTGGGATTATAATATAATTACAACATTTCTCACTTCCCTTTCCTCCTTCCAAACCCATCTATCTAGCCCTTCCTGCTCTCCAAGTTTCTGTACAGTTGACAGGAATGTCAAATGTTAATATGTTTAAATTGTGGAGTCTTACTTATGAGTTTCATGCTCAGTTCATCTTGCCAAAATAATATGACTATACAAAACAAAATCTGGAAAACTAAAATGTTCCTGGTGAGTCCCAAGCACAGAGAGTGTTAAACTTTCATTAAGTGATGGATGTTAACACCCAGATCACAAACAGAATGATTCATATTGGAACACATGGCATCTACCCCTGTGATATGGTAAGCATAGCAGAAATTAAGAGTAATACTTTTCAATAAAATGAATGTCATGGTCTGTTTTATAAGGCCTCTGGTTATCTTCTTACATCATTAATTCCTTGGGTTTGTGTTTGTTTCCAACACTGTTATATCTAGATCTGTTTGGGGCCAGTTGCAAGGGTACTTGGTCTACTTAGAAGGTCATAAAACCAGCAAAGAAGTATCTTATAAAAGACAAGACCACTGATGGCATCTCCTGCACATTAGAAAAACAAAAAGCAGGGTATTTAAATTATTCCAGGCTCAAATCTACAACAAGCACTACACTTTGAATGAGAAGCACCTGTGTACTATAAGGAACATCCATTCTACCTAACAACATGCCCAAAAATTCTGAAAAAGTGTCTTTTTTTTTTTTTTTTTTTTTTTTTTTCAGGCAGAAGCCACTACTGCAGCAGGCTCACATTTCTCTCTGGATCTCCTTCCTGGGAACCAGAGCATCAATTTTTGCCCAGCATAAGTCCTGTAATCAGATGAATCCATAAGTTTAATGATTTTTACTATGGTTAGAGGATCAAGGAGAGTGTCACTAAAAGTATTACTGGGGAAGGAAGAGTTTATTAGGGAGTCAAAAGAAGGAAGCAGGTGCGGCTCGCAAGACATTCTGTGGCTCAGAAGGGAGGAGGAATATTTTCAAAGGAAGTACTTATTTATTGCAATGTCTTCTGTTGTCTTATTTCATAAGCTAGCTTTAAAATTTGTCTATGATACCTATGATATTCAAAGCTAGATACATCTTAGAAACGGAGTCATTCCATTTTAATTACCATCTAAATATCAAAAATGTTTAGTACATTTTAGATTTCAAATAATCTTCCTATTAACACCATTTACAAGACACCCAAAGCCCCTTCAATGCAGGAAATACTCAGAATACTATGTACCTGCTAAGAATGATGTTGGTTACAGGGTCCAAAGCTGAACCAGCTTCTTTACATTAATTTATTAACCAGAAACATGCTTGTAGGTACACATCAACTTTTTCTTTATGTTGTAATCTATATGATAATGCCAAGAATAACCCATATTTTATCCTCCTCCACTCTTTGATAATTTTGTGGGAGGACACTTTTCCCTAGCTGTCAAGAAAATACATTCACTTTTGAGGTGATTTAATCACAGGTCCCTAGATTGTAACAGCCATCCCAGAATGTGTTAGCGGATGGTGGGGAAAGCACTTATGTTTGGGGAACTTATTGTCATCCTTTAAATTCAACAATAATGTATTGAACTAAGCTGTGCATAAAACTGACCTAAGAGATATTAACTTCATTGTTAATAGATGAGAGGGGGGTTAATGAGATTTACCACTGATACTTTCTATGAAGTTCAGAAATTCTTTTAAGACTCTCCATGCCTTATAAAATCGACATTATCCTAGTTTTTATTGCTGTTGTTTTACAATGAAAGACTGAAACTTAGTAGGATTAACTTTTACCAAAGCCACATGGCTACCTGGTGTTAAATCTGGTGGCTCTGAAGCTATTGCTTTGACATCACTGTGTAGCTCTCTAAATGATGTTTTTAGCACTTCACAATCCTCATGTTCTCTCTAGGCAAACCAGGGAACCAGTTCTGACATGCTGAAGACAGAAAGTGATAAGACATTATTAGCTGGTGCTTCATCCTTCAAGCTTTTTTCAATTGAACATTTTCAACTTCAGCACAAGTAACCTTGGATTCTATATCCATTGTAAGAAATAGGAAATGGGTGGGCAAGTTGAGTCACAAATTGAATTCTATAACTTCTCACTGCAAATAAACATACCATCTAGATTGCTAGCGAACTTACAGCTGTAGCCTTTGAGGTGGGTAATCTTGATGGTCAAGTTGATCCAATTAGGAAGTACCTAGGAGATTAGAAGAGCAACCTTTGTGTGAGTCTGTGAGGGGTTTTCAGATATAATAAACGAAGAAGAAACAGACCATTGAATATGTTTGGATTGAATGAGAGGGGAGATGAAGAAAGAGGGAGCCTGCTAAAGCTACACTTGCTTTTCTCTCCCCTTCCTCTCTGCCATGATATGGGCCCCTCTGCTCCATTATGATGCTCTGCCTCCTCATAGACTCAGAAACAATGAATCCAGCTCATCATAATACCATGAGGCCAAACAAACTTTTTATCCTTTAAACTTCTCCTCTTGGGAATTTTTCACAATGATGGAAAATGTCTAACATAGCCCACTTCCTCTATGCTTTCTTGGACAATCCCTCTATGCCAAGGTCACCTCCAATGTTAAAATCTGTACCCTGACCATGTTGAAATCCATTTTATTACCTTCAAAATCTATCCTTCTCCCTTCTCTTAAGTCCACACCAGGGAACTTAATCAATGTGTCTCTTTAGATCCTGTTAGCCCATCTAATAGAGCAGAACTCCTCAGAGAGTATGTCACAACCACCAAGGAAATTGTTTCTTCCCTCTGTGCTACCCCTCACCCCTTTCATTCTAATGGACAAGTTCAGTTGCTATTTTCTGTAACATAACAAAATGTGAGATCCAAATCTTGAGAGACTTTAATCTTCACACTTCCATCTGTAAAGTGTGACCAGGCCATGGCTGAAGGAAAAAAATTCTTGTAACCCCAACATGTTTATGTCTGATTATATTACCCATTGAGTGGAAAAATTCACTTTGCAAACATTTAAGTTTCCTGTGGATAGAGAGCAAGACTGTCTTATTTACTGACATAACTTGAAAGGTACTTATGAAGCAGAGCACACGGCAAGTGCTCAAAAGGCATTTGCTTAATCGAAATTTAGTTCAATAGCTGGAAGACTGAGTAGATAAAAGTAAGGATGAATGGCAGGCCTTTTGCTGCACATTCCAATCCTTCCTTCTCTACTATATGTACCATGTTGGCCATGTTTATAAAAACCCTATTCAGCTTCTCATTGTTGCCTGTTACACCACTCCAGACTGTAGGAGGCATGGAGATCTTTGGACTCACAGATGAACACTAGGGAATGCTGGAAGGTTAGACACAGGGTAGGTCCTTCAAAGGAAGGGATGCATAACCTGTTATCTGCCTAGAAGCCTGGGAGTGAATGTGGTTAACAGTCTGGCAAACTTTGCACTATCTGTGTGACTGAGACCACACCAGATCCTCTCCCAGACTTAATTATGAGCTTGTGTTTCTCAGTCAATCTATATAATTTATCTTTATGGAAGGTGTCACATGTAATCAATCTACAGAACCCATCTTTATGAAAGGTGTCACATGTACTTTACAAAGAGTATGATGTAGTCACATCTGATCTTTATTTAGCTTACTTTATTTCTCAAGGATATTTATGGTTGCTTTATTGTGTACACAGGATTGAGTTAATTTATCACCAGGAAAGTTTTCACCAAATTATGCTGTGCTTACATATGCCAGAAATTAATTTACTCAGGCCAAAGTTTGAACTGACATTGGCTCTTTAGTCATGTTGAACTGAACTGGCTTGCCATTTCCTGCAGATCATTACTCTGCTGGCTGTGATGGTCACAGAAACACCCACACCAGACACCTTTACTTTCTTCAGGACACTGGAACATAGTGATCACATGGGCAGTATTGTGAACTAGGAGTATTTTCTACATGTAGGTGAAGTACCATGGCTTCCTACCACACTGCTGTTTCTGTGAAAAGTAGATCTGTTGTGCATGCAGTACATCTATTCAAGGTAGAGGACAACTACACCACATGGTCTTTTCCCAAATGGGATTTGAATGGGAAATGTTCCTTGTAGTCCTCTGTGTTTTATCACATTGACCCCAATAGGTGCTGCTGGTTTGGAAGATTATAAAGCCTTTGAGAGATGGAGCTTTGACTGAAGTATCAATGGGGTGGGCTTTGAGGTTTGATACTTAGGCAATGCTTCTTATCTTCTTCATGTTTCATGACTTTGGATATTTTGTGACCATCTTCTTCACATTCCTGCCACCATGCCTTCCTCCCATAGCTGATTATGTTCCCTTGAATTGCCTGTCAAAAAGGAAGCTCCTTTAAGTTGTTTCCGTCAGGTATGTTTATGTCACAGAAACAAGAAAAAAAGAACGAATAACCCGATTCAAATTGTTAGCATTGGCTTAAGTCTTGTTCTTCGTTTTTTTGTGTTGTTATTATTTGCTTTTGCTTCTTGTTCCTCCACTCACCCCCCAGAATTGCCCTTCATCCATGTTGGTTCATTTAGTGCTGCTTACTTTATATGCTGTATGAAGTGTTGACTTTAGAAGTGTATGGCCATAACTGAAGTGCAAACCGATAAACACAGTGTTAGTAGAACCAGACCTTTAGTGTTTAAGATTGGTTTTGAATAAGATTTTCAGTGACTTGAAAAGTATTCTTAAAATGTGTTTCATAGGCCTTCATTTTTTTGACATTTATAAAGAAGGTTATTCTACGCCTCCACTTTCTGGTTGTCTGACTCTTGGAGAATGTGATGCAGAGAACACTTACTGAAAGGAAAATGTTCTTTTACAGCATCCTTTACTATGTATTATAACTTTCAAATAAATGGAAGCAGGAACTTCCAAATATATGGGCTTCAAAAGTTATCACTCAACAGTACTTGATACAAAAACAGTAATTAGGTAAAGTTTGCTTGGTTCTTGTAAAGCCTTGGTTTAGTCACTTTTTAAGGACATTTGTACTAGAACGGGGTCATTAAAAACATCTTGCCATTGCAGCAGTGTAAAAAATGTATACAGTGAGTTTACACAATGTCTATGGATAACGACACAGCAAAATAAATGGTGAAATGAAGCCCACAATGCTAACGCTCTGTTTAAAATAACCTTTAAGCATTGGGGATTTTTATTGGAAACAATTTGGTGGCAAACTGTTCTGTGTAAAAGAACAGTTTAAAGTTAATAGGAAAAATCTGGCATTAATAATGCTGTAGATTATGGTAGAGGAGTAGTGGGGTTACTGAGAGCAATGCATCTAGACAATTAACTTCAGACCATCTTGGGCCTACAGCAGTGCGAATTGTTGTGCTCTAAATTGAAGAGACACTATAGACAAAGCTGACTCGAAGTGAAAGAACCCATGATGGAGGTTACACCAGTAGACTGAGGCAGACTGTAAGATGTCCTTCAGAAAGCTAGACAGATCACAGAACAGAATTCATTCATCATCCTAACCCAACTTCACTGCCTTCTAACTCCAAAGTCTCTTATTATCATTCTAACCTTTAATTACCCAGGTAAGCAAAATCCTTCTCTCTTGCCTTGATCTGTTCCAAAATCACAAACAACTGAAGGTAAAAAAAAATTCTTGGAGCTGGGCGGTGGTGGCACACACCTTTAATCCCAGCACTTGGGAGGCAGAGCCAGGCGGATCTCTGTGAGTTTGAGGCCAGCCTGGTCTATAGAGCGAGATCTAGGAGAGGCACCAAAACTACACAGAGAAACCATGTCACAAAAATAAAAAATGAAAAAATAAATTCTTGGAAGCCTATGTCAAAATGAGCTATAGATGAAAGCTATAATCTGGTGTGGTTATCTCTTCAATGAATTTGTGAGCAGACAAATCTCTCTTATATCTCAGTTTCTTAGTAAACTTGCTAATGAATCAAATGTTAATCATTGGTCTGGAGATGGAATCATAGATATAGCAGTTATTTTTCTTGTCTAAGTGATTTTGGTGGACCCCATAGATATATGATTCTTGGTAGTTCATTGATGTCTAATTTTAACTCTACCACAGCATAAGAGAAAAATAAGAATTACAAGATTGTTGCTAGTAACCAGACCATATAGCAGTGCATTTGGACAGATCCACCACTGCACAGAGTGTAATCCTGGATTTTGAGATGCTGGGAGAGTCATCATGTTGATGTGTAAAAGTTTTAGCTGTGAGATCATCTATTTGGTTTATTCGTTGATAGCTCATGAAATTATTTTATAGCCATAATATTTTAATGTTGACAAAATCCAGATGAGAGACCCTGTGATACACATTTCAGATCCACATGATGCTTGAACTCCACATTTAAAGATAAGAGCAATGCCTTTTTATTATAATTTTTCTAAATATTCATTCAAATCCTTGAGTTCAAAATTTATTGAGGATCCCACTAAGCCCTTCCATCTGAGATATTTTATATATGTTATTCATGTTCAATATCTCACATGTTTTTTGAGTTTCTTGAATGCCCTATGATGATGGGGTCTGACACACATGGCTGATAAAGAAGCTTCAGGCCAGGACCTAGTGGAATCCTGGTCACATACAAACTAAAAATCTTGAAAACTGAATGTCCTGTATGTTTGATTAACCACAACCTCCTGTCATGATATAAAGAGAATTTCAAACTTAAGAGTCTAGATTAGAATTTCACAAACTAGTTATTAATAAGTTTAAAGTAAGGAAATCTGAAAACAAGTTTAAAACTCTTATTATTACTACCATACAGACCCCAAGAAACCTAAACTATCCTTAGGGGGATTCAGGAGAGGTTTTGGATCTGCTTCACTCTAGTACATGACCCCCAAAATATTTCTGTGATAGTGATTCACTGCATATATGTACATAGAGTTAACACCAATAAAATATTTCTTTTTGCATTCTGAGTAATATATATATATATATATTTGATCTATATAAACTATATACCCTAGAAACCATTTGGAATAACAAAGAGGATGAGAAAAGAGGAAGGAGGGAGGGGAGAGAAAGAAAACAGGAAGAGGAAGGGGGAACTCCCCAAACCTGCTTTCTTCTTAAATATTTAAACTACAGATTGGGTGTCATGTTGTTCAGATTCAGTGGAGTTTAGCACTTATTATCAAGTACCCAGAAAGAGCTAGGAAGATCCAACTCAAGAAGACCATCACATGTACAGGTCACCCACTGATACTCTTTTTCCTTCTACTCGGGTCCTGTGTTTTTTGTTTGCTTATCTTCAGTAAGAGTCTACTACAGGGGTTGAGAGTAGAGAAGGAGAAGTTACCAGATAGAAAAGGGAAGGAAGAAAGAAGAGAAAGAGGAGAAGATGAGATAAAAAAAAAAGGTCAAGAGGAACAAGAGGTGGAGAAAGATGAGGGGAAAGAATAAGAAGATGGAGAGAAGAGGGGAGACGGAGAAGGAAGAAAAAGCAGCCTGCTTTCAACCAGTTTTGTAAATTCACAAAGTGTGTGTTTGAAAAATGAAGGCGCATAAGTTAGTGTAGCTCCCGGGCGCCAGCTCCCCTGGTGTTAGCATAGCTGACACACTGACAGTTTATATGGAATTTATGTGCCTATTTCCTTTGCTTTTTATGGGAAAACATGTTGTTACCTTACAGCTGCCCACATCACATGCCGCCAATCCGCCTCTGAGCCATAGCACACCTTTCTCAAGGAAACATCCATACATCAAGGTCTTATGTATATTTTACAATGTTGTAAGGGAAAATAATAAAATATGGGTTATTGCGTACACCATCCCACTCTTTATTTATTTTTTTATTTCACTGGTTTAATTGACTCTGACCATCTTTATTGCCCCTTTCCCACCTCATCTCACCATTTTAATTGTTTTTGTATTCGCGTACAATTGGCTCACATCTGGAAAAGGACAGGAGCTGTAACCACAGCTTAAAAGCCAATTGCTGAGCTTTAAAAAGTAAATAAAGCATTTAAGCTGCCACATCAGGGGGAAGATATATGCAGATGTAAACAGAAGGAAATGCACATTTTAAAGCAAAATACTTAAAATCTAGCTCCTCTCTTTAGGCACCTGCAGGCACTCTGGCTGGTGGCAGGCAGTCATAGGTATATAGGCAACACACCAAGGGCCTAGGCTTTTTTTTTTTCTTTTATTGAGGTCTTGCGGGGCGTGGTCCAAAGCCTTTACTTAAGTAAAGTCCAGGTTGATCAAGGTCAGGGGCCCTTTTCACTTACGAGCCATACTGCCACCTGCCCTCTTGCCGACCTTGTGAATTCCTACCATCAGTATCAAACAAATAGATCACCACACTGCAGTATTCCTACCAGAAAATACTTCATTTTCTCATTGACCTCTACTCTAGCCTTTCAATAAATTAATAGGAGAAAGAAACATTTATGTCGATTTACATTCCCCAGAGTTATCTGTACCCAAAATAAGGCTTTATTTCTAAAAAAGTCAGTATTTAGATAGTAAGTAAATACAATATAGTGATGGGAAATGATAGACAGAGACTGTGAATTCCCAGTAGGGGAGCCACTTTCTCTGCAGCTTAGAGGGCAGGCTCTGGATCCTCAACTGACCATAAAAAGTAGAGATTAGAATCATTTGTTAGCTCAAATTTCCTAGGACATCCTGTTTGTGAACATATCTGGGGGCAGCAAAGTAGGAGATATATTTCCATTCAAACATTGAAAGATCACATACACTTAACCTCTGGGTATATAAGCTGAATTATTTCATTTTTCATTCCTGTGTGTGCATATGTGGGTTACAACATTTATGCCCATTCTTGATACATTTTCATTTGGAGAAACCAGAAGTTTTTTATTGACTAATTCATTGGGAAGATGAAGATTTTAGCTCTAAATATCTCTCCTCTAAACAGCAACCTTTGGGGAAAGCACTCTATTCTATAAGTGTGTGGGTTAAATTGTCACTTCCTGGGTTATGTGCATTGAAATGATGGTTTTTGTCGATAGGAAAGGTATGATCAGCATTAGCATCAATCCTGATGGATTCTGGGATACTCAATGAAGCTTGTACTACTTTGTTCTTTTATATGTAGTACTCTATCACCAAGCTGAGATCAGGCTAGTATATTTAACATATTTATAAAGTCCTCAACAACAAATAGCAAATAAACACAGATTCATGAAATAATTTGCTTGTTTATTCAATACAAATTGCCTATGCTTGTACTTACCACACCCCAAGCTTGATTCCTTCTTTAATTGTCTAAGCTTCCCCCAGAATGGTTCATTGACAATTCTTGAAATCCAATGTCAAAAAATTGAGGAAGTTTATGTCAGTTTGCTTAAAATACATGAGACTTGTCACCATGGGGTTGGGGGAAACCTTCCTTCACCAATGATTTTTCTGGTAAATGAGTTTGTCCAAAAAGTGTGACAGAAGACACCTCAGTCCAGGTCTAATGAGTGAGTCTGAGTACTATGTAATGAGATGCTTTAGGGCCAAGACTGAGAAGGCAGTCTTGGAAGTTGGCAAGACACAGGATGCTCATAGGTGAGACAGGCCTATCATAGTTCACAGAGTCCCAACAGGCTCATTACTATCCACCTATGTCAGTTTAATATTAGAATATAATAAAAGACTTCCAAAGGAAGATGCTCTGCAGTGATTGTAAGTAATCTCATTGTTGAGTGCTGATGGGATTTTCCCAGTGCTAGGCCTAGAGGAACTTTAAGGTGGGATTTCATGCTGGGAAACCTGGTTAATCAGAGCACATAAACTATTCTTGATGTCAGAAACAGCAGGTGGTCTTTCTTTCTTGTAGTTATTTAGATGATGTTGAGGATACATTCTCCTTGGTTTTATCTGTTATTGGTTTAAGTTTCATGTATACTTCTCCTAGTTATAAAGGATTCATGCTAGTATATTTATCATGTTTATAAAGTCTTCAACAACAAATAGCAAATAAACACAGATTCATGAAATAAGTTGCTTGTTTATTCAATACAAATTGCCTATGCTTGTAATCACCACACCCTAAGCTTGATTCCTTCTTTAATTGTTTAAGCTTCCCCCAGAATGCTTCATTGACAATTCTTGAAATCCAGTGTCAAAAAATTGAAGAAGTTTATGTCAGTTTGCTTAAAATACATGAGACTTGTCACCATGGGGTTGGGGGAAACCTTCCTTCATCAATGATTTTTCTGGTAAATGCAACCTTGCTCAAGCCTCACTTAAAACTATTGCTGAGGAGTACAAATGCACTTTGACTTCTTCTTTGTCTTTGATTGTTCTTCTCAATCAGGAAGACATCAGGAATTCTGAGTACCAGAATTTGTACTCAGAATTGTGTTTCTGGCAAGGACACACAGAAAACAGGAAACAAGTCCCACTTCTAAACAGTGAACAATTCCAGAAGCAATGAGCATGGTCCAAGGCCTACCTATCCATGTGTCCTGTGTCTGTTTGTTCATGCTTCCATGGATGAAATGTCTTCTGCAAGCATTCCACTTTACTCTGTTATTTTCCTTTGTCTTCTAAACTTGTTGAAAATGAAAACAATGACAATACTGGGAGGCTATCCAGAATGGGATCCTAAGGGGTATTGAACTCAACTTTATCAGTGGCTTGTGGAAGCATGACGGTATAGATGATCGATGGAGGATGTTGGTGGGAAAATGAACTATCTGCAGATGCACAGTTTGGTAAAGGCATAACTGAACCAGCTCATTAATACATTCCTGTTTCTTTCAGGGCACCTATAGGGTTTTTACTGACTTGAGAGGATTAATGGTTTAATCAAAATCACTAATGAAGTTGACTTTGTACATTTTTTATAGTGAATTACAAGTGTTTAGACACTGAGGGCCACACCTAGACCATACTTCTTTTATTTTTGAGATTATAGCATAATTAAAACATTTCTCTCTTTGCTTTCCTTCCTCTAATCCCTCCTTTTTGCCCTTCTCCCACTCTTCTAAAAATTTATGGCCTCTTTTTACACTAATTATTATTGTATACATATATGTATACACATGTGTATTCCTAAATATAATCTGTTCAGTATGTATGTTGTTAAGTAAATGTGTGTGTGTGTGTGTGTGTGTGTGTGTATTTTTAGAGCAGATCATTTGATGCTCGTCAACCAACCAACTGACGTGCTCTTCCCCATGGAGAAACACCTCTCCTACTCCACTCCCAGAAAGCCACACCTAAACCACTTCTTCCTGTATTATCCTAGTGTACTACTGACCAGAAGCCCAGTAGATCTCTGACACAAAGTGAGAGGCAAAGTGGTTCTCACATGTAACAGCCGCTGATGATTATTGAGTAGTTGTTCTTTCTGTCTCAGTTATAAGTGTTTTCAACAATGAACTTTACATAAGAACTCTAACCAATGATATGATAAAGACCACTCTCTTTACTCAGATAATTTTTCTTTCGGAATGGGTCCATCCTGGATGGTCACCTCTGCTATGTGACTTCAAATGAGTTCCCAATCCTTTTTATTTACATATTCTTGAGACACATCTATGAAAGGCTCTCCCAGCTTTGAAGTCTGTCAGATGGTAGGTAGCACTATAAAATTAATAAAATTAATATCCCACAAGAACCGACCCCAAATTACAGAGTAACATGGTTTATGATTATGAAAACCAAAGCACCAAAATTCTATAGTGAAAGACAAATGACTTGATAACCATGCCCAGTACAGATGGGTGTGGTGTGTTGAGTATGCCTACAGTTGTATCTTGACATGCTAGCTGGTGTGAGCAGTATGGGAATTCATACAATTACTTGTGTTCAGTTCTCCTGTTCTTTGTATCTTTACTCACTAATGTTTCTATTTATCGTGAATGTTTCCTTAGCTTTTTTCTTATATCTTAATGTCCTTTACTGTGACTAGATTCATTAGCCCCTCACTTCTGTATAGGGGCATAAGGATGAACACCGCTCTAGAAATTGCTAATTAAACACTGTCTCTTTTATCTCCAATATTTTGAAATCCTTTGATTGATCAAATGTTTAAGTAAGTTCTTAAAAATTTATTTTCCACCTAGCATTCAAGCTTACCCATAGACTAATTGTAGCCTTCCCTTTTAATCCATCATACCTATATGAGTAACTCAGCTGAGAGACCCAATAACCAGTCTCAGAATGTTCTCCACTTAAAATTCCTTCACTTATCCTCATCAGAAACCCTGTCCCTAATCTTTCCTTCCTTCCTTTCTTCCTTTCTGTCTTTTACAGCTTATAATAACTATAAAAGTAGTATATTTCATTATGACAGTTACATACATGCACATAATGTACTTTGATCTTATTCAGACACTTCCTTTATCTTCCCTCCCTTTTCCCACCAATTCCAAATATGAGAGGAAATACACGGTATTTACCCTTTTTGCATATGATTTATTTACCTTAACACAATTCCATCTACTTTCCTGTAAGCAGCGTAATTTTATTCTCCCTTTTAACTGAACAAAACTCCATTGTTTATATATACTACTACTTCTTAAATCCAGTCATCTGTCAACGGACACCTAGACTTTTTGTACAGCCTGAAAACTGTAACTAGCACTGTATAAACATGAGTGTGTGAGTGTCTCAGTAGAAATCTGACTTCGATTATTTTGGATATGCGCTCAAAAGCTATATTTTAAGCTATTCTATTAATTCTTTAAGAATGCCATATACACAGATGATGCATGTTCATCATATTGAGCCCCCAACTTCTCCTAACTCCTATCATCTCTACCTTCCATCCCCAATTTCCTGTCAACTTCATGTACTTTATTTATTTTTTAAATAACCTCTGGAGTCCAATTTGTGCTGTCCATATATTCATGAATGTGGAACTGTCCTGCTATGGGATGTTCTGTATGGCAAATGTGTTGCTGATTGGTCAATAAAACACTGATTGGCCATTGGATAGGCAGGAAGTGTAGGTGAGACAAGGAGGAGAATAAAGCTGGGAAGTGGAAGGCTGAGTCAGAGAGACACTGCCAGTTGCCACGATGAGAAACAGCATGTGAAGATACCGGTAAGCCACCAGCCATGTGGCAAGGTATAGATTAATGAAAATGGATTAATTTAAGCTGTAAGAACAGTTAGCAACAGCCATACAGTTTGTAACCAATATAAATCTCTGTGTTTACTTGGTTGGGTCTGAGTGGCTGTGGGACTGGCAAGTGAGAGAGATTTGTCCTGACTGTGGGCCAGGCAGGAAAACTCTATCTACACTGTCCACTGGGGTATAGTAAACTGGAGTGTACAACATACTCCTATAGAAGTCTGACCATTCCCACCCTTAGCAATCATCAATCATCAATATTTCTTCAACTAGTGGGGCTTGTGAGCCCCTCCCATCACCATGCTGGAATATTGACTGTCTTCACCTGGCCTTGTTCAGACAACCACAACTGTTCTGAGTTCATGAGGGCACAGGCCCTGATATATCCAGGATACACTATCCCACAGTAACTAGGACTGATTTATACTACCATAAATAGTATACGCGGTTTTGTTTACATTGCATGCCAGGCCACATTAAATATTTTTCCCTTTCTTATGACAGATATTTTGAGTAGAATAAGGTAGATAGAATGTCTATGTAGCTTTGATTTTCATTTCCCTTGTAGCTTAATATTATGAACCTTTTAAAATGTCTTTAGCAGACACTTACACTTTTTTATTTGACAAGTATCTGCGCAGTTTCTGTTCATTTGTTGCTCTTTTAGTGTATAATTTTTCATTATTTATATATTTCAGCTATTAATCATGTCAGAATAGCAACTGGCAAAGATTTTTTTTTCTCTTTCTGAAGGTTATCTTTTCACTTTGTTAATTGTTTCTCTTTCTGTGTGGAAGCTTTTGATTTTTGTCCAACTCAAAAAGTCATCATCAATACCTATAACTTAACCTATGACCCCCAAAGAGTTTTAAAGTTTCAGGCCATACATTAAGGTTTTTATTTAAAGTTGAGTTTTGTATCACTTGAGATATAGGAATCAAATTTCAGTCTTTTGACATCCAACTTTCTGAGCTCCTCAGGCTCTCCTAGCATACTCTTCCTCCTCTCATCCAGTGTGTGGTTTTAGTATAGGTGACAAGAAGCAAATGGCTTTATCTATACAGACTTAGTTCAAGGTCTTCTGTTAGTCAGCATGTTTTATTTTATGCCAGTAAGCTGCTTGGGGTTACTATGACTCTGCTGTATAATTTAAAGTTGGGTAACATGAAACTTTCAACATTGCTTTCTTTGCTCATGGTTACTTTGTATATAAGGAGATGTCATTCTTGTCTTGGTAACAATTGTGAAAATCAAAACCTTTACAATCAGAAAAATACATTCTAGTGAGTTTTAAAATGCCTCTCACAATACAAAGTCAGAAGTAGGCTTTCTTGAATTTCTTTCATTTTGATGTAACTTTACTCAGCAGGAAATCAATACTGTTGTAACTCTGTAATTGCTGGGTTAATTTTTCTTGAGCCAAGACGCCAGGATTTTCCCTTTCAGACCTACATGTACACCTGCTGATAATTAGGGTCCAGTAGAGGAAGTCCAAAAGAAGCTCTGTCAGAGTAGATGACAAACATTTTTTCAGTACATGTCTTTGCTGACTTTGAGTGACTTCCTGTTTGTCTCTCCCATACTTACCACCAGTTTCCAAAGACCCATTTGTCAGTCTTCAGAACTCCCAAATCAGCACCTCAATGTACTGCCAGGCTTAGAATTATCTTCCAACTAATGGCCACATAACTCAAAGCATTCGTGTAAGCTGGACACCTTTTCTTATCCACAAATAAAATACCAGTTATTTACCTCTGTCTCCTACTTCCCCAAGCATGTTTTGGTGCTTTGGTATCTTCATCTACTTATCATCACCCAACATTACTTTTTTGTTTGCTTATTGACTGGTTCCCCAGTTGAAAATCAAACCCTTTGGGATAGTTTGTGTTCTACAGGCATAGACCAGTACTTAGTAAACCCAAACACACATCTGTTATGTGAACAAAGGAGTGATTATTTGGCAAATATTTTGTTTTCAGGGGACACAAATTAAGAGATAAAGCAATTATAACTCTATCCAAATCAACACAATTCAAAATCAAAATCATGCAGCAAATGCATATTTAATAATTTAAGTATGTCTTTAGCAACAACTAGCACATGCATGTGGAAAGGCTTGTCCTGGTCTGTTCCATGCTCTTCATATAGCTGCCAATTTCTAGAGAGTCCACAACATAGAGGAGAGGGTTGAACTGTTGCTCTCTGCAGATGGTGATCAGCAGTACACAAACTCTGAACAATGTTATACAAGTTAAGTACTTTAGTCTTTCAGAACCATGAATGAACACAACTCATGTAACCATGAAAGTCTGGAAGTCACTACCTTTGGGATGTGTATATGTGGGGGGGGGGCTCTGGGGGTTAGAATATGGGACATTTTGGCAAAGTTTTATTTCTAAATTTAGCAGTTCAGTTAAGAATACTTGTTTTAATATAAATAATTAATTCCTTTTGAATGTGTGAGGGTCACTGTTTTACATGTAAATAAAACCTATTTATTTAAGCATTTAATAATTAACTGAGGCTATGAGAGGCTTAACTTTCTAATAGGTCTACATTTTAAACTTTGAATGCACACACCACACATCCTTTCAGTGCGATCTCTGCTTGTATCTTTTTATATCTCAAGATCAGACTGAGTTGATGGATGATGAATTCTGAAATTTTACTGTACTTTTTCAAAATTTCCCTGCTCCACTCTCTCCTTTGAGGTCTCTTTGTCCACTAAGCTTAAGAATGCATGTTATTTGTCTCACAGGAAAGCTTAAGATTCTAGCTCCATCAGGAGAAAAGGAAGGAAGGCATTGGAGCAAGAGACTTAAGGAGTAGAGAAGGAGTGAAGGAAGAAGGAGGAAGGAGGAAAGGGACAGAGGGAGAGGAAGATGAAAGGCATAAATAAGAAAAAGGGGGAGGGATAGAGAAAGAGAAAGAAAAGTTAAGGTGATGGAAGACAAAAGAGCAATCAGCAACTGTTGTGTGTATTGTCTGTGCCCACAGCTCTGTCTTGAATGACAGGGAAAGCAAGTAGAGTCTTAATGAAGAGTCTATTTATTCATTTATTTTCAAAACTCAGGAAACATTGGTCCTCACACAGCTTTAAGGACAATTAAAGCTCTGATGAAATATATTGATCTATTCCAAATTTCCTCACCAAGTGATTAATTGCATTTTAGACTTTGAGTAATTCCAAAGGAGATTGTGAGAGAAGAGGATCTTGATCCTGGACCATGTATGATGTGCATTTCCCCGCCCCCTTTTTGTTTTCTTTTGCTTTCATGATGTATTAAGATTGCTATTCTAGCCATTCAAAGGCAGGGAAGCATGTCCAGTACCTATGACCCCACTGTGCCACTGCCCATCCCCATATACTGTACATTGTGCTGAAGATACCCAGTCAATAATTTAGTATAAAACAATCAATATATAGACATGGCATAAGTCCACAGCCAGCATATAATATGAAACTCTTGACAGCTTCTCTAATGGTGTGAATTGATATGAGTGCTGTTTTGCCTCTTTTGACACTGTGGTGGTTCAATAGAACATGACCACGGGTTCAAGAGTTGAGACAACAGAAATCAGTTTTTCTTTCTTTGGAAGTATTTACCACCTAGTTAGTGGTAGAGGTTGAGTTTTATCTACAAAATTGGCAGGAATTATGTAGTCAGGCAGTCATAACCCTTCTCTGAATTATGATGATAATTATTAGTCAATTTTCTAACACTGGCAGGCACTGAGCTAAGCCCTCAGACTGAATCTTCCAATGACCCTTCATAGGGTACCCTTCCATAATTACCACAAAAAGGTGACAAGTAGATATAGCAACTTGGTGTTTGGACTCTGCCAGAAATGGAAGAGATAAGTTTGCAAGTAGATCACTCCAAAGATCATTTTCTTAAAAGTAAATTCCCTCTTTATCTATAATCCTGCATAGATCTCAAATAATTTCTCAAGTCATTAAATATGTTATAGCCACAAACCTGAAATTTTAACCTCTGAGGTACCTCTTAGGAGAAGAAGAGATGAAGAAGATATTCTGTATAATATGAAACACCAGAAATTTGTAACTAACACATCAAAGGGTGTATTGGCTCTGTGAATTGGTGCAAGTTTCTTAATTCTTATGATTCACAGGTTTCTCATCTATAACATCTGTGGATGCTTTATCTATTCAGAGTGAGAAAATTTGGTAGTAAATATGAAAATTTACAATGGGTTCTAATGGGTAATGTGACTATCTATTTTTGTTTTTAAGGACATGACTGAGGCTCAGAAACATTGATTGTCTTAACCATAGCCACACGGCTACTAGCCTGGTTGTAGCTAACAGTGAGGTTCAAAGTCTTTTGACTTAGATTTGTAAACTTGCAGTCCAGAGAAGTCAAAGTTACATGACTTGATTAGTACTTAATCTTAATGACTGAGCACTATGGTTGGCACACTATAATTAACCAAACTATAATAGGCGTTACCATTGTGAATAGTATGCCTTATATGTATTCCTCTGCAGAAGAAATTAGATAAGAAATTAAAAAATGTTTTTTTCCCAATAATGCATTATGATAATACAAGGCAACGTAAGAGATTCTTTTGACATTGCATTCATGTTTAATGGCTCATGATATAACTACTACATTAAGCCCATTCTTCTGGCCATAACACCACCAAAAAGAAAACAGCACTCTTCTGTGTAGGGACCTTCCTTCTGGTGCAACCTCACTCCCAGTCAGGATAAGGCCCATTACCACAATCATTGCAGACATCCAGCATCTCTCTGTTAAGTAGCCAATGTTGTTTAAAGGTGTTTGAAATACCTTTCCCTGTGCTCTGGTAGCTATTGTACTGCCTCTTGTGATTCAACAAACTCGGGGAGAAGAGACAGTACCCAGGAAGCATTTTGACCCCACCCAAACTCACCATTTCCTCACTAAGTCCTTAGGCCAAAGACCCAAGGGAGAAACTGACTGAATCACTCCATAAAGACATTCACTCCAATTGGCTTCATTTTTTTGTTCAGCTCAAACTGGATCAAATAAACAACATTGGCAGATATTGGGATATGTGGGAGATAGACAGGATAACAGGAATTAACCAGGCAACCTGAGCCAAGTTGGTTCTCTTATCTTAGTGAAAGATACTGGAGTCAGCCAGAGCAGAGCCACAATGTTCTGCTAGCCCCTTTAAACTTCCTGCCACCTCCTCACAAACTTCCTTTTTGATTTGAATATCCTGATCTCTGGCTACCGGTGTGGACATGAAGATTGCCATCCAAGGCTTGTACTGTAGCCCGACAACCTCCTTTTCTGGGCTGCCCCGTGCATTTCTCCTTGGGAACTAGATATATAATAGTCTGGCTTAGGGAGCCCTCTCACCTTTCTGTAGAAGGAAATGCTTGCTCTCAGCTCCAGTTCAAGCCAAGGTATGAATCCATTTTATCCAGAAATCTCCATAGCCAGGCTGAGCAAGCAATAACAGCCTCTCACTAGAGCCAGGAGTGTTTCCCACATGTTTTCTTTTTTAATTTGTCGACCTACGCTGTCTCACTGCTCCTTGAAGAGGACATAAAAAGTCAGAGCCCAGGGAGCTTCCCACTGGAGGCACCTGCCAGGAACTGAAAGGGCCAATTAGCAGGGTCCCTATGCAGCATCTCTGCTCGCCTCCTGTCTTGCTGAAGACTCATAAATTACCCATGCTGAGAGAGACATGGAGACCCTGGGCACCTGCTCTGGGCTCTTCAGACGCCAGAACAAACAGGAGCTTCCCTGGGAGGGGGTCTGAAGGACCCGTGCTAAACCTGCGCTGGGAAATTAGTGCCCAAGGAGATCATAGGCAGTTAGTTGCAGAAAACTCTAAAGGGGGTAAGTCTGTCAGGGACTGCCGCTCTTTAGGAAAAGCTGGTTCTTTATTCAAGAAGCAAGGATCGGAAAAAGCTAGAGAAGAAACCAAAGTTAATAAAGAGGAGAAAGGAGAAATGGTAAAATTGAAGGAGAAGGGAAAAGGAGAGTGGGAAATGAGGCATGAGAAAGGAAGAGGAATACTGTCGAGACAGAATGGAGAGAGGGAGAGGAACAAAAAAGGAGGGATGAAGGAAGTGGAAAGGGAGAGAAATGAAGGGAACTGAGAAAAGAAAGGAAGAACATGAGAAGGAGGAAGAAGAAGGGGAGGTGTACAGGAAGGAAAGAAAAAAAGGAATCTGCCTTTTAACTGCTGTGTGCCTCCCCAGATAAATCTTGATGTTTGGGGTATTTCACATTTGCCACCTGATACTTGTTTTAGGAATGAATAATCAAGCATTTAGATGTAGACACTGGAGAGATGACTCAGCCCTTATAAGCATGTATTGTTCTTACAGAAGATCCCAGTTTGGTGTCCCCCAATAATATCTCCCATTATATATAAATTTATGGCAAATTTCCACTAGGTAAGAGTAGCATTCACCTAACCTAGAACTACTAAGAAGTCAATGTGGACAAGCTCAGGTATCTTTTCTTGAAAAGCCAAGTATCCAAGGCTTGGCTTCTGTTTTAGAGAAAATGTGTAGGAGCTCCAGGATTAAACCAGTGAAGGTTAGGTTTCTACAAAGCCAAATACGACCAATATGCTTTCTGTTGACTCCATAATTTCTGTCCATGCCATAAGCATACTTTTGTCCTCACATTATTTTAGGAGTGTAATTCCTGTTATTAATATTTCTCATCTGTGCTATCACTGCTGCTGGGAATATGCAGATAACTCAGGTAGGGGCAAGAAGAGAAAGAGACCTATCAAAGACAGTCACATGTGCAGGTAAGAGAGAAGTTGTGCATGGCACTGGAAATACCAGTATGTTTTATATGTGGAGGACTCTCTCACAAATAGTCCAACTGTTAAATGTTTGCAGAAGTTTTTTCAAAAGCAAAAGGATATTTGTAAATAAAGGAAAATTTACATTCAATTTTAAATAAGAAAATACAGATAATATATAAACCATAAATACAAATTAAACATGCATATATACCATTTTCTAATAAAATTTTACTCTTTATATTTATAATGTAATTACACTTTATTTGTATATGTGGGGATTTTTTATGTAGAAAGTATTCTTTGCAAATAAGTTATTACAAGTTTCTCCTGTCTATGAATTTATCAATATTTTTATTTTTTTAAGTTAAATAAATTTTACTAAATTATGCAATTTCCTTAGAACAATTTCCATAACTGAAATCACTAGAATAAAATGTGTTTATCCTGTAAAGCCTTGATACATGCCAGTTAAGATAAATACACAGGTTCACAATTTCCTAGAAAGATATTTCTTTTCCTCAGTGTTACTGATGTTCAAAAGGGTAGAGCTAACATTTTTTTTTCTTTTATATCTCAGGAGTTGTAGAATACACCTTACTCTACATATTACTCATCACTTGGAATCTGACTTCTAAAAAAAAAATACTGCAACCCACTATGAATGAATAAAAAGGAAAATGAGACTCGGAAGGAGACCAAGAGAACGGTCACATAGCAAATCTCTTATTGGTGAGGTTTTCTCAGAAAGGTGAACCATGGGGTGAGAAGGAGGAGGAGTGCAGGCACAGGGAACCTACAGCGGTAGGGAGGGTTCTCCCACCATGCATGTGTCTCTAGGGTGAAGGATGGGCAACCAGCGGAAAACTCTAGAGAGCAAATGTGGTAAGATACAGTGGAGTGACGGGGGAGAAGAGAGATGGATTTTTCTATCCTGAGGCCAGCCTCTATTCCAGGGGTCATGAAAACTGAACTCTGAGGCTGATAGTGTACTTGGAGACAATAGTGGGAAGGAAGCTAGCATGAGTTTGGTTAGCAAACTTTTCCCCACCAATTGAATTTGGGGATAAAACAGTTCATTTATGAGCTAGAGTGGATGCTTGGAGGGTCCGTGTCCGGCTTTGTCTTAGGTAAACCGGAGAACTCTCTGGGAGTTGTGTTTCAAGTAAACGAAAGTGGTAGCAGGAAGCTGTGCAGAGTGAAATGAGTAGGGCAATCTTTTCATTTGCTGTTTTTTCTAGACCAAGATTCACTCGAAATTCAGCATTGTGCGGAAAGGAGGTTTTCTTAACCATATTATCTAATAAACGGTATAAATTTCTTGCTAACTGTATTAGCTAAATGAATAATCTTAGTCTACACAAGCCATCCTCATGTTTAATGATTGCTTTGCATTCTTATGATACTTTTGATTTTTCTCTTTGATAAATAGACATTATTTTACCCATTACTCAACATTTTCTTCCCATAATTTGGCAAGTGTAGGTTTAACTTCACATTATAATTACATCTGTTTTTAATTTTTAAAGTAAAGATTTTCACTTTGGACTCTGTTTTCCTCTATTATTGCCTTGTGTAATAGATATTGATCATTAAAAATTTATTTAATAGTGCAAATGATTTGTCAAAGATGTTTTAAGGAATTACAATGGAAGGCAAGGCGTACTCCATCAGGTAGTAAATGAGAGTAAAATTGCACTAACTTGAAAAATGGAGTTATATCTCAGAATACATATCCAACTGCCTGGAAAGAGGAATAAATTAAGAAATTGCCTCAGGAATTCAAGAGAATTCAGCAGATGAAAATATAGCATTTCTACTATAAGGAGAAATAACTTATTATTCAATAAATTATATTGAGGAAGATAATTATACATTTAGAAAAAAAAGGAAGTACAATTTATATCCTAACTGAGAAGCATGAATCCTAAAAGAAAATCACAAACTAATAAATAAGATGATTCCAGGAAATTCAGAGAAAGTAAGATAACAGAGATCAGGGTCGTGGTGGTCAGGAATTTTAATGACATGTGCCTCAAAAGTTTCTTCTTATTTTCTCTTTCTTTTCCTCCTGCCTTCTCCCTTCTTCTTGTCTTCCTCCATTCCTCCCCCCGTCTCTCCCTTCCTTCCTAGCTCCCTCTTTTTCTCCATTCCTCCCCCCATCTCTCTTTCTTTCTATGAAGTCTTGACATGTAGCTCAGAGCAGCTTTGAATTTTCAGTCCTCATTCTGAGCCCCGAAAGAGCTGCCTGCAAAGATGTGTGTCATTCAACAGTCTTTCTGAGTTTGAGAAATACAGAGTAATCAGATACTCAGCAGAATCCCTTTTGTGAAATCCACAACAGCCCATTCCAGTCCAAGAGCTCACAGATGTGAATGCCTTGGGTAGATGTACACATAGTAGGCTTATACAAATTCCCATATCACTGAAGCTCGGAGAAAAATTAAAGGGACAAGAAATTAAAATTAAAGCAGAAAAGATTATTTTAAGGCCATGTTTGCAAAAATATGCAAATAGTTAATATATATTAATGCATAGTTTGGGAAGCATGCAGGAAAATCATTGCTCCTACAAATTATTTACTTATTGATAACAAATTGGTAAAATTTATTGAGAGAATAATTTGTTATATTCATCAAGATATGAAGACGTGTATCATGTTATCTAAATAGTCCTTTTTCTGACTATTTATCTGAAAGAAAATTCATCCAGATAAAATCATGTGGTATCACATTTACATTAAAAGTAGACAAGCATCCTTTCAGCACTAATCATGCAATGTCATTAAATGCAGTGTTACTACAGTCAGAGATCTGCCGTAAGGTGTCAGTTGAGCTAAATTTCTTCACAGAGTACAATTTTTCCTAGGAAATCAGTCTCATGTTGCAATTTTAAAATGGGAATATTTTATTTGTAGAGACAGCAAAGGACAATCAACTGTTTGAAATATATTTCGTTTTATGTTACATGTAAGTGAATATATAATGAATGCTGTGCATATTTCAACAAGAATCGAGGAACTCTAAAAATCAACATATACCATAATATTTACACTTCCTATTTTTCGTTCATATATCAGGTGTTATTTATACTCCATGTTACAAAGGTTCCTTGGAGTTTTCTGCACATAAGACCTGGCATTTGCTCATATTTAAATGGAATTAGGTCACATATCTGTGTGCCTAACATTGCTTCTCACCCACATTCTACTGTCAGGGGCTAAAGCAGACAGTTACAGTATAAACATTTGCAGTCAGCTCATCTTCCAACAGTCTGCCACATGGAGGAAGGGCACATATATGCTTCAAAAAGGTTCCACTTAGCTACTTCTTCTCCTAATAAACATGATTTATAACCGAATTCAACTAAAGCCATCAGCAAGCTATGGCACTATTGTCAAATATTAAGAGTTCAGAAGGAAAGCACAGTAGTGCTCTTCAATGTCATGATTGGCACTATGGTGGCCCTATAATCTGGGCCTGGGTTTGTTCTCCGTATGTCTTTAAATCTTTGTTTGAAAGTAATATTCTTTGTGAAGAGGAGGATTGCAACACTATTTTACACGTCTGAATTAGTGTTGGGGGTCTTACAATGATTTCATTTACTTGTCTTTAGCAGAGCATCTTCAACATATTTCATGTAATCAGAACAGAAGGAGGCAGAGTATCATGTTTAGATCATGGACCTTCTGTCTTCACAAGGAACACTTCTCATTTCCATGGACCATCACCCACCCACACACAAATGAAGGACATTTTTTATACCCAATGACCATCATCTCTTCCTCAGAGAAACTTGACTCTTCATGGATCATCAGTTCTCAGAAGGGATACCTCTCATGCCCATTCCTGGGGTCATTTCACTTTATTCAAGCAAAACAAAGTGCTATGCGATAAGCATCATAGCCGTTATTCACGGCAGGTAATTGTCATTTCCATGTAAATAGTATTTGATTTCACTGATTCAACCAATACAAAAGAAATAGACAGCCACCTCCCCTCCGGTACAGCACTATCATTAACAAATAGGAGGTGTCACACCTCTGTACTGCCCTGCTCAAGCAACCTGTTCACAGCTACACAATGGTAAATAATCACAGATGATCGTACACTGATTTCCTGTTCTCTATTCCCTTTGTCCTCCTGGAAAGCCCATTTCAGCTCTGTTAAATTGATTTCAAGAGTTCTGCAAGCATCCTACCACACATCGCCATTCATGTGTCTTTGTTCATGAATTTTGTCGTTAGCAGAATGCTCATCTTTTCTCCTTGCACTTAGCTATGTCTTTTCCATCCTGCAAGTTCCTCTTCCTTCTCATCTCTTCCTTGAGGCAGTCCCCATATTTTAATTCATCTTCATCCAAGTTCCTGTGGCACAGACACTTTTCACCACATGATTCCAACTCCTAATTATGTATTGTCATATTGTTCTGTTCAATTTGGTTTGCTTTCACAGACCGTGAGTTCCACCAACAAACAGAAAGCATACATCTTTGCTTTTTCTTTAGAGATGCATGATATATATTTATAAATAAACAGCAAGGAAGTTAGATGATTACATCATTGATTACAGGGGGTAAAAGGTCCTTTGAGTTGGATTTAACAAGGACTCTGGTGTAGGAAAATGAGCCAGCATCACCTGGAGGCTTTTTGCTTGACTAACTAGCATACTAAAGTCATAGTCTGGCAGTGGTACCTTGCTACTTTTGAGTATCACATAACCTCTGGTTTCATTCATTCCTCCTACTTAGCTCCACTCGGTCACCTGAGAGGCCACACCTTCCCTGTAACAGTCATCATCACAGTGAGCTATAGTTACAGACTGGAAAGTGTCACGTTATGTAAACCAAGACAAATACCCTTAGCTGCAGCATAGAGCACATGAAGCAGGGGGAAGTAAAGCTGTGTGAAAACTCAGCCATATTCTCTTCTCAATGAGATATACCTCCTGTGACTACTGTTTGGAGGTAAGGATGAGACAAATTATGGAGATTTTAGACACTTTTTGAACATTCTGCTATAACTTTACTAGTAGATCTCAAACACATGGCTGAGGTGCCTATTTAACATATGAAAGCAGACATTGGCTGCCAGGTTCTCCCAGCATCCCTCAGTCCCTATCTGTACAAGGCCTCCTGGCAGGCATACCCTACCCTCTACCCTAAATTCTCCATCCCGGGCCACCCTTCCCCCAGTTGCTCTTCCCTATACAATCCAATTGTTTAGTTGCCTGGTTCTTTTAATCTATTCATTCTCCTGGCCTCTTGATTTAGTTCTTGCCTCTCACCTCTCCTCTCTCCTCACACAGCTTAGGGTCATGTTCATTCTGGACTCTGCCAGATGTCCCTTCCTCTAGCTCTGCTCTCCCTTTTATCTACATCATGTCCTGTAGTGGTATTTGCTCCACCCATGACCTTGGGCTGTACAGTCCAAAGGAGGGGGTGCTTCTTGACATAGTACATGACCTCTTAAAAAGAAAGGAAGAAGAGCCATAAGCCATCCTGCTTCCTGGCTTGATCAGACTGCTTGTGGTCAGAACAGAGGGCGACTTCAGCTGTTTACTCATTTCTGTATTCGTGAATGTATTTCCTCAATTTATATCCCAATACATTTCTTAATACTCCTTAAGCAGACTCCTGTGGATTTCTTGATTTAATGTCCTTCCTTTTTTATTTCCTTTTTTTCATTGATAAAATGCATTTCCTTTTAAATGTAGTCCTTTTAACCAAATGGAATATCATTCATACTTAAAAGATATGCCATTTTACTCCACATTAACTACAGTTTGCTATCAAAGAAGCATAAATGAGTTTTGTTCAAAAGGTACAGAATGTGGAACTCTTGTGTATTAAAATGTAAAACAGAATTACCATATTATCCAGAAATTCTACTTCCTGGTATACCCTCAAAATAGTTGGAAAGGGGAGATTTTGCCAAACTCTTATATCACATCCAGTGATATTTCTAATGATAGTCAAAGAGAATCAACCAACGGGTCCATAACTCAAGTGTGGATAAGCAAAGTATGATAAATGCATATTGTATAATATTTTTCCATCTTAAATATCAGCCAGATGTTGTTATGTGATACAAAACAAGCTAATTTTGAAAGCATGATAAGATGTACACTAAGAGGCACATGTTGTCTGGTCCCACTTATGCAAGATACCTAAAATAGGCTAAAACAGGTAAATTTATTTGAACAGAAAGGAGTTTAAAATGTCTCTAGAATTATAAGGTCACAGGAATGAACATGTAATGGATATAAACAGATAGCAGTGATGATTGTCCAACACTATGAATGCATTAAATTCAACTGAGCTTAAGTCTAAGTGAAGAAAGTTGTAAATGGTCAACCTTATATTAAGTATTTTTTAATTCAACCAAAAATGTTCAGCTGAAAGTTGCTTTATACATTCTAAAGCTCCATTTGAATATTCCTACTTGTTCATCTTCATTTTTTAAAATAAATTCAAGCCATACCACAGAATTCTCATGGGTGTTATTACTTCCCAAGGAGGAAGCATATAGTTCTTTGTTCTATGTCCAAGTCACTCTATGACACGTGACCTCTTGAAATCTCAATTATTCTACTGTTTACTGTTTCCACATCCCTTATCCCTCATCCTTCTTCTGATGTCCAATTTAAGAATGGGTCCACAGACATATGCAAATCAAAATAATTCCATTAGATTTGTGAAAATGGTGGTATTATGCAAAAAATAATACTCTTTGAGGGTCCTCAGGCTTAGGATGTCTGTATTATACCTCTCTCCTCAAGGTCCAGAGACCTTTGGAGAAAAAGAGAAAGAAAGACTGTACTGACCAAAGGTGGTAGATGGCTTCACAAAAAACAGATTTTCCGGACACAACAAGGTGGATGTACATGAACTCAGAGAGATTGGGAGAGCATACACAGGGCCTGCACAAACTCAAGTCAGAAGGACATTCAAGCATGGTGGCCAAATACAAAATTCTACCCTTAGACAAGGAGCTTTTCATATTTGATTGCTTGCAGGTGATAGAGTCAGTGTTCTACAACAGAGTGACAACAGACATATCAACCGCACTCCAGAGAAGGCCCCACTCCCAGGAGTATTCAGACAATACAAACTGCACTCCAAGGTTTGGGGTTCATTTTCCTTTTGGGAGAGGATCTGTTAAGACTTTGGGAAAGCGAAAAAAAAATTGATCAAAATACATCATACAAAATCCTTAAAGAATACTTGAAAATACTATAAAATTTTAGAAATAAAAAAATGATGGGACTTCAAGTTTAATGAGATTGTTATAATGTTACTTCATAAAATATAAGATTATATCTAATACAGTCAAAGTTTCATAGATTTAACTCTACTTACTAATTTCAGTCCTAGTCTACTGTTGATAAACTTCTATTCAGCATGTGAGTTTTTGTTTAAGTCAACTATTTTTATTTCAAATAAGTGGTAATTGGCTGTTAACTATTTGTATAATTAATGTACAGTTATGTCTTCTGTGACTCAACTAGTCAAGTCTATTGTGATTCCATTGCCTGAAAATCTAAACAAGTTTATATTATTTATTTTATTTTACAGATAAATACCAAACCTTCGTTCTCATAATTTATGATTTTCATTAGTTTAATCATTTTTCTTTCACAAGTAGGAACTAAATTGATGGTGCTTTCAGCTTCGGTGCATTGGAAATAACTCTTCAGTAGAATCTCCTAGATTTCCAGTCATTTTCAGGAAAAAATAAACCCAATTGCTCCCTTATAATCATGGAGCTTCTTTTTTTCACCACCGTTAAACACTATGCTATATCTTACTGCAGAAACACAACTGATTATAAAGTGGAATTTGCTATATACACTAATTTGACTTTAGATAACTAGCTATTTATCCATAGTGTTAATTTTGAAATTCCATTAACTTAATATGACTCCAAGGAGTAACTATGAAGACAATATATGTGGATAGTAAAAACTTACAAGAGCTCATTTCAATAAATAATTTTTTTGTGTGTGTGAAAGGAGACATTATCATCAGCCACAGATATACAATGGGAGAGGGAGTACGAAGGAGGAAGAAAGGCAAAGATTTCAATTAAGGAAAAATAACCATCCTAACAAATTAAACAATAACATCATGACACAGGGCAGCAAGCTCATGTTATTAGGCATAAATGGAATCTATCCCCAAAGCCTCTTAAAACATACTAGGGGAGACAAAACAGCATAGACTGGAAAGTTGACCCTTTCTAATTACTCTGCAGTTCCTAACAAAAGAAACCTCAAGAGAGGCAAGGCAGAGTAAAGGTGTTGTTAAGCTCTTCCATATTTGCATGGAATCTTAAATGGTGGGTGGGATTACACAGTATGGAGGAATACAATGAGTCCCAAGGGCATGCAAACTCACAACCTTGCTGCACCCATGCCAGTATGCCCCAAAGTAATTAGATCACTGAGCCGAGGGAGAAAGTGCACCCATATTGAATAGAGTAGCAGCAAGTCAGGAAGGTGATTGGCAGGTGCCACATGCCGTAGCTCTTAGTACAGAGGACTTGCTCCTGCTGCTGCGTGATTGTCATCTTGGGACAAAAGATCTGCTATGACAGAGGAATACAGAGACTATTGGAAAGACAAAATAGAGAGAGGACAATATGACTAAGGACAGATAGATATGCTCTCTTGTGGCCCTGAGCTTCACACCTATGTGGAAGAGAAAGATTTCTTTTAATGACACCAACATTTTAATACACTGTATTTTCCAATGAAGAACTTCACAAGCCTCAGGTCTAAAGCTAAGTAATCTTTTGCATTATTTTCTTTGTTTATGTTTGCTAATTTTAATTTGCAATAATAAAGAGAACTCAGGTATACAAATAATTCTTTGAATTTTAAAATAGTTTTAGAGTTACACCACATAAAATTACACAGCAATTACTTATCAAATATTGGGTAGTCATCCCTGAAAACTTATCTATAACATTATACAGATGTTATATTTAGGAATTCTATTTAGGAATAAATACGTATATTCATAAATGCATGTAACAACAATTAGTGAAAAAAAGAGGCCATAAATTTGAAAAAGAGCAAGGAAGAGTTTGGAGGAAAAGAGCAAGGAGGAAGAAAATAGAGGGGGAAATAATGTAATTATATTAATATCTCAAAAATAGAAGAAGGAATTTAAATATATATATATATATATATATATATAATATAGGTATATAAAATCATGTTATAATAGCTTGCATGTATTAATGCTTGCTGTTGACCAGCTAATAATTCTAAGTATTTCCTTCTGAACTCTGACCTAATTAAGGAAAAAGTTTCCACGAAGCTATTATCTTTACTCTTCAGATAAAGCTAGGATTAGAATGGGAATCCAGGGATTCTACCCTGAGATCATGCTGGTACTCACCAGACAATCTGGTCACAAAGGCAATAACAGCAGGAAACTCAAGACCAACTGTCAACCCGCAGACCCTCTAAGAGCCAAGTGCAGACCAAGTGGTAACTAGAATAGCAAAGGCTTCTAAGAACTGCTCTTGACTGGGGGTCTCCTTACTTGACAGGCACAAAAAAAAAAAAAAAAGGAAACAAACAAACAACATCAACTCTGTGGCACAGGAAAGTTATTGGGTAGAATACTATAGAAGCACAGGGCTTAAACTTGAACTTTTTTCCCGAGTTTTAACGTGTTTCTAGTTTAGTTAATATGCACACAATTACTACCAAAGTTCAGCCAAGTACCAGGGGAAAAGCAAGTAAAATATTTCAAGAGAAATAAAAAAGCCGTAAGCAATAAAGATTGAGAGGCATGTCAGAATTAACAAACAGCATCTGCAGAAAGTGAGTAAATTAGGGACTTACAACGCTTTTATTATTTTAAACTGTAGCATTACTAGCTGAGTACTGGAAACTCTCCCCCACTCGCTACTTGCTGTAACTCTGAAAAAATGAATTCTATCTTGACTGCCTCTTTAAATAAGATTAATTCATACCATTTTCCGTTTAATTGCTTTATCTGTTTTGGTCCATTAGATTCTACTTGAGAATATAGCTTTTATGATAAATTAAATTCTAGGGTTTTATTTTGACATCAAAGTTAATTTTTAATCCAGGGAAAAGTTCTGTCATATGCAATTTACTTCTCTCAGATTTGCTAAAACATATGAGATATGCGATAGTGGCAATTTTCTACTATGCAGATGTCTTACAGACCACCTCAGTGGGATTTTCTTAGGCCTCAGCACACAGACAGAAAGCCTTTTTAAGGGAACTCTAAACAACAAGATTTACAAGGAGAAGTTGGGACCATCTGCTTCCTGAGGTGGCACTGGCTTGCCATGCTATCTTGAGTGGTTGAAGGTAGCTTGGGACTGTGAGCTAAAATAAACCATTCTCCCATAAGTTGCTTTTGTTCTTTGGTCAGAGGTTTTTTGTTTGTTTATAAATCATAACAACAAGTGTGAAACTAAAGAAGATCTCTAATTAGTACAGTGATTGTGTCAGTAATCAAATATTCCTTGATAAAGCAAAGTCCTGGACCTGATGAATTCATTGGTGAATTCGCTCAGCAGTTAAAAAAAGCTAACACATGTACTTCATCCCCTCTCTTAACAAAGAAGAGACACATACTAAATCATGTTATGAGGCAAAAATTTCTTGAGCTAAATTAAGACAAAAAAAACCTTAGAGAAGAAACTCGAGAACAATGACTTTTGAATATTGATATATTGATGCTAAAAAATTAATAAAATACAAGTAAGCCAAATTAAACAGCATACTTAAAGGATTAAATACTATGATCAAGTGTGATTTATTCTTAGAATACAAGGTTGGTTTAACACATAAAAATCACCAAATTTATTATACATCAATAATAGAATGAAAAATCAAACTCCCATGTCAATTGATAACAAAGAGTATTTGATATACAGTCACCACCTTTCATAGTAAAACATCTCAAAAACACTGAAGGGAAAATGGATCAATGTCAACTTAAACTCACAAAAGAATCCAAGAGTTAAGGTTTGTGAGTTACCCTCCCCAAACCGTGAATGAGCTACAGATGGTAGCTTTTATTATTCCTGTGCAACAGAGTACTAGAATACCACACCAGATAAACTGTGGAGGTAAGAAAATAAAAGATCCATATGTTGGAAAGAAATGTAGACCATTTCTTAAATGTACAAAATTTTAATGATTTCACACACAAAAATCCATTAGTCTTATTAAATAAATTCAATAAAATAATGAAGTAGAAAGTCAATATAAAAATTTGTTGCATTTTTAAGTACCAACAGTAAACAATCTGGAAAGGCACTAAAGAAAAAAAAACCCTCAAATCATAGTAGCATCTATAAGATCAAAATATTTGGGAATTAAACATGAAGGGAACAGATTTACACAATGAAGTCTACAAAATATTGCTGAAGGAAGTAAACAGTATGAAAATAATGAGGTCATAGCCTACATTCTTGGATTGGACAATTTAATTTCATTAAAGAAGTCAGTGGTATTCAAAGTTATTGATAAAGTCTTTTTCAGAACTCCAAAGGAACTTTTAGCTGAAATAGAGATATTTTAAAATTTACATGAAATATCAAGGGTTTCCAAAGATAGAAAATGAATGAATCCAAATCTCCAAGCATACGGCAAAACAAAAACAACCCAAACAGCTTGGGTTTAGTATAAAGATACAGGTAGAGATGGATAGAATAGAGAAACAAGAACAAACACGAGTTCTTAGAAATAAACTTTCACACTTACAGTTAAATGAGTTTTGACAGCATGTCCAAGGTATTTCATAAATAAAGCACAGTTGTTTTTGTTCTTTGCTTTTTTTAAAGGATCTAGAAAAATTTAGATATTTACATTTCAAAGAATGGAATTGGATCCTTAACTAGCCTTAGCAAAATTAAGTAAAATGAACCAAAGACCAATATATTCAAGCCAAAATTATAAAAACTTAGGAGAAAACATGAAAAAAAAAAACCTTACTCTTCAATTTGGTTAGAAAGTCTTAATAATGACACCAAAGGCACATGCAACACTCAAACAGAACTGAATTGTTTTAGAAGTTGTTGTGTAAAAGACTGTGAACCTACAAAGAAAACAATGGTTTAAAAAATGGGAACAAAAGTTTGTAAGTCAACATCTGATAAAGATTTAAAATGCAGACTCAAATGGATCACTGGAAATCAACCATAAAGACAACATGCCTGGTAATGTAAGTCTAGCTAACTACTCAGTTAAAGTGAAATCATGGTTACTGCAAGAGAATCTACAAGCACTGCTGTACTAAACCAGCATAATCACTAACAATAATCTATAGCCATTTGTTCTTATAACCACAGAGAAGTGTAGTCTTCATCCTTTGGGAAGGAAACTTCAGTTTATCATAGATAGGGACAGCTATTAGAAACTATAACCAATCAAAATGCAGAGTTGTGGAGCCCAGTCCCTTTGGATAATATCTACAAAACAATCCTGCACTTAAGGCTCAGGGATCATTGTGAAAGAAGAGATTGCTGGGGATGTCTTTCTGTATGCTGTGAATGTGTGTTGCTCTGATTTGGTTGATAAATAAAATGCTGATTGGACAGTAGCCAGGCAGGAACTATAGTATAGGCCAGATAAGCAGAGAGGAGAATTCTGGGAAGAGAAAAGCTGAGTCAGGAGTCACCATCCAGACACAGAGGAAGCAAGATGTGAAGGCAGAACTGAGAAAAGGTACCAAGCCATGTGGCTAAACATAAATAAAAATTATGGGTTAAATTAAGTGTAAGAGCTAGTCAGTAACAAGTCTGAGCTAATGGCCAAGCAGTTTTAATTAATATAAGCCTCTGTGTGCTTACTTGGGTCCAAGCAGCTGCAGGACTGGCAGGTGAGAGAGATTTGTCCTGGCCATGGACCAGGTGGGATAAAGGAAAACTTCAGCTACAAAGGATGGAAAGGTTGTAAGAGCCAGAGGATCAGAGAGTTTGCTGTAAGATTGAGTCTCCTAATAACATTAGAAGCTACACCCATAAAGTTTCACCAACATGACTGTCCAAATGTGAAATGAACAAGGACAACACTGATGGACATACCAAACTGGGCAGGGAAAAGTCCATGAGGCCTCTATATAAAGAACTATAAGCAACTGAAGAAACCTGGGAGCAGGAGAGGTGGTCTGCTCTAAAAAGATGCATACATGTAACATTATACAAACTAAACAGATTATTTTTAGATATAGATAGATAGATAGATAGATAGATAGATAGATAGATAGATAGATAGATAGATAGATAGATAGATATAGATAGATGTAGACATAGATATATGCATATGGTAACAGTCAGTGAAAGAAAAAGGCCATAAATGTGAAAGAAAGCAGGGAAAAGTATATGAGAGAGCTTAGATGAAGGAAAGGGAAAGGAGAACAGTTGTATTATACAATGACCACACACACACACACATACACACACACACACACACACACACACACACACACACACACACACACAAAAAAAAACCCTAGGAAAGCAACTTGAGTGCACCTTTCTCCAAATGTGATCTTCTTACTCAGGGTTTACTGTTGCTGTGAAGAGACAACATGACCACAGCAACTCTTATAAAGAAAACATTTCATTGGGATGGCTCACTTACCATTTCAGAGGTCATCATGGCAGGAAGCATGGTGGTATGCAGGCAGATGTGGTGCTGGAGATAACAGTCCTACATCTTGACTCACAGACAACAGGAAGTCAACTGACACACTGGGTGGTATTCTGAGCATATGAAAGCTCAAAGCCTGCTCCCACAGTGACACACTTCCTCCAACAAGTTCACACCTCCTAATAGTGCCGCCCCCTTTGGGGGCCATTTTCTTTCAAACCACCACAGTGATCCACAAATTTCCAAGAGGTACATAAAAATGCTCATCCATTAAAAATTATGAAAATGCAAATCAAAGCTACAAGACACTGCTACAAATAGACAAAGAAGACTACTATTATTAAAAAAAATGTAAGAGTAGAAAATAACAAATATCAGCAAGGACATAGAGTAGTTAAGACCTTATGCACTGCTATATCTCTTGTAGAAAATGATGTGGGAGGACCTCAAATAATCAGAAATATAGTCATCATATGACCCAGAAGTTCAACTTCTGGGAATATTAACAAGAAATTGCAAAATTAGTTCCAGAGACTCTTAATCTTGGAATGTCCAACACAGAGCAGTGTTATATCAGCACCTAAAATGTACAGCGACACATATGCTCAACCCATGGGTGCTCAAAATATAAAATAAACATGGAATAGAATATTAGTCAGACTTAAAAAGTGAATACACCATGGCCTAAGCTACATCATGGATCAAACTTAAATACATTCTCCTCTCTCTTTCTCTTCTCTCTCTCTCTCTCTCTCTCTCTCTCTCTCTCTCTCTCTCTCTGTATTTCTTGTGTATTTTTAAAATATTGTTCTTATGTTTGTTTATAGCAAAGAGAGAGAAAGAAATAAAATGCATGGAGTTGGATTGGGGGAAAGTGGGGAAGATTTGGGAGGAGTTGGAGAAGGGGGGACTGTGATAAGAATATATTGTATAAAATAAGTTTTTCAATAATAAAAGATAAAATTGTAAAAATGATTTCTCTATTTAATGCTCAAAATTAAGCACATTACATTAAGTAAAAATCCATTTACATGAGTGAGTTGGTGAAGATAAAATCATACAAACAGAAAGAATAGCCCTGGCCAGGAGCTGAGTAGGAAGCAGAATGGGAAGTTACTATTCAGTGTGTGCAAGGTTTCTGTTTTCCAGGATGGTAGCTCTAGAGATACGTTCTGCTAGTCGCCACACAGGCCAAAAACACATCAATCCCAGAAAATGTAGATCTCAGATGTGTACAGTAGTGAACATTATGTTGTGACAATATGCCACAGTTAAAAACTGAAGAAGAAAAAGAAGAAGAATGTTCTATTATTTCTGCAAAGTCACCAGAGAAGGAACTTCTTATCTGTGTTTGCAGTTCTGATGACACTGGCATGTTTGGGGAAGTGTGTGATAAAATAGTACTATTAAAGTTTGTAGACCTCTTTTTGATGTCCTGGGAGGGAGGATGTCTTGGATCCTATCTGGCAGAAACATATCTGCAGACTCAAGACAAAACATTTGCACAGTCAGCTGGAACTTACAAGCAGCTTTTCAGAAAACCATCTTTTGACTCAGTAAACATCAAATCTTTAATACTAATGCATGGGTGACTTTGAATTGTTGTCTGATGTTATTATTCTCTGTATAATCAATTCATTTAGCATAAGAGTGATTTTTTTCTCTCCAAAAAGAATGTGAGTAACTTGAAATAGATAACAAAATATACCATTTCTTTCTTTCTTTTTTTTTTCTTTTTGGCCTTATGCAACCCAAATCAATATATATTTGCTAGTCAAAACATACCTTTGATTTTTTCATGAACTATAAGGTTAAAATAATAGATGGTGCTCCAGTATGTCTTTAGAAAGAGAAAATTTACAAGGCTTCTCATGTGGGATCTGTAGGAAACACACAGGCATTTAAGAATGTGAAGAGCATACTTTTAACTAGCTTACTGGCTAGGCACACCCATATCATGCATAGTTGTTGTCCGTAAGTACTCAGTACCCCAAAGAATGGTGAAGAAACCCAGATATAGGAAACACACTTCTTGACTATCAGTAGATCTGTATTTGAGAAAGGCTCTGAAGCCATGGTGGAATTTGGTGGAGTTACAGAAGTGTTACCTGTAGCTGAAGCGGTAGAGCCCCATCCTACAGCTGTGAGCCCATGAAGTATGTTTCACATCACAGAGCTTCACTGGGCTTAGACATTACAAACTCAGAACTAATGTAGGTGAAAGGAGCATGGATCCCACATAATGGGTAATCGCCATTACCCAGCTAAGGAGATCTTTCTGATTTTTGTCTAGTAAGGAAATTCAGGAAAGAAATGATCCTAGTGAAAGTGGTGGGCCTACTTCCACAAAAATGAGGGGGCGTGGCTGATGGATTGCTCTAATTGCACCACCTGTAGAGCTGGGGGTGTGGCCAATCCTCCAATCACCCAGGAGAGAATTCTGTGCCAGTCTGAGACAAGTCAGTGGTCATTTGGATACTAACAAGAAGGAGGGATATGCATCTATAAATATTATACAGGGTTGGCCAAGAATATATAAAATAATTAGCATTTACAAGATTTCATACGGGAATTAAGGTTAGCCTTGAACTCTTGGTCTTCCTGTAACTGTCCTCAGAGCTGCTGGATTACAGTGCTCACACCATGAACAACTGCCCTAAACTATGTCCACAGGAAATCCCCAGAAGCCAACAGTGTGGGACAAGTGAATGAAAAAGAGCCCAGCTCAGAAATTTCTATGAATCCTAGTTGTTCAACCAAAATAAAAATGTTAGCAAAGTCTTTGGAATGCTTACTACAAAGGTTTGTTTTCCTTTCCTTCCAATTGTATAATTTGTTATCATGAAGATTATTTCATAAACGGTCTAGTAATGAAGCCCATGTTAGTAGGAACAATGAATGAGATGCAGAGTTAAAATGCCTACATTTCTCATCATCTACCATACAGTACTTTAACTCCATCATTTAACTCATTGTTGTCTGTCTGGCCAGTGCTCATCCCACATTCCTTATTTCTGCCCATATTCTGCTGTTGCTTGGTTTTTAGCCATATAGTCTCTCCCTGTTAGACCCTGGCAGTCACAGAAATGGTAGCAGCTGGCTGTGATTGGATGAAATGCTAGTGGCAGACAGTGCCTGGTCACGGTAGGTTCCTCTAAAGCCAGAGGGATGCTGCTTGGCAGCAGATCCCTGTGTTCCTTCATGCAAAGGGAGCAGGCACGGACTCACTCAGAGTGTGTTACTTTAGATGGAAGCTGCCTTTAAACCTTCATCCAGATCAATCTATTCAAAAAGCGTCTAAAGTTGTGCTGAGTTTATTATCACAGATGTGGCTGGGATCTCATGGCGTAGCAAGAGTGTTTCATCAGCTGCAGTGACAAACACATTCAGGTGACATGGGGTGTCTGTTGACAGGTGTGTGTGTGGTCTCTGTGGAGAAACAGGCTGGGGATAAGGTTGGCTAGCGATCTTGGTTCCATAATACTCAAGGGTTAAAGTTATGAAGATTTTAAATCTTTCCTCTTGGCTTGAATTATCTTTTTTTTTGTTTTCTTTCTTTTTTTTCCTATCCCTGTCTCCAAAGAAAGCAATAAGCCTGTCAAAAGAGGAATTAATTAAGCAAATCAATCAGTCAGTTTTATTAAGGAATTACAAAACCCAAGTGAGCATTCATTATTCAGATAATGGGACATCTTGGAGCCTCTCCTTTCAATTATTGATAAGCTGCTATCTATCATTCAGACCTCTTTAGTACTGATTTAGTTGTAAAAGAAACCAGGTCATCCAGCTAGACTGTATGCTGTCTCTGTGCCCTGTGGAAAGCCTCCCATCACAGCATCCAGCAAGCTGGGACCAGTGTCCTCTGGAGGACTTCCTCAGTAACTATCCGAGGGAAAGAATGGACCACACTGTAGACATCACAGCAAATTAAGTCCATTCCTGGTATCACCTGATACAGGAGGGAGACTGAGGCCTTGAAAACAGGCTTCTTTACCACATGGTAATTACCTGCTGGATTTGTAAGAAGGACTCCCTACACAGTCAGTACTTTGAGTAAAGCCGTTTGCTGCTCTAAAGGAAAAAAGAACATATTTTATATGTGGAGAAACTAGATTCCCTTCTAGCTCCAGAAAAGCCTACCCCCTTTAATCTCAAGGCAATCTGTACACTCTTGATCATGGTGTTTATGTAGAAATGGATTCACACAGGAATAGAATTAACAGTTCTCTTCTATTCTTCTGCTGTGATCCAAGATTTAAAACTGGATTTTTCTCTCATCAGATGCTGATCACCTAGGACATGCTGAGCCCTGATCATGAAAACTCTGACACTCTGTCCATGGAACTCTAATCAAGCCATATGTTGACAATACACATATGTACACATGTGTGCTTGCTGATCAGAGATCCCTTTGGCACACCAGAAGGAAATTCTAGGTAAGGAGAACCCAAGATCTATGTATGGCTCACAGGGTCATAACCATAAGTAAAACATGTAGACAACTGTCCTTCAGAAATCCACACAAAAAATATCTAACACCCAGAAGGCACACAGAACTTCAAAGAAGGTCCTGTGGATAGTGAGGAAACATGGTTAGTCCAAGGAAATACAACAGAAGCTGTGACAAGTTTGAGAGCTAAGGTATATTACTGGCAATTAATGTCATTATGACTTGGCTCAAAGTTTGCTCATAAAACAAAATACTGACAAGCTAGAAACTTTTCAGAATAAAAAAAATTGTAAATACAAAATAGTCTATCAAATAAACAGAATAATATAAATATTATATAAAATGTAAATATAAAATAAATAATAGAAATATAATATAATATTATATGTAAGTATGAAAATTTTAAAAATGCAGAATTTCCATGAAATAATACTTCTGTACACTGTGAATATATATTAATCTCATTGGTTAATAAAGAACTGACTGGCTTGTAGCTGGGCAGGAAGAGATTGGGCAGGAGAGCCAGACTAGGAGGATGCTGGGAAGGAGGGCACAGTCAGAGGAAGCAGAACATGTAGAAAGTGCGGTAACAAGCCATGAGCCACATGGCAGAGGGTAGATAAAAAATATGGGTTAATTTAAAATGTAAGAGATAGCTAATAATCAGCCTGAGCTATTGGCCAAGCATTTACAATTAATATTAAGTGTCAATTTGTTTATTTAGGAGCTGCCGGTGGGAGAGGAAAACTCCACCTACACAAAATAAAAATAAAAATATGAAACAGTATACCAAAAACAAAGGTTAATAGAAAATAGTTGAAAATTTCATATTAACACAGGAGTAACATGTAAAATATGTAAGAATTCTCAAAACCCCCAAATAAGAAAATAATAAGTTAAAAAGTACAGATGGACAACTCATCATCAGGGAAGAAGGATTTGTGCCATTTTTACCCTTATAAATGTCAGAGTACAGGAAAGAGGGTATGCACATAGAAATACCTTTTAAAAGTATCTCTGTGTGTGTGTGTGTGTGTGTGTGTGTGTGTGAGAGAGAGAGAGAGAGAGAGAGAGAGAGAGAGAGAGAGAGAGAGAGAGAGAGAGCGCTCTTGTACACTGTGCTGTATTTATAGAAGTGAGTCAGGACAATCTCACAGGAGTCTGTTCTCATTGTCCACTTTGTGGAGTTCAGGCCTTGGCTCTGTCTTATTTCTGTGGCTGTGTCATGTATTACAGACTGGCTAGTCTGGGACCTTTAGGCTGATCTTCCTTTCTCACTTCCCTTGTCATGGGACTGCTATATTCACAGATGTGAACCATCGCATCCAATTTTTTACAGGGGTTCCGGGGACCAAACTCAGGATCTCAGGCCGGAGTGGCTTGTGCTTTTACTCAGGGAGCAATCTCCCCAGCTCTGCAAATACTTTAACAAACACTCTTGGTTCAAAAATAAAAGATGCAAATTCATCCAAAACATTATACTTCTGCAGGTGGTTCTACCTCAAAGATTCTGTGTTAGGAACTGCAGTTTCTGAAAGAGACACAGTGAGCACTGGGATGGTCATCACGAGAAGCAAGGCAAGCTCTCATGATGCTAGCTATCAGCACTGCCCACGGACCCAGTTTAACCTAGTGAATAGCCAAGCAAGAAAAGGCAAATATTTGCTGAACCCTTGAGAGATGCTAGACATCATGCTAAAGTTCGCAGCTATTTTTCTAGTTTATTTTTTAAGGATCCATTCAAGACAGGTACTTTCACTGTTTCATAATGATAAAATTTAAATATATTGCCCAGTATATCCAACCGTTACTGGGGTCACACATGGCTCATCTAAGATCTTACTCCTTCCAGAGCATGAGCTATTCAGAGCTCTTTCTGTCAGTAACTAAGCTAGAGATCTGCATGCATCTTTTTTTTTGGGAGGGGGGGATAAAGGCAGTGGAGGTAATAATATATAGAAATAGACCAACAGTATGGTGCCTGGAGTAAACACCTGAAGGCACAGTGACATTCTTGCCATAGTTCAAACCCAGGTGAGTGGTAAGGATTCATTTACTGTGTCATACATGGCATGATCAGGGACAGAGAGGGAGGGAAAAGTGCATAAGACAGTAAGCAGAGGGAGAGGTTCTGTGCTGATCAACCATGAAAACCCTCCCCATGCCCTTCACATGTGGTCTCGGAGTCTCACATGATTTGAGCTCTGTGGCTGACATTTAGAAATATATCTATGAGGTAGATCTCATAATGTGGGGATTTAACAAGGCAACTCCATGTAGTTAAAAGGAGGTTCGTTTTGGGGTAACTTACAGACAGTAAAGGGGTTGATTACAGGATCCAGGAGAGGTGAGGTGCAGTCCAGCAGGGTTCACTGGAGAACTCTGACTCAGTCTACATCCAGCATCCAGGATCATAAGGAACCAAGAGAGCCAGCATGTATGGATCTAGGGTCTTTTGTTTGTTTTGTTTTTGTTTTTGTTTGTTTTCTTTTTGTTTGTTTGTTGAGACAGGGTTTCTCTGTGTAGTTTTGGTGCTTGTCCTGGATCTCACTCTGTAGACCAGGCTGGCCTTGAACCCACAGAGATCCACCTGGCTCTGCCTCCCAAGTACAGGGATTAAAGGCGTGCGCTCAGGTCTTAAGGGCTCCTGTCCCGTCCATACTCCAAGGAAAGTGGCAGTAACTGGCTGCCTCACTGGGGCAGTGCTTCAAGGTCAAAGAAGGAACAGCTACCCACTATAATACCATATTCAACTAATTAAAATAATCTCCCAAAGCTAATGATATGTAAAACTTGGGGATCTTAGGAAGTATATCAGTCATTGGAGAACTCGAATAACATTGAACAATAATCATTGCAAGGACCTGAGTTTGATCCTCAGATGGTATGCAAAAAAAAAATTTCAAGCATTTGGTCTGCACCTGCAATTCCAACACTGTTTAGCAGATACAGACAGACCCCTGGAGAACACAAGGCAAGCCAAGCAGCCTAGCCTAAGTGAGCCCCAGGCAAGTAAGAGACCAGAGTGGATGGAGCCTGAAGAATAACACCGGAATCTAACCTCTAACCCCCACATGCATACACATTCATAAGCAGCTGTACACCACTTGAACAAGACTGCATGAGTGCATGCATGCACACAGTCACACAAAAAGTTGTGACACTTTATAACTCAAAGTTCACTTGGAAGCCCTTCAGATTAAGAATTTGAAAGGATTTCATACAAGAGGCAGGGTGGAAGCCTCTGCCTGTGTGATAGCTCCCCATGTCATCCAAATCTGTGTCCTTGCATTCCTAAACATTCTGCTTCAAATTCTCTATTTAAGAGCAACAACACCAAGGCTCTGGGATATGTATCTTGACCCCTTTAAAGAAGTTTAAGGTAGGATTAAGAGTGAAAGGGTTAGGGGAAAGCCATTTCCTATTCCCTGCCTTTTATATCTGCCCTTCTTGGTCCTGCACAGGAGCCCTCTATGCGGAGATGAGCAGTGTGTCATCATGTGTTGAACATTTAAATCTGTTTTCCTAGCTTTGGCACAGGGAGTCTTGTGGGGCATCTTCCTTCTGCCCTTTTCTGGCTTCTCTGGGTGAAATACTATCATTCCTTCTTCAAAACAGCATTGTCTTCAACTCTTTCTGCAGAAGAAGCTATTGTGCTCAAGGAGAAAATGTCAACAGCTTAGACCATTTGTCCTGTTTTAGGTTTAGAGTTCTGGCTTAGTAGAGCCTGCCCTAAACTCTGTTCTTTGATATTCTAGCTCTGGGGTCCTCACTTCCCCTTAGTTAAGGAGATGAGAATGAGTGGTTTTGATTTTTGAGTACTTTCCAAGTATTTTGTGTCAAAAGCTCAATCAATATAACTAACACAATGTTTTGATAAAAACAAACCTGAATGTATTGCTTCCCATTGTAAGGCAGAACACTGACTTGCAAATGTTTGGCAGTGTCTTCAGAAAAGAAGGCAAAGACAAATGTTAATGAATTCAGGCAGATGTTTCAAAATTGGGATTTGATTCTGAGTAGGTATAAACACAATGGATTGTTTGTACATTTTGGCAACAATAACAAAATGAATGTTTTAGGATAAGGGATTCAAAGAATTTACATGTATAAACTGTCTTTTTTTTTTCATAGAGGAGCAAAGACTTTTAGGAAGTTTCTATAAAGAACCATCAAAATACGTTCATAAGGGGCTAGGGAAATGGCTTGGGTGAAAAGTGTGAGATGGGGACCTGACTTCAGATACCCCAAACCCATGTAAAATCTGGCCAGAGTAAAGTATGTTTGTGGCCCCAGTGCTGACAATGGGCTGAGACAGCAAATCATGGAGCCACTCCTGAAAATCCCATTTAGCCAAAATGGTGGGCTTCAAGTCAATGACTGTTTCAAAACATAAGGTGGAGAAATAGTCGAGAGAAGGCATCCTGATGTCAACCTGTGCCTTCACACATGCCCACATGAGTTAACACACCTGCACACACATGTCCACATGTGTGCATAACAAACACACACACACACACACACACACACACACACACATACACACATCTCTCAATACTAAACATGTGCCCTAGCAGGACACTATTAAACAATGAGGTCACAACAGCAACTGCAAAAACTTCAATGTGGCAAAGAATGAAACAGAGCAATTAATTATGCTTTCCACTGAGTGAAGTTTTCCAGTTTGAGTAAAGAGGGGAGTGCTCTCCACAGTTCCCAGCAGTACTCACTCACTATTGTGCACATTTATCTCAGAATCACATCAGTTACCTATAGATTGTATTTATGCTTATCCTTAGTGGTGTCAAGCACTGGGCAGCCAATAACTTTGGAGTTTGATGCTCTCTGCCATGTCTTAGCACTGCAGCCTTGGTCAAGTCGCTTTATCAATCCAAGACTCAGTTTTCTTATCTGTAAGCTGATTGTTTTAAGTCATAGAGGCCATAACAAAATACCCAAGACTGGCAAATTCACAGACAAAAATCAAATTCATAACAATGGGCTGCTGACTTTTAGGAGCCTGTGAAATCTAAGACCAAGGGGGCCGCAGATTTCCTATCGTGTGATTCTTGTTCTGGCAATTTGAGATTCTCTGCACCTTCACAGAGACAGTATCTTTTCAGTGCTTCTTTATGAAGATGAAGATGGCATTTTCTCATTGCATTCTCACAGGGGTGCTAGCTTTATTCCACATCCTCATAGAGGTGGTACCTTCTGATTGCATCCTAATCAAGATGGTACCTTTTCTCTACATTCTCTTGAGAACTTAGCTCAATTCTCATTTGGCCTTCCCAAGGTTTTTCTGTACCTTTAAAGCGATCAGAACTTGTATATGGATATCTGGATTTTATTTGGCTCAGTTCTTAGCTATTTTATAGCCTTAACAAAGATGCACCAAGAACAGCACTACAGTTGAAGCTCAAAAGGTTTTACCTTAACATGTGGCTCAGCCACCAGATCTCTCTGTGACCACAGTCTATGATTGGACACCCCTCTCCTGCAGTTTAAAACCAGCTCTTATGAATTGTGTGTAGGTGAAAGTGCTTCTGCAAAAGGGCAGATACTCATCCAAGAAAAATTAGCCAAAAGTTCATGAAGTTTCCAAATCTATGACCATGGAATCTTCAGATTTTTTATACTTTGAATGCAATTGCTCTGAAAGCATGGAATTGACTTAGCAAACTCATTTAGTGGGCTAGAGTGAGAAGTCAGTGAGAAAAGTGTTTGCCTTGTAAGCATAGGGACCTAGTTCATCTTCCAGAATCCAAGCTTTATTTTTAAAAAAGAGACAAACAGATCTCTGGATTTTACTGACCAGCTAGTCTATTTGATGATTATAAGGCAGCAACAGATTCTGTTTCAAAGAACATGTTGGACACCATGTGAGGAATGACAGTTTATTGGAAGCTCTGACCTCCACACACATGTACACCAGCACCTATATATTCACACACACACACACACACACACACACACACACACACACACACACCCCAAAAGCAAACCAACAACAAAAACCAAACCTTTTTTAGTTGTCTACCTACTCACCTAATCTACAAATATCTACTCCTGATGACTAAATGCCAATTTTAATGAGAAATGTATCAAAAAAAAATCCTAGAGAAAAAAGATAATAGCTGCTTTGCCTGAGGAATGTGAACTCGCCAGTTCTTCCATGGAAGCAAAGCCTCTTTCCCATTCCACATGCATGCTTCATGGTTGGCAAGCTTTTCTGGTCCCTCCGTGCCTGAATCACTGGGTGATAACACTGACACTCTCAGCTGTCCCACATGCATACCCCATGGTTCTCAAGCTTCCCCAAGCCTGCCATCTCCACACCACTTCACACCACAATAGCACCTTCTGCGGTGATAATGCTGGGTTGCTCGGTCATTCATTCTCAATTTGCCTGGGCCACTTGCTTTCCCAGTCATTTCAGGGCATATCCCTCCCTTCCCTCTGTCCTTCCTCCATCTCATTAATTTTTTAGTGTTTTCTTAACAGTTCCTCCAGACACTCTCATTAAGGTCAGGGCTAATTAACCTCCTGCTTCTGAGCAATGGCATTGTGGTCCCTGCCTGGCCCTGCAGGAGGCTTTCCCTTCCACGGGAGGAAATGGGCCAGGTGCCAGGCAGCCCTGCACCTGCAATGGCTCACAACCAGACCTGGCACCTCCTTGGCAAGGTTGCTTGTTGGAAGCTTTGTTTTGGGTGATGTTTTTAAGCAGCTTCTCCCTCCCCAGGACTCCATGTCCGCCTCCTTCCTCATTCTCTGACAATACCAGTGATTGAAATCTCTCAGCTGGTGGACGCCCAAGCTCCCTGTTAGCTTTGCAGACATATTTTCCTGCTACGGAGTCAGCAGGCACTTAGCAGTTCCTCCTCAAAACCCCGTGGTTGGTGGCTAAGAGCAGCCAACAGCCCACAGCCCACAGAGTAGTGCACAGGATGCAGAGCAAGGCACCACAAGGCTGGACTGGAAACAGGAATTCCTGGAGCTGGGTCCTCATCAACACGGCCCTTCTATTCCATTTTCAAATCCAGCATCTTCTAGAGTTTTTGCGTGTCACACTTTGGGGGCACAGTTGTTGAAACAAGTGTGTAGTCCCGTCCTCCATATTTATAGGAAGGAAGGAGAGCCATAAGAAGGAGTCTGGTATTTGTTAACCTTGGCTGAGCCTGACTTGATTCTGATCACTGACAAAGTACTCTGGATTTGCCCATATCAGTACATCCTGCTAGCAAACCTTTTGTAAAAATAGTGATATACACGATTAGATGCTCCATGTGTTTCTAGTCTTGTTATGAACAACATTAGTGCCTCACGTCTCGCTCTATATTTAGCAAAAAATAAAAAATAAATCTCTACTTTTTAAATTTAGTTTTGAGTTGTCTGAAAGTATTGTTATTATCTGAAATTAAGAGTAACTTTCCCAAAGCCACTCAAATAAAAATGAAGAAATTGGAGAAAAGACAAGAACCTGGCTCCCTAAGTCTCCAGGGATCCCAGTGAGTATGTCTGGGGTATAGGCCCATGCTGCTACCTCCAAGCCCCACCTGTCTTTGGTGCTTCCTGATCCCCCACATTATACATTCTTCTTCCTCCATCTCTCTTCTCCCTCCCACATCACAGCACAGAAATGCTCAAGGCCTAAATATGCTTCCGCATCTGCCGGTTTTCTCAGTCTCCTCTGTCACATAAATGTCAGAGCTATTCTTTACCTGGATTCTGACAAGAGAAGCTAAGACTGCATTCTCATTACAGTGGAGGAGTCGCTTGAGGAGTGATGTGCGTGAGAGATTCATATCCTGTTATTTACATTCTTTGTTCTTATTACAAGTGAACCAATAAAGCTAATATTATTATGATGGAAAAGTATTACCCCTCCCTGCACTTCAAGCTCTCTAGTCAAACTTTTAATGAAGGAAGGCAGGCACAAATCTCATCTCTCCAAGCCCTCAACCTCTCTCAGGAGAACTCGAAGTAGAACAAGGGAAATAAGTTTTCATGATCTGGAGAGCAGGGCCGAAGGGAATCACGTCAAATTTTTCAATCCTGCATCCCTCCTGTGTGGCTCTGTGAAGGCCACTAAGCCCTGGCCTCAGTCATCGAGAAGTCAACAGAAGAGACAGGCAGACATGAATTGAGAGTGTGCTTCCTGCAATAAAATGCCACATGTTCACTTCATCAAGATATGAAAGAGTATTTTTTGTTTTGTCTTTTTTTTGTTGTTATTATTCTTGATTTGTTTGTTGTTATTTGTTGTCCATTAAGCCAGAGTTCCCACTGGCTTTCCTTTTCAGCAGATAACAGCATCTCCCAATATGGGAAGCTTCCTCTCCACATGACTTTACCTCCTAAGCAATTTTGTCCTCAGGACTGGATAAGGCTCAATACTCAGGCCTGCAGTTAATGCATGAATGTTGGCTTTGAAGGCTGGATTTTGTTTTTGGAAACATAATTGCAGTCTGCTTTGGCTTCCTGTTTCCACTGCAATACCATGTTCTCTTCTATAAGTTTGTAGGTTTTTTTAATTGAACATATTGTTTTCATATAGTATATTTTGATCACAGTTTCCTGCAGTTGGAAGGTTTCTCAAGTCCTGCTTGGCCCCGTGGTCCTGCAGTCACTTATAAAATAATCACTCAGAGGCTTAATATTATTTACAGACTGTATGGTCTAGGTCAGGCCTCTTGCTAGCTAGTTCTTATATCTTAAATTAACCCATTTCTATTAATCTATGTTCTGCCACGTGTTCCATGTCTGGCATGTTGTTCCTTGGGTGGCAGGCTGATGTCTTTCTCCAGACTCTTTCTCTTTTCTGTCTCTCTTCTTGGATTTCCTGCCTGCCTCTAAGCTGCTTTGCCATAGGCCAAACCAGTTTATTTATTTATTTTTTGTTTTTGTTTGTTTGTTTGTTTGTTTGTTTTATTTTATAATTTAATTTTACATATCAGCCATGGATTCCCTTCTTCTCCCCCCTCTCCCCCCCCCCGCCTTCTCCCCAGCCCACCCCCCATTCCCATCTCCTCCAGGGCAAAGACTCCCCTGAGGATTGAGTACAACCTGGTAGATTCGGTCTAGGCAGGTCTAGTCCCCTCCTCCCAGGCTGAGCCAAGTGTCCCTGTATAAGCCCCAGGTTTCAAACAGCCAACTCTTGCACCAAGGACAGGTCCCCATTCCACTTCCTGGGGGCCTCCTAAACAGTTCAAGCTAATCAACTGTCTCACTTACCCAGAGGGCCTGATCCAGTTGGGGGCTCCTCAGCTACTGGTTCATAGTTCATGTGTTTCCATTCGTTTGGCTATTTGTCCCTGTGCTTTATCCAACCTTGCAAACCAGTTTATTTATTAACCAATGGAAACAACATATATTCACATCATACAGAAAGACATCCTCCAGCAATTTCTCCTCCCAAAACTCATCCCAGATACTCCCCACATTTTCTCCCTTCCAACTCTATGCCCTCTATCTCTCTTTAGAAAACAAATCAGGCAAATAAAAGGAATAAAACAAAACAAAACAAAACAAAAAACAGAGAAAACCACATACACTACACGTAGACACACACATACACACAAAAAAAAACCCATAAATTTTAGCCTTTTCTCTTTATTGTTAAGAACCAGAAAGAATGCAGAATATTCAATATGCCATCTTATGCAGCTCCTGCTCCATTGGTACTTAGATTTCTCTGATTTGGGATACTCTTAGGACAATAGAGTTTCATGTGATAACTATGTGGTTCAATGTGGTTTGTTTATTAGATGTCTTGGCTATGCTTTGCTTTCTTTTGTAATTATTATTATTACAACATACAATTATGTTTTTTTTGTTTGTTTTTTCTTTTGAGTTGAAGTCAAATGTATCACAGGCTGGCCTCAAATTCACAAAATAGCTGAAGATTACCTTGAACTTCTGATTCTCTTTCACCCACTCATAAATGTTAGGTTTCTAGGCATGTGTTACAACAGCTGCTTTATGTAGTGTTAGAGATTAAGCCCAAGCATGATAAGCAAGTCATCTACCAAAGGAGCCGCATTCCCACTTGCAAGAATGTAAAATAATTTTTGTATCAACCATAGCTGAAGAACTAGATGCTACAACACAAGCTGTTTCATGAATTTAGTGTGTACATCTTTAGGGACAGAACCAGATTGTAGCTTCCTTTAAGATCTTTACCTGGAAACTTCTCATGTTATATATGTTCTCTGACATATCTGCTCCTTAGAAATTAAAAAGAAGTGATAATATTGTTACACTAAGGTTTTAAGGACACCACACATAAATGTTACTGTGAGAAATGGTCTTTTAAATGAGGAGTCTAGACAGATAAAAGATTAGTCAAAAGCAGTTGAGACTTGGCAGGCACATGAGCAAGAAATATTTACATGTAGGGTACTATGAGATATGAGATATCTATCCAGTCACAGGAGCTGAATGAAATGTGTGTGTGTGTGTGTGTGTGTGTGTGTGTGTGTGTGTGTGTATTCAACGATTTATAGCCATTTATTTATTCCTGAAACAGTCTTCGGTGAGAGCTAACAGTGCAAGTTAGAAGTTCTATTCAATAAACAAGGCAAGGAAGAGATCACCAACAACATTCTGAAGGGAAGTATAATGGCAACATGTAATCACAACCTGAAGGAGTTTGAACTGTTTAGTAAATCTTCCTAGAAGAAGTAAATCTTCTCTAGAAGAAATTGTTTATGAAAAGGAGTTAGACTAAAGTATGGAAAAAGAATTTTAAAAAGATAGGTTAGCACACATGAATACCAAATAAGAGATGTAGGAAACCCAGAGAGGAGATGAACTTAAACAGACGACATAGTGAAGAAAAGACTGTTGGCAACAGATTTACAAGGGAGAATGTCAGAACCTCAACCTTAATTTCATTATGCGGTATGGCCCATGGTGGCCATGGGAACATTTTATTAGACCATTCCATGTGAAGGGAGTAACTCTTACTGTATCTTAGAGTACCACAGCTTCACTATGAGTATGGCTCAGACTGAGAAGAGCCATAGAGGAACTACTGCTGAGAGCTTTGGCCAGAATGGAACCTAGAGAGAAAGAGGAGAAGGAATCTGGATGGTTTCCTGGTAAAATCCACAAGCTGTTGGCACAGGGTTGCATCTAGAAGCCAAGGCTGAAGGAGGGTTAGGAGGAAGCTTTGCTCTCTGAGGTACTCTGTTGGATAATGAAGTTCCTGTTGCCCAGGGAATGTCTGGGAAAATTCTTTCTTTCTTGTTCGAGACAATTCTGTGTGTTTAGTACTCTCTCCATCCCTTCTACCTTGCCATATACTAATTATGGATAAAACATGTAGTGAGCAAGCCCAAATTATGTAACTTAGGAAAAATAAAAGATTATATTCATAAAACAAAAAGGAAACAGAAACTCAAAATAAGCACAAGGCTGAACTTCAGATCTTATCATCAAAGTTTAAAAAAACAGATGGGGTTGGCATGTTCCTCTATTCAAAGGAGACTAAACGCTCTATGGTTTGAAAGTAAAACTCTCATTGTTGTAAACAGGTTATGGAAATAAAATATTGGTTATTAAAATGATTTTTATCCATATAAATACAAACTGATATGCTTATATGAAAGGGATTTTAGGATAGCTTTACAAATAATCACCAAAACAAAAACAGAAGCAATTCAAATATTCTCCAATGAGAAATGGATACAAAAGAGCATGGGAAGGAAGCTTTTGCCTGGATGAGTGTTAATAAAACTGCACTGTCTTGTTATAGAGGTTGCTGGATTCCAAGTACTTGTTTAAATCTTGCCTATACATCAAAAACAGTGAACTCTACTATACATTAAGTTAAAAGATAAATAAAATTTAACAAATGTTGTAGTCTCACAATTTTGTGCTGAAAAACGCAGATGCAGATTCTTTGTTGGAAACCCTCATAACTCTAGTGAGACATTCAAGACCTTGACATTTTCATCAACCTAATAGGCATATTATCCCAAGACCTGGATCTGCAAGGATAGAATACCTAGTTGCAAAATAATTAGGCATGTGCAGAACAGAGATAGAAAGACAGTGAGAAAATCAGAAAAATGGAGATTTCAACAAAATGCGTGCCAGTTATCCAAAACTCCAAATATTAGATACCAAGCAAGGAAGAAGAAAAGACAAAAAGGACAGTGTTACTATAAGGAAGAAAGATTAGAGGAAGAGCAAAGGGGAAGAGAAAGAAAGAAGGACAGAAGAAATGACAGGTGAGCAGGAAGAGAGAGGAGAAGTGTTTTAAAACAGAGAATGAGAGAGAGGTATGGAGGAAGGGAGGGAAGGAGGGAGAAGGGGAAAAATGAGGGAGGAGAGCTTAAGAAGAAGACAAAGAGGAAAGGGGAGAAAGATGATAGCAAAATGTTATACAAAGACAGTTTCTGAAATTACTGTTTCTCCATGTAAAATTAATATAGAAAAGTCAAAGAACTAAAAATTATAACACTTCAGATGGTTAAGAATATAATTGATGGCATAATTTTGGGTACTTTGTTTTATGTCTGAAGTTTGTAGAAATAAAACAAACTCTTGTATTTAGGAAATCTTTTATAATATAAATATTACTATCCACATAAAATATTATATTGCTGCTATAAAACAAAACAGATCATGATCACATTGATGCTCAGAGCACCAGAAAAAGTCAGGCCGAGTCATCTCCAAATGAAGCTCAGACAGAAGGTAAAAGTCGACTAAAATATCCAAAACAAGGGCAACATAATATTTTACTCATCAATTCAGATGGCAAATTTTCAAATCCATGAGAATCGATTCACAGAAAACACACAGAGCAATTAAGTTTTATTCCATGGATGCATGTTTAAAGAGAGAAAGAGAATCACATATACATGTTTGAAACACACACACATACACACACACCACTTGCCTACCAAGCTTTGTGATAAGAAAATGTGATTTCTTTCATTGGTTCAACTCTTTGATTTTCTTTTTGTTTGTTTGTTTCTCTGTTTTATTCACCATACACAATAGGGTACCACTTGGCTATTATGAAAATTACCCAAAAATAGACCAATCAAAGGAAAGTAAATGGATTTTTAAATGATTTTCTTTTGCTTCACAGTTAAAAAATGTATTATTAGAAGACTTAGTTTATTATCTGCATGTATGTGCACCCAGGGTGTACATGAATGTGCCTGTGAATACCCACAAAGGCCAGAAGGAGTGTGGATCCCTGAGAGCTGGAGTAACAGGCAGTTGGGAGTCCCTCAGTGTAGGTTCGGGGAAGCAAACAGGTGTTCTGAGAGAGCAGTCCACACTTTGAGCAGCTGGGCCATCTCTCAGGCCCTCAACTCCTTGGTTTGGATAAGATTCCAAATCTAGTGAGATTGAAATATAAACCTGAGAGTTTAGAAAGCAATAATCAAGACCTCATTACTGAGGTGATATGGGGATGCATATATACAAATTTTAGGGGACTACAAACAATCTCAGACTCAGGGAATTTAGCAAGATAAATGAGTGGCAAAATAAATAAAATCAAGTTACACTTTAATACTTCACAGATGCAATTAAAAACGACAACACCATAGAAAATACTAAATAACAAGGAATAAAGTTAGCAAAAAAACAGCCAAAACTTGTACTGAGAAAAAATATGAAATTGTATTTATCTACAGTTATTTTTTAAAATAGATTCTTCTCTAATACAATATATCTCAAACACAGTTTCCCCTCCTTCCACAACTCCCAGCTCCTTCTGCACCTCTCCTTTCCCCGACTCACTCCCTTACCTTTTCTTTTTCAGAAAAGCACAGAGCTCCAAGCTACTAAAGGTCTGCCATGATGAAGAAATAATGTGTTCACACAAGGGAAAACATTAATGTTTTCTAGATTTCCATTATTTCATTTCACTTTGTGCATTTATTGTGTGTGTGTGTGTGTGTGTGTGTGTGTGTGTGTGTGTGTCTGTGTCTGTATGCATTTGCATGCACAAGCCATGGCATACACATGGAGAGCAGAAGAGAGCTTTCAGGAGTTGGTTTTCTCTGAACACCATGTGGATCCCAGGGATGGAATTCATGTCTTTAGTCTTCACAGCAAACACTTTTACCCTGTGAGCCATCTTGATGACCTGAAGTTTTCAATTACTTTTCTAATTCATCTATAAAGTCTAAGCGAACAAGTATATATAATATATATATATATATATATATATATGTATAGAAGAGTCATGAGTCCCTCAAGTCATTGCAAAAAAGATAAATGAAGAGAGAACACTGATCTTTCTAGATGTCAAGCCTCATTCAAACCTACACAAATTAAGCCCCCAAAGCACCAGAGTTGACAGAAACAGGTTTCAAAAAAGAAATGGAGTACTCCCAAATTGATTCATGAATACATGCCAAAGTACCCAGCACACTAATGGGTAGACCTGTCAACAGGTATTAAGTAAAATCAGCTTTACATGTGAAGTAACTTGATCTGAATTTCTCATCTTATAGCATAAATGCAAATTCATCTTCAGGTTTGTGTGTATTAAAAAAAGCATTCTTTGAGGGCCAGAAATATGGCTCAGTGGAAGAGTACTTGCCTTTTCTGTTGATAAAATATGAAGGCGTGTTTCAGAACAGCTATACGGAAGAGGGAAATGCGACAATGGAAAACGTGTATTTACAGTGACACGGCAAATCAAGCACTATAAGCAAATTTGATGGTTACAAACAGCAGATGAGGGGCTGGAGAGATGGTTCAAGGGTTAAGATCATACACATGTTGCTCTTGTACATGATCCAAGATCAGTTCCCAACACCCCTACTGGGCAGCTCACAATTACCCATAATTCCAACTTCAAGGGACCTGATCCCCTCCCAGGCATGTACACACATGCAGCATACCCACCCATTTATACACACAGGCACACAAATAAAGACCATTATTTTTTTGAAACAGAGTCTCACTATATGCTCTTGGCTAACCTGATACTGACTATATCGAGCAGACAACCATGAACTGACAGGGATTCAACTATCTCTGTCTCTCTAGTACTAAGATTAAAAGTGTGTGCTACCATACCCTACAAAGCAAATCATTTTAACAAAAGAAATAACATGTAAGTAGTGATAAGTTCAGAGTTGTAAGAAGTCCTAGTATGGGACACTCTGGGAATACAGTGATGATGCCATTTAGCTCAGCTCATGCTTTAGTCTCAGAGGCACTAAAGGATGCTCTTTTCACAAGCATCTTGTCATCTTGGGAAGGAAGAACGTGTGTTGTGTATGAAACTCACTACTAGAATCCTAAGGTTTACATATCATTATCTAGAGTTGTGCTTTTAGCCACAATGGAGCTTGAAAAAGGCAAATTAACTTTCTACTGTAGACATATGTCTGCATTTTTCAAATCTGTTAAATGAGAAGGAAATCACGACTTCTGCAAGAGACAGCTGGCAGCCTCTGCTCCAGGATAACTCAATATTGAGGTCTCAGAAGCAGTCCACTCAAGATTAAAGACAAGGTGGAGGTGTTGGCAAATGAGCTTTACAACACTATCTGTGAGGCACCCAATTGAAAGTGTCATAACAGCTGACCACATGGGGATAAATTCCAGAAGACCGCCCAGGTTAGGAGTGGAATTCCAAGTTATTACTGAACATATGAGGCAGATCTTTTCAGGGTCACCTCTGTGGTTGGATGTGGCTGCCAAGGACAGGCTGTAAAGTTTAAAAGGTGAAGGGAGACAGGATTGAACACTGACTAATTACAGTAATTACCCAGAAGTAAGTAAGGCAAATGATGATAGGAAGGCTCCAAGGGAGAAGGTAGAAGAGTTTGATTTGTTTAGAAGTCAAGAAAATGTGTAAAAGAAAAAAGTTACAATGTGGTGGACTTTAGGGCAGATGCGAGTGGAGCAGTGAACTTTAGACCTCCAGACTCTCTGGAATCACAAAAGCAGATAAGTGGAAATAATTTAAGTGCTTATAGAGCAGTGGGTAGATAAAAAGGTGTGATGTCAGCCAAGCATGGTGGAACAAGCTTTAATCCCACCATTCAGGAGGCTCAAGCAGATCTCTCCTCTTCAAGGTCACCCTTGACTACACAGTGATATTTGCATGAAAAAATTAACATTAATATAAATAATATATAAATATTAAAGTATACTAACATTAATTATACAATTAAATAACCTTCAGTCTTAAAAAGGAAAGATACCCAGCCAAGTGTTATCCTTGACATTATGTTCAGTGAAAGAAACCAGGTAAAAACATGAAAATACTGCGTAATTCTACTGTTGTGAAACATCTAAAATTTTCAAATCCATAGAATCAAAGTAAAATGGCAGTTGCCAAGGCCTGGGTGTATGGAAGTGAAGTGAGTGTGAAGTTTCTGTAAAGCCAGATGAATAATCTCCAGAGATCTTGTACTGGGTATGTTCCATACTCAATAGCAATGCACACTTAACAGAAACATAGATCCCATACTGCATTCTAACCAAATAAAATATCTCGAGTTCCTGGGAAACAGGTGAATTTGAAACATGAAAAACTCTTGAAATTCTAGTTTTAAAGTGACAAGAATCATGGGGTAAAATGTAGTAATGAAGATGGGAGTGGAGTTAAAAATTGTATTTGTTTTTTCATGACCAGCCCTCATATGTGGTTCAGACTGGTTTCAAACTGCCTATCTTTCTGCCTCAACATCTGAATGTTGGAAGGACAGGTGAGTGTCATTATGCCTGGATATGAAATTTAGTGCATAAGAGGGCAGGTGTTCTGAAGTAACAACTGGGCTAATTAGATCAAGGATCTTGCGCAAGTTGCTGCAAAGAGATGATGGCAAAGACTATGTTGCAGTTGGATATGTAGTAGAGACTCAGCCTTTGAGACTCATCAGTGCCCTCATCTAATAATATCTGCAGAGAAGGAGACAGCTGAGGATAGAAGAGTGAGACTTTTGACTCTTGTGTGATGTCGTTTACTTCCTCTAAAAACGAAAGAAGAGGTCATCTACAGAAACCTGACAGTGCAGACAAGGTGATAAGGAGAATTATAGAAATGGGAGTTCCATAAAAGTTACAGTCAAGCTGGAGATCAGCTGGCCAGGTAAACTCAGCAGAAAGTACCTGACAGTATCATTTCAGGGAGCCAGCAGAAGCTGACAGCTCAAGTTCATACTCGTATCACCCTGCTTTGGGAGTATTTTCTCAGGAAAGCATGGTATTTCCCAGCAATCATTTCATTCATGTTCTGGAGTTGTGCCCGTTTTGTGAAATTAAGGGCCAAGGGGCACAGTGCTTTGTGTAGGATGAATTATTGTGACATATCAAGACTTGACTGAGAGGGAAGAAGAGGAAAAGCAAGATAATCAGTAGATAGAAAACCAAGTAGAGGTCAAAGGAGCTCACATGAGTACTTGGAATAAAGCTACTGGAGCAAAAAGCTGGAAAGATGGGATGTTGGGGCCAGAGAGTAACTTTAAATTTGTGATTTGAAAGTAAAAATAATTTTCAGATTAAGGTAAAGAGCTAGAAAAAATATACAGGAAAGAATTTAAGATGACAGATAAATATACTAAGTATAAATATTCTAGAGAGGAAAGTATCACCTGGGGTCGGAAGCAAGACAGTGCAATGGCCTTGAGCAAGGTAGTTCAGTTGCAAGATAATGAGAAGTCAAGATGGACACTGGCCAAGTGCAGAAATTAAGGTGGGGGATGTTGTTGGTTGTTTTTGTTCTTTTGAGGGGCCCCATCTCTCAGCTCCCAAATAAAACACACACAGAGGTTTATTCTTTATTATAAATGCCTAGCCTCAGCTTGGCTTGTTTCTTGCAAGCTTTTCTTAACATTAAACTACCCCCATCTACCTTTTGCCTCTGGGCTTTTCCCTTTCTCTTCTGTAAATTTCACCTTACTCTTACTCTGTACCTGGATATGTGGCTGGGTTGCTCATTTCTAATGTCTTTCTCTCCTCTTTTTCTTGCTCTTTCTTCCTCTTTCTTCCAGATTTCTCCTTCTATTTTTCCTCTCTGCCTGCCAGCCCTGCCTATCCTCTCTCCTGTATCCCTATTGGCCATTCAGCTCTTTATTAGACCAATAGATGTTTTAGACAGGCAAAGTAACAGAGCTTCACAGAGTTAAACAAATACAACATAAAAGAATGCAACATGTCTTTACATCATTGAGCAAATGTTCCACAGCATAAACAAATGTAATATACCTTAAAATAATATTCCATAACAGGGGGAGATGCTAAGATCAGAGAATTCCTGCTAGCTGCAGTTGGAACTGCAACATAGGATGTGCCCTTCTCAGAATGATCTGAAAATTGTCAAACTTTCATCTTTAGTTTTCATCCACTGATACAACTGAGTAGTTTACACACTGAGAGAAGCGAGGGGCACAAATGACGTCTTAACATGAGCTGATGATCAGAGGCCCTAAGTCTGGCATAAGGCTAGCCTTGGTCACCCTGGACTTCAGTGATAGGGAACTTTTCCTGGCTTTCTACTCCAACTTCACACACACACACACACACACACACACACACACACACACACACACTCACTCACTCACAGTCTTGGAATTATGGATTTCTTTTGTTGCCTTCCAAACAGCTAAGAGCAGACCTCTGTCCTCTAAGCAGCATCCTTCCTCTGCTGGAATCTACCAAATGGTAATGACCTAGTAGATTATCTTCTTCAGGTATTGTTGGTAATTACTTGACCAATCGGTCAATGAAATTTATGCAGCCACATAGCTGAAGGTTTCAACACACACTGTAATGCCCAGAGGACATTTCTTTACTCAGAATCCCAGAGCTTTTGTCTAAAAAGTGATAACGTTGTGAGTTCTAAGTTCTGTGAGAGAGACAATTTAGAGTCTTTTGAAAATTTCTTTTCTTTTTTTCTTTTTCATTTTTCTTTCCTTTTCTTTTCTTTTTTTTTTTTTGAGACACAGTTTTTCTGTGTAGCCTTGGCTGTCCTGGAACTCACTTTGTAGACCAGGCTGGCCTTGAACACACAGAGATCCACCTGCCTCTGCCTCCTGAGTGCTGGGATTAAAGGCATGCGCCACCACCACCTAGCTTTTAAATTTCTTAAGTTCATTCTTTTATGGACCTCAAATCTAAAAACCTGTTATATTCAAGACAGAACCCAAGATATTGGACATAAGAAATGACTCAGCCATACCTCAAATAATTTATCGACTTTCTGAAAGACAGACAAATGTGTGAATGAAAGAGAGAGAGAGGCTCAAACACAGTTGATTCATTTTCTCTGTGAACTGGTTCATTGTCAATGACCCCTCTGTTTCTTTTGTTTTTCCTCTTCTCTTGTGACCCTTTCTATGCATCCTGAGATACGCACCTCATACCTCCATTAAGTCCAAATTTATAAAGGAAGAAAGAAGAGCCCCTCATTAATTTTGTGTATTATTCCATTTCCAGACTTTTCTTTTTAACCAAAATGTTCTTAAGTTTGGATGCATGTTGCTTTCACCCAAGAGACCTTTTTATATACTAGTAACTGCTTCTAGCCTCAAAGAGCCTCAAGTACAGCTGATCTTATAGAGTGTTCTTGACATTTGTAAAAGTTGACTCATAGGGATTCTAATCGAGCCATGGAAGAGCCACTGTTCTCAAGAGTGGTATGGTAATGTCTTGCCCTCATTGGGCATCCTGGCTCATACCTATCATCCCAACAGTCAGGAGGTTTGAGGTAGGAGGATCAGTAGTTCAAAGTCAGCCTCAGATGTCATAAGCACTCACTAAATGGTATCTATTACCTTAAAATAAATCAGTGGTCGTCAGTTGCTTCGGGCACATGGAACATACAAATCTAGCTGAAGTGAACACGGAGACAGCTTGGACTGGCTGTGGTTAAAACGACGTAGTAGTTATTTCACATGGGCCTGGTTTCTTCAGTGTGCTGACAGCTAAATGACAAGACCCTTGACACTCTTGTTTCTCTATCTCCTAAATGAGAAAGCCACTGTGCTGGTGAGAGGATGGGTAAGTTCATCTCTGTAAAAGTCTGGAAGAGCTGAAGATTGCCATCTCAATGGAGCATCTGTAACTGTGGAGACATTTACAGCCAGTCTGGTCAGTGAGGCCTGCAGTGCAGCCTTACCCTTGCTCCTAAACCCTAGAGCACACATCCTTCCTGAGATCGTTGGCCTCATTAAGCTACAGGTAATATGACTATAAATTAGTTCCTGAAGAAAATGTCCGTGACCTTTGCTTTTTATGCTCTGGGTAGATATTTCCAAAATGCCACCTTTCACGGCTCTGCCTGATAGAGTGAGTGAGAGGCGTGTGGGAAGAAGCCTTTCTCTGCCCAGATCTATTATTTGATGTTTTGGCTGTTGCTGTTTTGCTGCTGCTGCTTTTTCTTTTCTCCACACGGCCACTTAGAACATTTAATGAACCACTTCAAACATGGAGGATCTATTGAGTACCAGAGTTTAACAGCAGCTGACTTATACCAAACTGACACCGCATGTGGTACCGTGGCGGTGTGGCTACATCACGTCTGTTTTATAATTTATTTTTTGAAGATTCACGCATATGTAGAATGTGGAGTTGTTTAGACAATTGCATCCAAGTATATAAGACATTATAATCATATTTCTCCATGTGGCTCTCTCTTGTTCCTCTCTCTTTGCTCTTCAACCTCTTCTCTCGATCCTCTTCTATTTTCATGTAGTTTCTTAATTAAATTGCACCCTTTTCCATTTTCCGGGAGGTATTCCTCATGGGTGTGACTACATTTCATGATGTTTCCTTTTTGCCAACCTTGACATTCTGGTCAAAGTTCTTCCTAAGAACAGTGGCATGGAGAGGAGGTACCTGGCCCCTGTCCAGAGCAAAGCAGGAAAATACTACAAATGAGAATGTAGAGCAGGGGTCTGCTTGCTTTCTTTTGGCAAAAATCTGCTATAGAAACCCATGTAGATGAGGGGGCACTGAGCCATATATAAGTGAGTAATTATCTACTGTTACAGGCCTTATTATCTCTCCAAATGTTTGCTGAAATTCTGTTGGGCAACCATCTGGACCCAGAGATTTACCCGTGGATAGAGAGTGCATTGTGGTTTTAAAGTGAGATAGGAAAATTTCTTTCTCTAATTCTTTTCTGTCATCTTCTATTAAATAATTTAGCTGAATGTCTCTTAGATAGCTCTCTGTGAGTCCTCAGAGTAAGTGGTTCTGTGTGAGACACTCATATAAAATATTCTTTGGAAGTTTTTTCCCCCTTTCCCCCACTAGAGAATCCAAGGACAGTTTGCCATCTGTTCTAAGAATTTCATTAATGCACCTATTTTCTCTTTTCTCTTTGCAAGAGTGGTCAGTCCAGGTAATTTGTAGGCTTCTCCCATTATGGGAAGGACTTGTAGCCCAGAAGCTTCACCCCATCACTGTTAAGTCCCAGCTCTCTCATTACAGCTTCTCTCTGGTGGCTTTGTTAGCTCTGAACAACAAAGTCTGTGTCCCAAAATCTGGCTTGGTATCAATAATTTAACAACGTGTCATAGACAGCAGTGAACCATGCTGCTAGGACTGAAATATTCCTAAGGCTCCTCATCTATTATGTTCTGCTTTCTTGGTACGTGGTGAATGAAGCGCAGGTGGGCATGCGTTTTCCCAATTCAGAAACTCACAAGAAAAGATAATGGCATAGAGGAAAGTCCATTTACATTACAAAAGGAACCCTTGCTTTACCAGAAAGTTCACTTCAGATATTCCTTAAATTAAGAGCTCCTCTTTGCTATCTGAACATTTATAGTCTTAATGTGTTCAGGGCTTTCTGTAAGATATTTTCTCCCCAAACAACTAGCCAGTTCAGACATCACAACGGGATTGCCCTCCTTCAGACATGACAGTGGCCAGTCTGTGCATAAAACGTTTGAAACAGCATCTCCAGACCAGAGGATTTGCTTCAGATTTTCTTCTTGTCCAGGCTTCATCTCAGTTTGGTAGACACAAGTACAACTACACCTGATGCTCATACTATTTTTTTTTAGACGGTTTCTCTGTAAAACAGTCGTGGCTGTCCTGGAACTCACTCTGTAGACCAGGCTGGCCTCAAACTCACAGAGATGCTCATACTATTATGTAGATATGTGGTCTGGTTCCTCTCCATGGTGCCAGAAAATGTGCTCAGGTACTAAAGCATCACACAGCTTTGAGAATGTTCTCTTGTAATAGTCACATTAGGAAACTGGAGGAAGGTTTAAACACTACAAACTCCATAGCACATAGACACATACATGCCTAGGTATTGTTTTATGTCTTTCCTAACTTCTCTCTTCTAGGATTACCAATACCTAGCTGCTGGTCTCTTCTCTCTCTTCTTTTCTAGTCTATTTCCAAGGCATCCGCCTAAGTGATGCAGAGAACTGTGTCTGTATCTCTTTACCCAGTGTTTCCATCAAGTATGCAAGCAGAAAGAGCCTCCTGCTGTTAGAGTACCTTCCCTATGCATTATAAACCCCACCTACCTCCTTTTACATGAGTAGATTTCCTGGTGTGAGAACTTCCCGGCCTTCACATCAAAATTTACTCCCTTTGAGGCTAGGATACTCTGAAACATCAAAGAAGAATGATAAAGTTTGAATCACGGTGTTTGAACAGGGGACAGTCATACCCATGAAAATATATCTTGCTCTGTTTTGACTTACAGCATTTGGCTTAGGTCAACAGGAGTCAAGGGGTGCCTACCTTCTCTTATGAGGACAGGCAAGAGTGGTTTATGTGATCCATGAGGCATTGTGATTCTCTCCAGGAATTGTGGTAAGGAGATTTTGAATCCTAGACAGGGATGGAAAAGATAAAAGATCAAGGATGAGGCTTAGAAGGAAGAACATATCATTTCTTCTTTAGTCATGCCCTAGTTATTTGGTTCTCTAGCAGTGACTATCGCAGTGGCTCATGTTGCCTTGCTATCAGGAGCAGCAGTGTCTATGATGTTACCTCTGCCTTCCCTTCCCTAAGTTGCTTGCTTGCCATAGTCATACATATCTTCTGAATACACCACTTAGATCTCATCATTAGTCTTGCTCAAAAAGCTGCATGCCCTTTACTTTCTCCATCACTTAAGAGACAAACAATTATGCCCAGGGATAGACATATAGTTCAGAAACAAATGGAAGCACTTTTAAGATTTATGTTATGACCACAGGTGTAAATAGAAAAATATCCCAAAGAAGCAGATGTGTGTAGTCACCTTGGATATGAGCTCCTTGCTCTTTGAGACTTCGCAAATACTCCCATGCTACTTGTCAACCTAATTGTGTTCTAAATGTCGGAATTCTAGGGTAACCACTGGAAGACCAACAGCTATGACAGGTTAAAAATGACAGGCACTCAGGGGCTCTTTTGTGTAGCAGGCACTGTGTCTTGATAGCACTGGTGTTCTTACTCTCACAACATGCATTAGATCACCACACACTATTACTGTAGAAATGGGTAGAATAGACTAATGTAACTGGGTTTATATACCTTGTCAAGCTTACTCAGTTAATAAGTAGCAGAAGTGGAATTTAATTATTAAGTCAATATTTAACTCCAGTCTTACCACAGATTTACCCAAAATCATCACTTTATTTAAAAAAAAATACCTTGTGAAGTACATGAACAATATTGAGTTAGAGCTGGTGGACTACTCCCTGGTTCTAAATGTTGCTTCAGCCATATTGCTTCATGGCATGCAAATGCCATTATTAATTTTTTTTATTCCTTCACAATATTTCATCTTTGAAACACTGTCATGTCTAAGTTTATTGCCTTCCTAGGTTCTCCACATCAATCCATCTGGCAAAGCCCAGTTTAATTTCACACCCTCTGTGAAGTTATAACTGGATACTTGATTGAGAGTAATCCCTCACACCTGCATCACCCTAGCCTAATTATCCTCTCTGTAACATACAAATTGACACCAGATTATAGCTTCTCTTTTTTTGTTCTCTAATTATTTTCTCTTTGTGATTCTCTTCCAACCTAGATGCAAAATCCCTCAAGCCCCAAAACCTGTTTCCTTAGTGTAATTTAGCTTAAAATATATCTGATATTGAGTGAGGTTACCCAAACCCATAAAGACAAGTGTTGCATGTTCTCTTTCATCAGATGCTTCTGTCTCCAAATCTCCAGATATAAGTAAGTACCTATCCTGGAGTAACTGCTGAAACCAGGAAAGTGAGAAAGGAATCACTGCTGGAGTAGTGGGATGGAGAGCAGTAGAGAAGGAAATAGCAGGGCACAAGTGATCTAATGGGGTAAATGGGGATAGGCAGAGGTCTAATTAGGAAGGGGATATAGATAGATGGATAGATGGATAGATAGATAGATGATAGATAGATAGATAGATAGATAGATAGATAGATAGATAGAGATATGTGGAGAGTGTATGAAGAAAGGAAGATGGTTAAAACATAGTAAGGATATCTGAAAAAGACATGAGAATTCATACAATTATCTATCTACTAAAAAAAATAATACACGTAATTCTTTGTGTAAATATACATAGTTCAAGTGAAAATTTCTTACCTTGGTTCAGTGCTCCCTCTAAGAGCCAAAGACCACCTAATAAAAATCCTCAACCCGGTGCATGAGCAGGCTTTTTTGAGCCCAATGCCTATGGTGGGACGCCTTGTGTAGCCTTGATGCAGGGGGGAGAGGCTTGGACATGCCTCAGCTGAATGTACCAGGTTCTGCTGACTCCCCATGGGAGACCTTGCCTTAGAGGAGGTGGGAATAGGGGGGTGGTTTGGGGGAGAAGGCTGAGGGGTGGTAGGAGGGAGGAGAGGGAAATCTGCAGTTGGTATGTAAAATGAATAGAAAATTTCTTAATAATAAAAATTAAAAAATAATCCTCAGCAGTAGACATGAAAAGCACTCTTTTGAGTTGTCAGTCAGAGTTGTCCAAGAGACTCCCCCAAACATTACAGGCTGTTATTATTGCTCTTAGTTGTGCCCCCTAGAGATGCAAGGTAAGTCCCTATTGCTGAAGATACCATAGACTTCAGAAACAGTCCCCAGAGACCCCTGAGATAGAATGGACATGACCCTGAGGACTAGCTTTCATGGTACCACGCAAACATCCAAAGAAGAGAAACACCCAACAGTCCTGCTCAGTTATGATGCCTGTGAATCACAACAAAGATTAGCATGGCATGATAACACTAAGGGTGCCATGGTGGCACATAGACCTTGATAGTCACTAACAGCTCTATAGTGGATGTAAGACCCATTCAAGAAGAGGGAAATTCTGCCTAGTACTGGAAACCTAGCCAACTACCCAGGGCTAGTGAAGTTATGGATTTAGGAGGAAAGCCCACAACTACCACTTTACTAAATCAGCATAATTTCTACCTAAACTCTAAATATTTGTTCTTATACCTACAGAAAAGTGTAGTTCTCATCTCACCTCAAGGAAAATTCTCTGTACAACACATGCAGATTGCGGTGGCTTGAAAGAAACTGGCCCCCAAAGGAAGTGACACTATTAGGAGGGGGTGGCCTTGTTGGAATAGGTGTGGCTTTATTGGAGAAAGTATGTCACTGTAGGGGTGGGTTTTGAGGTCTCCTATGCTCAAACTGCAACCAGTATTTTAGCTCCCTTCTTGCTGTCTGTGGATCGAGATGTAGGACTCCCAGCTCCTTCTCCTTTTGACGCTTGGATCAAAAAAAATTCAGGGAGAGCAGCAGATGTATTGCATACATTCAGGAAAAGCTGGTCTGGGGAGACCAGGGAGAAAGCTGGGCTCAAGAAGCTCCTTTGACAGTGCTTCTGAACCAAGATGCAATGAAATCCTGTGTAAAGGATTCTCCCATCACCAACCATGCTCCCCTCCATTCTGTTCACTAATGAGACTGTATGAGTTTCCTTCACGGTGCTGGAGCCATCTGACAAGTAGTCACTGCCACCAGAAGCAAGTTAGTGACTCCTGCACAGCTGGCCATGAGAGAAGATGGTAAAATTAAGACTAAGAGGCCCTGACGAATGTGAAGATCCACCTTATCACTTAATGTTTTAATCATGGTTTCTATTGTTGTGATAAACCACCATGATCAAAATCAATTTTTTTGGGGGGGAAAGAGTTTATTTTTTTTAATAAACATCTCTCAGGTCAAAATCCATCACTGAGGGAAGTCAAGCAGGAACTCAAGGCAGGAACTGAAGCAGGGACCACGGAGGAATGATACTGACTGGATTTTTTTCATCGTTTGTTAAGGCTCCTTGCTTATTTAACTCAGCAGCACCTGCCCAATTTTACACTGCTCCACCATGAAATGGGCCTATCTAAATCAATTTATTAATCAAGAAAATACTCCGTATTCTTGCCCACAGGCCAGTCTAGTGAAGGCATTTTCTAAGTTGAGGTTCCCTCTTCTCAAATGACTCCAGCCTGTATTGAATTGACAAAAAACTACAAACAAACAAACAAACAAGTACCAATATAGTCACTAACTTGCACAGTGGTCGTCGTCCTGGTAGGAATCTCTCAGGGTTCATTTGGAAAATAATTATGTGAGTTGCTTTGCAGGGTCAACACAGTGAAAAACGAAAACATGTTGTTTCTTTACCTTTTATTGTGACATTTACACTCATATCCTCGCGGCATTTCTAATTCCTAAGTACTCCTGCCCTTCATGATCCTTTTGCTAGCACTCAATTTTGATTCACAATGAAATGATAACAGCAAACATTTATAGATTACTTATGAATCACGAAGTACAGTAATATGTTTTGGTTTTCACTTTGATCCTCACTATGACACCTTGAGATTGCTTCCTTATTATTAGTATGATGATTTCAGAGATTCAAGGAAGTAATATACAAAGTTGCTCACAAGTTTGCTCAGAGAAACAGAGCTAGAAGAGTGGAAGAGTTGTGCTGCAGAGCCAGCCATGTCCACTGGTCCTGTGCTTCTGCATCCTCCACGGCATGTCCCCATGCACATCTACAGCTACTCCTCTTCAAAACCGATGTTCAGAAAACAATTAACTCTGAGGTAGGCGTATAATTGATCCCCTTCTAGGGCTGGTTGCAAGAAAGGAAAACTTTAGGATGAGAATATCACATGGAAAATCACTCCCATGATAGGAGATTTTGTTTTTATAGACTTGTCATCTTAATCATTCTGTGGACTCTTCTAGACCAATTTTAATTTCTATTGATTACAGAATTAGAGTGATACATATCGTCAAATTGTCTCCAAATTTGAAAGTATAAATCCATTCTTTGTCTGTTCCCACATTCATATGTGATTTGAATTTTGACTTTATTCCAAACACCTATTCAGCATTGTTTTGATTTACAAATTATCTCCTCTAAGATTCATGTGTCTCTTTACGTGAGTACCGCTCAGTCATATGTCCTTCTCTGTGTAATTTACCATGCATATGCAGCCCGGCATCTGTGGATGAGCCTGCTCTTTGCCTACATCCAATACGCTGTTCTCTGTTTAATGTTCTTATGTCTTATAGCCTGTCAAAAGTACAGGTTCCTCAGGGAAACGAAGTTAAGCCATTTTGTATTCAAAATTTCTATTTACTTCAATAACACATTAAATATTAAAATTATACTTTAAAGATATTATAAAATCCCTATGAAAGGCTGTACAAACAATACATTGTATACACACACACACACACACACACACACACACACACACGTACACACACGTACACATGCATACCTACATATGCACGTGAAATTTACCTCTCCTTTTATCTTAAAATTCATTTTTATAAACACAAAATTCTATTTAGATATCTAAGTTAAAATGTATGTACTTCATATAATGAAGAATGGCCTTACTCTTATCCTATTGATAAGAGAAACGAACCTGATAGCAAGGGTAATATAGCATATATTTATTCCCTTTTCCCTAAAACAAAGACAAGGAGCTCCTGGGGGCCTGTTTCCATCAGTAGGACAGTCTAATTTTTCAAATTCAAGGTGTGTGACAAACTCACAAGCATGTTCAAATTTTAACAATAATACAAGTTGTCATCTGGATGTTTCAAGCTTAAGAACCATATAAGTGAAAACACACACACACACCGCATCACAATATTTAAAGTAAGTTTTTATGTTGTATTGAAACACATTCATAGATATCCCAAGAACATGAGGCTCTTGGACAGTGACTTGGATGTAACTAGATGTCCTGGATCATTGCTGTCCTCACTTGGAGAGCAGCATCTTTGGTGAGATCAGCAGAGCTTGCCTGGAGCAGGTTACTAGAGGATGTTCAGAAGGTGCCTGGTAAGGCACAAGTATTTACCCTGACACCCAAACTACCACTTTAAAGTTTCACTATGGCCTCTCAAAGGATAAAATTAATGTATTTTTATAAATAGAACATTATATTTACAAAACGACTTTTTGCATGTCCAGTATGTAATTTATCATTAACAGAAACAGCCCCCAGTGGCTGGAACATAATAGCATAAACACATGTTTAAGTTTTGTTACCTAACTAGTTTGAAATTCTCTTTCATCCAAGAATTATTTAATAACAAAAATCAATGTCAATAGTTTAAAAATATTTTAAAATAACAAATATGAAACTTGATAACTTTCTTAGTGGTTCCTGAAGCACTTTCATTCACTATTTGTGTATATTTTTATAGAATTTGGGATGAAAATAGCCATATCTTTCTAGCAACTGCATAATAATTTTAATTTGATTTCACACTGATGATTATACCTCCATATTCTTGACTCCAGAATTTTGGATTCAATCAACTGCACCTGAAAAATACCCAGATAAAGGGCAGCTGTACTGAGTATGTGTAGACATTTTCTTCCTCACCATACTCTTACAATACAGTAGAAATACCATACACACGGTATTTAAGTTACATGAGTTACAGGAGTTATTATGAGTAGTGGGTAGATACAGTAATACTTTCTTGCTAGGGACACCAGCCTACAAATGACAGAAACTTATTATAGTTATGAAAGCTCAGTCTTAAGTTAAGCTTTTCCTCCAACTGGTTCTTATAACTTAAATTAACCTGTTTCTATTAATCTGTATTCTGCCACTTGGCTCGGGTACCTCTTCACTGTACTGTATGTCCGACTTCTTTGGTGTCTCACTGGCATCTCTCCAATGCCTAGATTCTAATCTAATTCTGAGTTACTCTCTTCCCCTGGAAATCCTGCATGTCCTCTCCTGCCTAGCTATTGGCCATTCAGCTCTGTATCAAACCAGTCACAGTGCCTCATCTTCACACAGTGTAAACAAATATCTGACAACAGGTAGAAAGTGTAGACATACAAGGTCCTTTTGTTGCTTCAGTTATTATGAGAGGTGGATAAATACTGTGCACATAGAACTAACATCGCATGAGCCATTATAAGTGATTGGTAGATGTTCATACACAAACACTCCCACATTTTAGGGAAGGGGCATGAACATCTATGAAACTGGCACCATAGATGTAGTATTTGTTTTTTGAGGTGCCGAAATGCCAGACAAGAAATGGTTTAAAGGAGGAAGTGCTAATTCTGGCTCACAGTTTGGAGGTACAGTCCATCATGACAGAGAGATCATGGCAGCAAGAGTGTGAGGCAGCTGGTCGCATTGCTTTCCCATTCAGAAAACAGAGAGAAATACTGATGCTCATCTCCTTTTTCCCCACTTACTGGATCTGACAGTCAGAGCATCTTCCCTCTGTATATAACCCACCATAAGTGTAGCCAGAGGCTTGTTTCCATAGTGTTCTAGAAGCTAACAGGTTGATATACAATATTAACCATTACAATATGGGTGCCTGGAGCCAATCACCCATGGATACCACACAGCTATTAGCTTGTAAGCAACTGCTGTATGTGTTCATTCATAGCAGTAAGGAGAAGAAAAAAATGCTTCCCAATTCCAAGGATGGTCTTAGACTAGAATTCCTGGGCCAGATAAATAGTTGCTACTTGAGTATCAAGATAAAGCTGAGCTGTCCTTCACAAAATATATTGCTTTTTAAAAAATAATTTTTTTAATGTAACCAGTTTGCATGTTTATTCACATCTATCTTAATTTTTTTTTCAACACAGAGTTTCTCTGTGTAACGTCTCTGACTGTCCTGGAACTCACTTCGTAGGCCAAGCTGGCCTCAAATTCATAGAGATCTGCCTTCCCCTGTCTTCTGAGTGCTGGGATTAAAGGCATGAGCCATCACTGCCTAGCCACATCCACCTTTTTTATTTTTTGGTTTTTCGAGACAGGGTTTCTCTGTGTAGCTTTGTGCCTTTTCCTGGAACTCACTTGGTAGCCCAGGCTGGCCTCGAACTCACAGAGATCCGCCTGGCTCTGCCTCCCGAGTGCTTGGATTAAAGGCGTGCGCCACCACCGCCCGGCTCACATCCACCTTTTAAAATTACATTCTAGAACCACACACAGTTAAGAGAACTCTGATCATCCATGTCAACAAAGCCCCCACTTCCATGTTACAGCCTTCTAGTAACAGCATTCCATCAGGACTTTCACCTATATGTCCACTGAATGAGTCCTCAGCATACACATGGCACTCTCTCTTAGCCAGCAATCCAATAACTTCTCTTTAACCCCAAGCTCATCAATTTTCCTGTATCAAAGATCAAGGTTAGAATTTCCCTTCCCTTCTACTGCTGCTTAGAGTCTAGGGATTACTACTGACTCTTCCCTTGTAACATCCCTTCCCTTTCCTTCCCTCATGTCCTTAATGAATCTTCCTTCCTTACTTACTGACATTAAATCCACTCATTTCCTGTGGGCTTTTGAACTATCCTTAGAGTATGTCCTATATTTCCAGTTTCACACCATGTAACTGTAATTCCCTAAGAACACCTTCAAAACATTTCAGTTCTCCCTCAGTTTTTGTTGTTGTTTTTGTTTTTGTTTTTTTGTTTGTTTGTTTGTTTTTGGTTTTTCGAGACAGAGTTTCTCTGTGTAGTTTTGGTGCCTGTCCTGGGTCTCGATCTGTAGACCAGGCTGGCCTCGTATTCACAGAGATCCACCTGGCTCTGCCTCCTGAGTGCTGGGATTAAAGGCATGTGCCACCTAAAAGCTGCCTGGCTTCTCCCTCAGTTTTTAACATTCCCTCGGTCTTCCTGTTCCGTTAGCATCATCTTTTATTTCCATGAGGAAAAAAAAGGAAAGGAAAGGAAAAGAAAGAGAAGGGAAGGGAAGGGAAGGGAAGAAGGGAAGGGAAGGGAAGGGAAGGGAAGAAGGGAAGGGAAGAAGGGAAGGGAAGGGAAGGGAAGGGAAGGGGAGGGAAGGGAAGGGAAGGGAAGGGAAGGGAAGGGAAGGGAAGAAGGGAAGGGAAGGGAAGGGAAGGGAAGGGAAGGGAAGGGAAGGGAAGGGAAGGGAAGGGAAGGGAAGAAGGGAAGGGAAGGGAAGGGAAGGGAAGGGAAGGGAAGGGAAGGGAAGGGAAGGGAAGGGAAGGGAAGAAGGGAAGGGAAGGGAAGGGAAGGGAAGGGAAGGGAAGGGAAGGGAAGAAGGGAAGGGAAGGGAAGGGAAGGGAAGGGAAGGGAAGGGAAGGGAAGGGAAGGGAAGGGAAGGAAGGGAAAAGGAAAGGAAAGGAAAGGAAAGGAAAGGAAAGGAAAGGAAAGGAAAGGAAAGGAAAGGAAAGGAAAGGAAAGGAAAAATAGCAGAAACCACCCATCCTCATCTTCTACCACTAAAGTAACCAATGTGTCATCTACATTCTCATTTTACAACTTTGGTTTGTCATACTGAACACAATATTCAGACATACATTTAAAACCAAACATTCTCCTTCCAGAGTGGGTTTGAGTGGTCTGAATCTGTGTTCCTGAACATGGCTGACCTCTGCGTATTGCTTGCCCTCATTTGTCTATAATGGATGGGGTGTCTCTAATTTTAACAGTTTCCTCAGTCTTCTATTCCCTTCACATTACCTGCCCCTCATTTTAGGAAAGAAAAGACAAACTAAAGTCCTTGTAGCCCTTCTTTCCATTTCCCTTCTCAATGGTGCTTTTTTTTTACTTTATTTTTCAGATTAAAATATAATTATATAATTTCTTCCTTCAATTTCTCCCTTCTAAACCCTCCCATATACCACTACCTGATCTCTTTCAAATTCATGGCCTCTTTTTTTGTACTAATTGTTATTGCTGCAGATATATATATATATATATATAGAATGTGTTCATATATCCCTAAATAGAATGTGTTCATACATCCCTAAATAGAATGTGTTCAATCCATATACTGTCACTGGCATGTATGTTTTCAAGGCTAACTGTTTGGCAATTGACAACCAATTGATGTGCTCTTCCCTAGAGAATATCTCTCCCACTCCCAGCTTTTCTCAGTTGCATAGAGTTCTTTGTGTGTATGGTTGAGAACTTGTGGGGTTTTCCCAACTCAGTTTGAGAAGTCCATTGGTGTTGTCCTTCTTCAGCTAAGTTTGGGCAGTAATGTTGTTGAGACTTTATGGGTATAGCTTATGGTATTACAAGGAAACACAAATGTATAGTAAACCTCTAGATCCTCTGGCTCTTATGATCTTTCCACCTGGTGAGTGCCCCTGACCTCCCCTTCCACACCTTTTCTATAACCCATAAGTTTAGCCTGGGTCTTACAACCACTGCACCAGCCTAGTTTGGCCTTCCTTGCCTTCACTGCAAAGGAGCTCTAGGCTTAGGAAAAGACCATCTCTACCTATCCCCCAAAACATAGGACTCTCCCATGTCATATCCAACCTTTCTACCCAAAACTATCTACCCTCACTTCCCAGGCTTGGAACAGGAAGCACATTTTGTATACCAGGCCAATTCCCTCTGTCCACCTGACTTCATTCCATCCACACCATTTCCAACCTCTAGACCCCATCCACCTCCAAACATTCTCTTCATCCCCAACCAGCTCTGTCTATAATAAACTCAGAACTTATGAAGAATGTCCACACTCCCAGAATTCATCACAAGGATACCAAGGAAATGAAAGATCAATCCAGAATTGTCTCTCTCAAACCTACCAGTCCTATAGAAATGCATGACAATGCAAATTACCAAGATAAATTCCAGGAAGCATAATTTAAAAGAAAAACCATAAACTTAATCAAATAATTCAAGGAGTTTAAAGATGACACAAAGAAATTGTTCAATGACATTAAGGAGAAATAACTTAAGGAGAATAAATACCTGAGCAATGCCCAAGAAAACACAAATGTAAATAGTATGGATATGATAAAGACAATTCAAGTCTTGAGAATAGAATTCAATACATAAAAACAATAAAGGGGACTCAGGATGAAATGAAGATGGATTTAAGAAACTCAATATCCTAACTAGAAAACCCAAAGGAAAGTCTTTCAAGTAGAATGAATCAAAGAGAAGACAGAATATCTGGTCTCAGTGGTGCTTCTGGAATTATTTCAATCTAGCTTTCCCTCCACCTCTTAAGGGGCATTGCATTGTTCTTGTGGCCCAGACCTTAAGTTATGTATTTCTCAATCTGTTCTTTGGTTCTCCCTGCTGACCTTTTTCTACTGCACTCCAGCATTGAGTCTGTAGTCTTCTCCCCAGTCCCTGGATCTCTATTTTCCTTGACTCTTGGGAAACCTTCTCTTTGTTCTCTTACTCTACTGCCTACTTTCCCAGGACCACTATCATGGCTGTCCCCTCCTCTCCTTGCCTACTCCTTTTCTTCCCATCTCTTCAGCCCTGCCATTTCCTCCTGCTTTTCCGCTTTGCTTCCTCTCTTCCCTTTCTGTTCCCTATAATCACTTTCCACCTTGAAGTTGTTCCTCAATGTCGTTATTCAAGCCTCTGCTGACTAAATTCAGGCTAAGTCCCCAACACAGGCTGTCCACTTCAACTTTAGAATTAATACTTACTGAACTACAAGCTGAATGCCATACTGTTTAGGCCATTTTTACCACTCCACACACTACCTTAAACTTGGCTCTTCATAAATGCTCCTATGATTTAGTGAGCTTCAAATATCAGGGTTTATATTAGTTAGAGTTTCTATTGCTATGACAAAACACCATGCCCAGGAAGCAAGTTGGAGAGGAAAGGGTTTATTAGGCTTACACTTCAGCATTGCTGTTCATCACTGAAGGAAGTCAGGACAGGAACTCAAACAGGGCAGGATCCTGGAAGCAGGAGCTGATACAGAGGCTGTGGGTGGGAGATGCTTACTAGCTTGCTTCTCATGGCTTGCTCAGCCCACCTTCTTATAGAACCTGACAACCAGCTCAGGGGATGGCACCACCTACCATGGGCTAGGCCCTCCCTGATTGATCACTAAATGAGAAAATGCCCTACAGCTGGATCTCATGGAGGCATTTTCTGAACTGATGCTCCTTCCTCTGATGACTGTAGCTTGTGTCAATTTGACACACAAAATCAGCCAGTACAGGCTCTTTCTTGACTTTCCTCCTTACCTTCATCACTATCACACACAAAAAAACGATATTATATAATTACCTTGTTTCTTATCTCTTTATGGTCTATAACCCTTATTTGTAAGTATAAATTTTCTGTCTTATTCACTAGTGTGTTCCAATGTATAGAATAATATCACTTGATAATATATATTACTTTTCCTGATGAATGGTGAATGAGTGGTTTCTTCCTAGCTATGAATGATTCTGCTGAGCAAGTTAAGTTTTAGTATAATTCTGCTCTATAACTCATGGCATTGATCCTGAAATAACTTCTCTAGAAGCTTGAGACTCGGAAAAGTTTTTTTTTTATAGGATTGTACCCATGCATCTGCCATGTTGTTGAATGCTTGTTGATTTGAGTTAGCCAACATCTAAATTGTACTGTCAAACACCAAACAATCAAATATCTATATCATCTCTGCTTCTGCAATACTTAATACAGAAATGGGGAGGACTGGTGAGTGAGAGGAAGACATAAGCAGGAATGGTTTTCTGTGGATATTTTGCATGAGTTTTCCCGTACTACTTCATATTTGCAGCACAGCAATGAAGTCAATTTTATCTTCAATTTATAATATACAGAGACCGTGTGCTGAGAAATAAGTAAAGAATATACCAAATAAAGCATTGATGGTTATCACTGTATGCTTCTTGCTCTGTGAAATTTTACAATGATTTCTGATTCCTATCTATGTGAGCACCTTCTTCTGATGACTGCTTCTTATTTTTTCAAAATGCAAGACATATTGCTAATTCTCAGAGTAAACCAATGTGATGACTACATCTGGATGCTGTAACAGGCTACTTCTGTAAGTACTGAGTCTTGTAATTCACAACTTACTGAGTGTGCAGTAACTTCCTGGAATTGAAGTAAATCATCTATGTTGGTTCCTTTTTTCAAAAATTGTATTTTTTGACAGTTTATTATATGTGTGGGAATGTGGTTTTGCTTCATGAGAGCTGTTTATTTATTGGATATTAAACTGTGCAGAGGAGCTACCACATGTTCCAGTTAAACTAACATTTTTAAAATTATTATTTTTTAACTATTATTGTGTATGTGAGTGAGTGATTTTTGGGTTTTTTTGTTTTTGTTTTTGTTTTTGTTTTTGGTGTGTGTGTGTGTGTGTGTGTGTGTGTGTGTGTGTGTGTGTGTATCAAAGATTCTACCTTCTATTTCCAGGTATTTAGCTCAGGATGTCAGCCCTGTGCCGCAAGTGTATTTTAACATGCTGATCCATTGCACTGGCCCGTAAACCATTTTGAAAATGAAAAATAAAACAGACATAATGATGTTTTAAATTTACAAAAGATGACTAGTCTGTTTAAAAATTATGTTTTTATAAATGCACATATAATTAACCTGTTCCATGAATAACTTACTCTACCAAAGTTTTCAGAGATTTATCATGTGTGGTCCCTGGGAACATCTGTTGACTCTGCTGTTCTTGGCTCCACTAGCTTCCCTTGCTTCTGTCATTGTCTTTGTGTCTCTACACTAGCCAGCTTAGCGCTGTTTTTATTCTTTGAGTGATTTTGGACATTTAAGAAAGTCCTTGGGGCACAGCCCAACAAGTTTTAGGTTTATAAATAAATTGAAATTATTTATTTTAAACACGCGGTATAGGATGCTATTCAGGAGTGAAGCTGTACAACAGTCCCTTTTTCTCCAAATTTTGAATTGAATTAGAAAATAATTGAACCAAACCTGAATCAAGTAAATGACAGGATGTGTATTACATCCAAAGAAACTGGGAAGGGGATGTGGAGAAAGCTGCTGGGGTCTCTCCTAGCATCTTCTCCTACTCTTAGAAGAAGAAGTTGATTCCCAACGTTTGTGGTTTACACTAGTGACAGAACAGAGGGTACAGAAAACAGAAATGTATTAATCTCAGTGAGTTTATGAAAGAGCTGGAGAAGTTGTTTAGTTATGAATGAGCAAGTACTCAATGGAAAGAGACTTGGTGTCATGACAAAGAGCAATGGCACCTGACATCATTTTTATTGTCACCTCTCTGAGAGACTACACATTTTTTGTAATTATTAGAAAATGTTAATAGATTACTGCATTAGCAGAATACATCTTTGTACTTTTGTGCACTAGAAAAACTGTCATGAACAGTTTTCAGTGGAATTAGTAGCAATGTTGACTTTCTTCTCCATTTTACAATTTTATAATAAAAACAGAACCATTGTGTTTTTATTCACAGTGACTGAAGTCACTCATTCTAGGGTATGGCCCTTATACATTTGTAAGTATGAGACTTCATATTTGAATTATTATTCAGACTCATTACATGGCTTACATTCATAAGCACAAAATTCTAAGAAAAACATTTTATTACATACACTGTCAGTCTACATATTTCACATTTGCTATAAAATAATAGACTTTTTTAGCTCTTTAGGCTTTAAAGAAAAATTGAACAGAAAACAGAAAGTTCTGTCAGTCTCTACTATGTCTTGTTTCTCCAGATATTAAGAACACACATCCATGTGCTTCTTCTGTAGAAGTGGATAATTCAATTTTGACAAGTTGGTATTAACCTTAGCACACAGTTTACATAGGTTACCTCTTTATAATGTGCATTCTATGGGTTCTGACAGATGTATAATGTTGTAAGTCCACCATGACAGTACCTAAAATAATTTTTTTTCTAACTTGCGTCCCAGTGTGGTCTACTTGTGTGTCTTTCCTCACTTTCTTTCAACCCCTGATAGCCAGTAATTTTCCAGTCTCTGTAACTGTATCTTTCCTTGGGGGTCCTGGGGTTGGATTGTATAATATGTAGCCTTTTCCTATCAGTTTCAATGACTTTTTATGACTTGGCTCTTTTCTTTTTCTCTTAAATAGCATCACATCACCTAATGACTTCAGTTTGTTTATCCATTCTGATTATTCCCAAGACTTAGATATCATTGGAGGGAAGTTGTTATATCTGTGCTCATTTGGTGTTTTCTGTCCCACCCCCAACCCCTAGATACGCTCTTCACTAATTCAGATCACTGCATGCACTTCTCAGATGCATTAAAAAAAGGAGTTAGTTTTTGTCAGTCGCCTTTCCATCACACGTGCTATGCCAGCTGATGGAACATATCTGTGTGTGCCCTACCGTGTATGTGTCAGTGCTTCTTTGTTTCATTATTACACTGTGCAGCTGAGCTATACCCTACTCATCAACTCCTCCTGTGCCAAAGACTGATGTACCCCAAGGTTCGTGTCTTGTCTGAATGTCCCGCATGCCCTCTTCACCATATGTATACATATGCACTCATACGTACACATACACACACAATCATTCTTGATATTTTCCCCTTGAACTTTTTCCTCTTCCTCCCTCCTTTATTACCTCCCTCCATCCCTTCCTCACTTCTTTCTTTCCCAGAAAGAAAGTTTGAGACATTACCAAAGGAGTTAAGTTTCGAGGTCTGCAGACATTTCCCAATGCCACTCACCCATCTTGGTCTATTTTTCTTTCACCTCACTCTAGTTAAATTATTATTTCTGCATAAGTTGGGGGTGGTAAATTCAAGATTCACACAAGCTGGCAGGGCTGCTTTCCTGAACACAGACCAGCTGATGTCTCAGAATAGAAGTTCATTCAGCTTTGTAGAAAGGGATGAGGTGTCTAGGTCCTAAGGCTAAGGCTAAGTGCTCAGTTTTCTTTAGGGCTGGCAGAACATTTTCAAAAACATCCATGCAACCAACAAATAGAACCTATCTCTTTGTGGAACCTATTTGCTCCTGAGAATCCAAAAACATCTTTGGCCAAACTCTAGTTTTCTCTAAACACCGCCTTTCGCTATTCATGAAAATGAAATAATGTTTATTATTTATTTAAAATTATGTTTCTTCATTTTGCCTTCCCTACTTAATCTATGACTGTATTTCACAATATGCATCAGAGGAAAGGAGTGGGGGGGGTGTGCAGTTCTCACATGTGGGAAAACTGAGGCACAAAAATGACAAGCTGGAGCCGGTTTTCGGCGCTCCCAACCCCTCCTCCCCAGTGGACTCAACGCTACAGGAGCTTCCTTGACAGCGGTGGTCAGCATCCGAGTCTGCAGCCGAGCCCGTGATGGTGTCATGTCGGGGGGTCAGAGCAGCAGATTTAATGACACAGCTGGGAAAACTTAAAAGCCTGCTATCAGCCGGGTGGTAAGCAGAGGTTAATACTACGGTGTCATTTGCCACTTTACCCAAACCACAGTGAGCTTCAAGAGCGGCAGAAAGGGTCTCTCAGGGGGTGGCTTAGGTCTGAGCAGGCAGCCAAGTTAAAAACGGGAATGTTGAGCCCCCCCAAAAAAGTTCAAATATTCTCAGAGAATACCACATGACCCTCAGCCTACCCTCACCTACCAATTAAAACAAAGAGATATTTCCAGTTAGTTTTTATGAAAGTGGTGTTCTGGATCTTGGGCCAAACACCTAATGACTGAATGCCACTTAATCATCAATCAATCCTTTTCAAAGTACCATGCTTGAAAAAAAGGGGTGCACACTGCCTGTTCAAACTATTTTAAAGGATACTCCCACCACCACTAAATATAAACACCCCAAAAAGCCCATCATGCACCCCTACTGTGCACTATGCCTTTAATTCCATAATATATGCAGTTTTAAATTCAACATTTATTTTTAACACCTATATTTTAATGAAACATGAAACATAAAATGAAACTCCAGTCTGCCTTGTATGAGCACGAAGAAAAATCCTAATTACCTGTTTCAAAAGTGTGAAGCGCTTTCTAATTTTCCAGCAGCCAGCTTCCTTAGACAGCACTCGGTATTATAACTATTTATGCCAATTGTGCTATTTCATGCATAAAATTACCGCATTATTGTTGGAATAGATGCCAGAGAGATATCTAAGCAGGGCGCAATCACCTCACTTTCTGTCAAATTGGACTCCTGAACAGTATCATAAATTTTATTAGAAGGCAAGGGGCTAATGACAGCCAATCAGGGCAAATGCTGATAAAATTGCTGCATTTTACATTATAAAAACCAGATGATATTTTTGTCAGAGGGCCACCTTTTGTTTTATTAAGAATGGACCATGAAAACTATATTGTCGTCACATAAGATACTTGGGCAAGCTGCTCCCCTTGCCCAGGATGAGGTGACATGCCTCTTGGGGTACCCTGGCAAAGATGTGTCTGGCAGCCTGTGTTCATCGCTGCCTGATGAATGGTGATAAGATGGAGCAAAGCAAAGTGCATCCCCCACACCTGGGCACCATAGTTCAACTGCAAGCAGTTTTATTCGCTCAGGGTCCACTCTTTGGGAAACAAATATTAATGTTCCCCTGTTCTCAAGCCCTTTATTGTGCTATAAAAAATTGTTTTCGATTAACCTGCCAATTGAATCTGGAGAGCTGAGTGGATTTCATGATTCCCTTGCTTCTTCCTGAGGCATCGCAGCAGAGTGGCAGCTTACAAGGACACTGGAAAAGGAAAAGGAGTTTGGGGCAGAACTCCAGCCTTTTGCAGTGGTACTCAGTTGTGTTTTACCAGGAGTGGCAATACTTTCCATGATTTGAAGACTAAAACCTGTGACTTCGGGCAAATAATTCAGTCACCTGAAATCCTAGTGTCTTTTTCTCTAAAATGGTGGCATGTGACATGGTAGTCTCTGAAGTAACCTTCCAGCTCTGAAAGTCCAATTTGCCTTCCCACTACACAAGGCACATAAACATACACACACACACACACACACACACACACACACACACACACACACAGAGAGAGAGAGAGAGAGAGAGAGAGAGAGAGAGAGAGAGAGAGAGAAATAAGTAATAGTCCTACCTTTGTTCCTATAGCCACTACTTACCTGAACTGATATCAGAGAGAAACACTGTCTTTATCAGAACCAAGAGAACACGGGCTGGGTGGCCTCACTGTTTGTTATTGCTTTATTCCAGAGAGAAAACCCTACAGAACGGCATAGCCCTCTGTGATCAGCAACTTGTAGTAACAAAATAAATTGGTCATTTAAATATCCTTTCAAACTGACAGAAAAGTCACACAGGTATTCCATGAGTTTTAGCTTTGGAATGGGTCACAAGGCTATCAGGATGAAGGGCCAACTTTACTCTACTGCAGGAGGTCTTACACGGTCTTGTATCTAACCAGATTCAAAGTCCTCAAAGGAAGGTTTCTATGTTCTACAAGTCTGTATATTCTTATTGCTCAACACACACACACACACACACACACACACACACACACACACACACACACACCAAAAACAAACGAACAACAAACAAACAAAAAACCTTGAGTGTACTCATAAAACTTAGTACTTAGTGGTTATGGATGCTAGAACATGTGAACTGCTGGCTGACTTGTGACCAAACACCTCATGAATGCTGGCTTCCAAAGTTAGTGCCCTGATTTAAAATGGTGCTGAGGATAGAATCCAGAGCCTCATACATGCTTAGCATATGCTGTTAAAAATGAACTATTTCCTCCACCTGAGATGACTGCTGTTAAAGCAGGTAATAAACATTAGACACCAAACAGATACGTACCCATGCGTCTCCAGTTTAAGTCTCTGTTTCGCAATCACCATAAGTTTACCTTAAGAAATTACATATTGGCTTGCCTCTTTACTTTCTTTGCCTTACATTGTTCTATGGTGTTATATTCCATTAGTTAGAGCTACTAATCCTAACATTGTTAGAAATATTCCTTGAAGTTTGGGGCTGTATATTAGCCAAATGCACTTATTCATGATTAAATAATAATGTTATGTATATCAAGCAATATTCACTGTATACAGTAACAAATTAAGTTCCATGACTAATGGACAATGACCATGATTCTCAGCTAAGCAGTCATGGCTGCCATGGATGGTTTTGTGTCACTGAAACTGACAGCCAACGTGCTAAGGGGACACCTAGGGTGACAGAAAGCAGCAATGAATACATTTTCATTTTTCTGGGAATCAGTGTCAGCTCAGTCAGCCTTACAAAGCAAATAGGCCTAAGTTTATGCAAAGGTACCATAGAGCACAGAGGCTAATAAAGCAAATGATTGTGCTCAGTCCACTGGGAGTCTCCTGTATGCCAACTTTCCTCACCTGATTTTTAAGACTATCAGTTTCTCAACAGGAACATCAGCTACAATCTAAGGCATCTGAAATCTCCAAGCTTAGAGTCTTCAGACCTTGTATCTCGAGATGGTACCTCCATCTTCCATCTAGACACTATATCTCACAGCCTCCAGAAAAAGCAGGGTGGTACCTCCCTCTTCCATCTAGATACTGTATCTCACAGCCTCTGGAGGAAACAAGGTGGTACCTCCATCTTCCAATCAGATAGAGATTTATCTGAATGGGAACATAGATTGAAATATATTCACAGAGAAATACTCAAAAATTAAAGAAATCACAAGTTCAGTGAGCAAGAAAGAACACGCACTCCCCAACTAAAGTGAGAGCAATAGAGAGGCAGCACATTCTCATTATGAACACACAGTTGCCCATCCTCAGAAGATTTTCTAATGACCTAGGAATTGCTCCATTAGGGTTCCTTAATTATTCCCACAGTTCCTGGCACCTTTTTACCCAGCTTAAAAACAGAGTATGAATGACTCCAAAATGCATTAACTACGTCTGAAGTACCACACCGTTCAAGTGGAATACTGGTGTAATTCAAAGTAATGAACACTTAACTATGGATGTGGCAGAAGAGCGGCTACGTCTCTAAGGTCGTACTGACCGTCAGATTGCCAGCTATTAATGCCTGTCTTAGAGGAAGGAGATGTTGCCTGGAGTAGTTCAGAGGGCTTAGGTCATGTTCTAAGGACAGCTATTGTTACAGTAGCATTTTCACAGTTTCTACTTAACCAAGCCAGGTGTGAAGGGAGAACATTTGAAAACTCTAATTTACCCTGCAAGTGATATGTACATATGATCACCTCCTCCTCTCCATCACTGCTTGCATTAAGCCCTGGCTGTCTCTGATACTATTTTCAAACCACAGCCTCCCTAAATACATTATCCTTTATCCCTTTCCCAGGCTACTGTCTATTACAATACCCCCACTCTGATTTTTTATATGCTTTTAATCAAAATAAAACTATATAATTCCCACAACTTTCTTCCACCAGATGCCTCTGTATCCTCTCAACAACCCCTCTTAATGTTTCCCCCAACTCTCAGGAATATAGCCTCTTTTTCTCTGTTTATTATTGTTATGCATATGGATGTATGTGTATGCACAAACATATCCATTTATAACCTGCTAAGTCAGTTTTTGTTGTGTGTGTGTGTGTATATGGTTTCAGGGCTGACCACTCTAGATTGGACAATCAATAAAGGTGATCATCCCAGGGAGGGGTTAATTTTCCTTCCAGCAGGAATAGTTACCTATATAGTTCTTTGTCTAGGGATGGGACCCCATGAAATTTTCCCCTTTCCACATTCATATGTCCATTGAGTCTGTCATCGCTCTGGTCTTGTTTATGAACCCATTTATAGAAGAGAGTGTTTCACAGTGGACTTCCTGGTATTCTGGCCCTTTTGATACGGGCCATACACCAAAATGAAAGCTGTCAGCTGCAAGGTCATCAATACAGCCAGGGCTCTAAAGTTGTTTAAAATCTAGATGAAACTAACCCCATCAGATATCTAAAATAGTAACACAGTTTAGCATGAATTACATCCACAAAGCCACAAAAACTTGACAAATGAATGCCTCTAACAGCAGCTGAGTGAAGGGCAAGGAAGGAAAGTGCATTGGGAACTGTCGGTACTGACATGTGAGAATTCTTCTAAAGTCATGAAAGTGGGTTCCAGGTGCTCACTTGTTTCCCTCTCTCAGGACCCAGTGCTAGTCTTCTGACTATAGAAAGAACAAAGAAAAACAAAACTGGCCAGGTCACCACATTGGCTATGAAACTTGCTTATACCCAACTTATAGGGGATTCATGTGTGGGTAAAGTGACTCCCCTTGTGCAGTGGTGGGCCGGGCATGATGCCAGGTGAAGAAACATGGCAACCTGAACAAATGTACAGTACAAAGAAGCTTTGTTTCTGTTTTGGGTGGAGGTTATTATTGTAAATTTTAGGCTGGGAGTATAAGTGATAAACGTTTTAAACTTTTTCGAAGAACATTAATAGAGGTATGAATGAAATGGGTGACAGGTATGTGAGATTGAGGAAATACAGAAACTTTAGTTATTTCTAGAAATAAAGGAAATGCAAAGGGCATTTTATTAAACAGAACTGAGATGAAAATGGGTTTATAAAAGCAAAGCTGGCAATGTGGACCGATTGTGCATGTGAGAGCGGCAATAGGTGATATATTTATGTATGCCACAGCTAGCATTTCTATAAAGTTATTTTGTGATCTCATGAGGCCTCAGGCGTAACAACATAACATTTGAATTCTCAATAGACTAGAAGTTTCATGACTCCATACACATGCTGATTACATGAAACCTTGGTAATAAACTCAGGGCCAGTATATCTTAAAATTCTGATTGGTTTATAACCTTGCCATCTATTCGTGCCCATTTATTATCTTTCATATAAAATCAGACATCTTGAGTTGTCTCTGATGCTGTATCTAAGTGGTTGAAAGCAGTAGAGTTTGGGCCACTGAGCCTTTTTTAGAGACAGAATATAATACAAGAGATCAGCAAAGCAATAAAAGGGTCTGAGAGTTCCATCCCTAGGAAATGAAATTCAGTTAAAATACAACACCGAGATTTTTTAATAAAGGGATTGAAGTTTGAAGCTCCTGTCCTTGAAGATTCTAGCACCAGATGAGATGTTGTAATGCAGACCTTGAGTAGGAAGGGGAAGGATATGGAACAAAAAAAAGAGGAGTAATAAATCTCTAAAATTTGACAAGTGACAGATCTTTGCCTGGTTAGCTGGTTATGCAAAGATCTTAGTAGATTTTTCTGTCACTCACAATTCTTATTCATAAGAATTTTATCATACTTAAATGACACAAAAGAGGGCACTCATATATTTGCTTTGCAGAACAGAACATTTTTAAATCAAGCAATCAGCGAGTGATGTTTCTAATGTTTTGCAAAGACAATAGTTTCTAATTGACTCCAAATAAGAGGTATGGACACACACAATATTTTCATGCTTCAGAATATAGTAATAAGCAATTAAAACAAAACAGCATACGTATACTATTTAGCTAAATGTTTGAAGTATACTCAGTTTCCCTTTAACACCTCTCTCTGTGTCTTAGACTTCTTTTGTCTCTTTTGGTTCTTTCTCTTTCTCTTTCTCCCTCTCTCGCTCATCTCTCTGTTCTTTGTGCTATTTCCTCTTTTTATCATGTCATCCCCCTTCCACACCTGTACATCAGTAGATACTTTTCCTTTATCCCTCACAAGACTTCATCATTTTCTTATTTCTAAAAAAAAAAAAGAAAGAAAGAAAGAAAGAAAGAAAGAAAGAGAGAAAGAAAGAAAGTGTAAGAGGATGGTTTGCTGAGCCACTTAGCAAGCATTTCCTTTTAACTTACCTTGAGAAAGATATAAATAAAATCAAGACCATCAAGCAAATAAGAAAAAAAAATGTGGAATAAACTAGAGCATTAATCAGAAAAAATAAAGAGATGTTGAGATGTTAGTGGGGTTTTTACAAAGAAAGATTATTAGTCTGGCAAAGAGATAGACTAGTTTTAAGCTACCAGCACTATCTTCATGAATGAATGAAACGATGTGTGCATGTATAGTACAGGAATCTAGAAGGGGGACTATTTCAGAAGAAAGTAAGAGGGGGTAGGAGAAGACGTTAGGGTGAATATGGCCAAAGTACATAATATACCTGAAGGACAATGCCATTATGATACCTTTCACTTCACATAATGATTATAGCTAATAATTTAAAGATAACTGGCTTCCAAGTTTAGGTTTCTCCTATGGGATCAAAAAAGCATCCTGAGAGACCTGCCTCTGCAGGACTTGGCTCTATATCCTAAAGTCACCTATTTATCTTCTGTAGCACATTGCTTATATGGCAACATAATTTTTTAGTGAAGGAAAAATAAAACAGTAACATAATGGTATACGAAGTGAGATAACAAGCAAGCTGTCAAGGGGCTGTAGAACATCATCAAACAAGACACTTGCAGACCCACTCAGCGTTATCAAAGTTAAAGGTTTCCTTACTGTATCAGCTATGAGGAATAACAGCTTTAGAATTAAATGTTCAATCTTTTAAATGGAATTATCCATTGAGAGAGTTTCATGTTCTTCCACAAGAATACAGATTTTATTTGTAGATTGTGTTTTTGTACAAAGTTTGATAAACTAGGGTTCTTCTTGAAAGAAAGTGTTTGGCCCCTGAATCCTGTTTCTGTTCCCAGCAATATCTACTGTTCTGGTGGAAGATCCACCTCAACTCTCCTCGTCCCCCATCTCTTTCCCCAAACCCGCCCCTTCAAAGCCCACCAAACACAGCCCCTCCTCCAGAGAAGCTCAAGACCACTCCCACAGAGTATATAAGCTGCATCCCAGAAAACAGACACATGGTTCTTTCAGTCTCTCACCCCAGTCTCCTCTCTGAGGGGCCAGGGAATCACCCCCGAACGCTTTACCCATTAAACCTGGGCTTTTCCAATTCGGTCTGATTCAGTTTCATTTGGATTGCTGCATCGGCGGAGAGGCCTTTAGGGTGCAAAGACTTATTATCTACCTCATTCTGTGTCAATCTGTCTATATAGTCGAATAACAATCCCTCTTCTAATTCTATTCAGGAATTGTTGTTTTGGGTTGAATTTCTGAGAATCTCAATTTTCCCACTAATGCTGTGTATGTTCACATATATAGGTATGCATTCCTCACTCTCTCATTTTTCTTGCATTTTTCATTAAACCACAATTTAGCATTGCTTGCTCAATATATAATATTCACAGGTAAATTCACTTAGTATATGAGTAGATTCTGGGGTAGAATTGTATTTAGTCATGAATGAATATTTGACTCAGTATTTCTAATTGCTTAGTGTTCTATGTACCATTCACTAATTCACCTGAACTCTCCCAGGGAAATTGAGATCTCCCCATTTAGTTATACATTCTAGGTATTCTCTAGGTTTCATCTGAGGGTTTTCCACAGTCCTCCAGGGTCGACAGTCTTCCTACTATGGGGAGTGAGGAATTATTTCTCTGCCTCCACTAAATGTTACCCTGGGAATCACATATGTTTCTTGTAGTGAGTAGCTGTTCCAGCTTTGACCTGGATGTACTTCCCCCAGGGGGAGGCTTCCAGTAATTGTCACGCCTACCTATGGCGTGCCCCTGATCTGAGATCTAGATGTGCCAGCTCTCTTGGTTCATGGTAATCCTGGATGTTGGATGGTAGACCAAGCAGAGTTCTCCAGAGAACACTGCTGGACTGTATGTCACCTCTCCCGGACCCTGTAACCTATCTCTTTACTTGTTGTAAGTAAAACCCCAAATAAACCTCCCTGTTAACTGCGTGGAGTTGCCTTAATACTTCCACCAATAGTTTCTCTCTTATATTACATCTCCACTTCTAATGTTCCTTTCTTTTCTTATGTGTGTCAACTAATCCTCATGGGCATATTAATCAACAACTTCCCTGGAAAAGAATACAAAAGAGCAGGCATTCCCTGCGATTTTTCCCCTCTTCTAGTCTTTATTATAAGTATCAGCTTACTCCTTTGTCTTCACCTTGCAGATGGAATATTTACCCCTGCAATCTTTTGATTCCTGGCCATTTTTAAAATGGTCTTATTTTCCCTGAAATCTAAAATCTTCTCAATCTTCTCTTAGTCCCTGATGTCAGCACTGTTTCCTCTCAATCCATAGGCATTTGAGGGACCCATTGGATCTAAACCCAAACAGTTGGCTGGACCTCCTCTTCCTTTCCAGCTTCTCTTTTTCTTCGAATGAAATTCCAGTTAACAAAATTTAGATCTCCTTGACTGACTTAAGTTATGTTTGTTGATTTTATTTTAGGAAATGTTAAAGAATTCACCAGATATGAGGAACCTAGCAGCCAGAAGTGCTAACTCACACACAGGAGTGAAGAACATCAAAACATTCGGGAGAACATGTGCAAGGCCTTCCTCATTATTGAAATCTCTTTAGAAGATAGTTCACAGCTTATGTGAAAATAATAATAATAATGTATGTGAAGCTAAATCCACAACCGTGGGGCAACAACTGAAATGTTTATGGCCTAAAATAAAACACATGAACATACACCAAAAGAACGAGAAGGAACGAGAATATCGGCATCTTCTTACCCTCCATGAATTAATGCAGAAGCAGTGGAAGAGAGATTGTAATCATCTAAAAATATGTGCAATAATCTCTAAAACATCAAAATAACTGCAAAGAGATAACTAAAAGCCATCAAAGATAACAAAATAAATCATAATTTTAGTTTTAAACTACAGTTAATTGGAGAGAAGTTAAATATGGAGGCAAAATAAAACAGAGAAGAGATTAAAACCAAAAAGTTAAATTCAGAAAGTTCAGAGTCACATTACATGCAAATACTCTAAAGGTGGCAATCAAAGGCATATTGTGTCATGAAATTTTAAAAAAGGATCCATCTATATGCTACTTGGAAGAAGTTCATTTTATATAAAATTTATACAAAGACTAAAATGAAAAATAAGTGAGAAAAGGCATACCACACTAACACTAATCAAAAGAAGCTGGAGTGTCCTGATACTACTAAAAAATGACGTATCACAGTAAAGAGTATAAACCTAGATATGGATGAGGATTTTATAAGTAAAAAAAAAAAAAAAGAGTGATGTCACTGGAGACACAGTGCAATTGTAAACGAGTATGTAGTTGCAAACACAGATTCAGAAGACCTGTGACAAATAGTAAGCAGCTGAAAGAAATAATAATCCACACATGATCCAGAAACTTCATGGTCTTCAACCAACCCCTTAACTAAGGGGCATTTGAAACATGCACCATTGAACAGGCCTCAATGTTCAAGTACGCACTGAACATTCACTAAGTTAGAAAATATCCAGTGCACACAAGTAAGTCTTAATAAATTATAGAAGATTTAAAGAACACAAACTGTTTTCTGAGATTACAATAAAACAAAATTACAATTGAATCATAAGATGGTGACTGGAAATACCTTAAAGTGAATTAACACTTTAAAAAAAAATAACCCATGTATTGAAAGAAGTCCACAGGGTGTCAGAAAGCACTGGGAGTATAAGGAAAAGGAGAACTCCCTGGTGCTTCTGGTGCTGCAGGAAAGGGGGTGGAGGAAAAGGAAGACAATCAGAGCATCCGTGTGAGAGAAGAGGGGTGTCTCACATTAATCTCAAACCTTATGCTAAAAAACCACAGAAAGAGTAAATGAAAGGTCAGTAAGAATAGAAGCAGCAACAAAGAGCAGAGCAGAAAACAAGCAGGAAAGTCATAGACCAATATGTGAAATACGCTGATTCTTCTTTCTTCTATGAGCAACAAAAGCATTTCCACTTCTAGCCACAATTATCAGGGAAATACAGAAGGTAAATACTGAAAATTTCAGAAATGAGAAAAGGGATTTTGTAAGAATTTCTACACATGTTCAAAGCTGACAAAAGACAGCACAAAATGATTAAAAAAATAGCACAGACCAGCTAGGGGATATTGGAATGTTGGAATCATAGAGATAATGGCTGACAGGCTGTTAGCAGATATGTGTATCTATATATGTCTATAAACACATACATAAAATTATTATATCTATATGTATATATATCATGCATGTTCATATATGTACACATATGTTGTATGTGTATCAAATGTTATTTTTCCATTCCTTTTTTTTTGTCAAGAATTCTTCTCTCTTAAAGCAATTATTTCTCAGTATTTTATTCTGTATATTGTTTGGGTCTCTGTCTTTTATTGTTAAAATTTCTTCAAATATTAGTACTTTTTAACTGTTCTCACTTAAGAAGAAGTCATGAAGTCATGGAAACTTTACTTGGAATCCTAGAGTGTATAAACACAGATTAAGACATGATGAGTTTTTCTTTAAGCTGTCTGGTTGGGGATCCTACCATAGTTTGTTAATTCGTTTGGTTAGTTATGGTTTTATTTACATATGTAATGAATCTTCCTCTTGTGGAAGGGAACAACTTCCTAAAAGACAACACTTCCGACGTATGATTACAGTGGAAGGATAGTTGTCACAGTGTCAATATTTTAGATGTGTAGGAAAAAAACTGTAGGTTCTATTGTTTACTGGTAGGATATACATTCCAGGAATATTTTGCAAAGCAGGCCATTGGATGGAACAAAGAGTAGCTTTTTCCTTTCTTTTTCTTTATTTTCATTAGACTAATGTAATTATGACATTTCTCCCTGCAAATCTCCCCATATATCCTTCCCTGCTCTCCTTCAAATTCATGGCCTCTTTTTAAATTAATTGTTATTGCCATGTATATGTGAATATGTATATGCTTATACATTCCTAAATATAACCTGTTAATTTCATCTAATGTTACTTGTATGTATGGTTTCAGCGCTGACCATTAGGCATTGGACAACCAGTTGGTGTGATCTTCTTTGGGGAAGAGCACTTCTCCCATTCCACTGTGTCTCCTAACAATATCAGGGTGTAGGTTTTAAATTATTATGAAATTTTGATAGTACTCAATATCTTATATCAGAAATTTGTCACTAACATTAAAAATATGGAGAAATTTTACTTTAATATCTCTCATGTCAATGTTTCCAAAGCAATTACTTTAGGGATTCTACTCTAAGTTGAGAGACAATATGCTAGAAACACTTTGGCTCTTCTACTGGATTTCCATTGGAAGCCACAGTATTTCTTAAGAATATTCTACATGACTTTAGAGTGAATTGTTTAGAGAAATAGACAAAGAGAAAATTAGATTAGTATGGAACATGATCAAGCAGAGGCTATGTTTCTGATGTCAAGACAGGAAAATAGCATGGCTTAAATATTAGTTCTGAAGAAAAATTTTAAAGGTTATTGCAAATGCATTTTAAAGGTTGACAGCCTCATTAGAATAAATGGATGCACTCCCCAAATGATGGCTTTGAAAGACAGCCCTCACTGGAGTGTATAAATTTAGGGGTGTCTGCATGGATGGGTATAATTAGGAAGTCTAATTTATTTCTTTACTTCCTCACCTTGGACTAGTATACCAGGTGGGGTCATGGACACTGCTGCATTACTAACCTGCAAAAGCCTATTAATGCTGTCTGCCTCCTGAGACCCTGGGCTGAAGACTGTGGAAGACAAGAAGGCTACAGCTTTGACAAATACCCTCAGGGTCTGCAAAATGGCAGCGCTGGGAGGTGTGTGCCAAATCGTGTTTGGCTTTGGCCCCATAACTTGTGAGTCTGTCAAAGACTCATCACGTCAATTGGTGGAAAATGGATTACTGTCATTCTTCAAGGCACGCCACATCATTCCCCATTGATTGGCATGCCAAATCCTTCACAAAGTAATGAGTCAGGGACGATTCGCATCATCATCCAACTGTCAGCTTGATTGCATAGCCCTCTATCAATGGGATTAAGCTGGTGTGGCATCCAAAATGTAATGAAACACATTACTTTACTTGAGAAGTTGACAGGAAGACAGGGATGCTGGACCCAGGAGGCCGAGGCATACAGGAAAAGAAAAAAAAAAAACTAATAAAAGTCAGGAGAGAGAATTGATAGATGATATAAATACACTTCTTTTCTTGCCTCACAGGAGATGCTGTGGCTAAAGGGAATTATACTTCTCTTCAAAGAGAATTTAAACTGAAGGGGACATGCTGGAATTCATCTAGTTTGCTCTTTAAAAAAGGAAGAAACTGAGGTAAAGAAGGGTCAAGATCTTAGCTAACATGGAAGCCGTGTGAAGGCAATACCATGCATGTTCTTGGAGGGGAAGAGGCAGTTTTCCATCTTGGTTCTTCCACTTCCTAGTTGTGTCACCAGACAAAGCTGTCAATCTCTCTTCATGTGCCTAATGGAGATAATCATGAAACATACATCACACATCAATATCCACATGTGTGTATAGACAGTGCATCACATATATCACAGATGTATTGTGTGTCATGTAGATCTGTGTGGGGGAATATAGGAACAAGTGTGCATATAAAATGACTATTACCTTATCAATATTTCTTAACAAATAACAACACATTAAGGACAGTGCCTCAGTGCTGTTACCTGGATTAGTTTGCATTTGGCATTTACGTAAACATAGCATGCCCAATGCAAAGACTCCGAATTCCTTACTTTTCATTTACTTTAGTGATCTCAACATTTCTCTGGAAAAATAATATTCCTCCCACATTCTTATCTTTCACAAATTACCTTAGTTAATGCAATCAAGTGAGCCTGCGGCTCTTGCAATGGTTTTGTAGCCAGTAATAGGTTAGGGTCTCTTCCTCATGAATAAAGCCTCAAGCCTGAAGCTCCACTCCATGGTGCTGTGGAATGTATTCACGGCAGGTAACATTTCCCCAACAGTTGCATTACATCACCTATATTCTGTTGTCTCTTGTTCTTCTATCCATTGTGTGATCTGGCAAGAGGTTTGCCTTGCACAAAACATCTACCTATAGGACATTAGACTGCAATTTCGATTCAAGTTCTCCAATATTATTTATTAAATGTACATTTAGTTAGGGATTGGAGAAATGCCTCCGTGGTTACAAGCACTTGTTCTTCTTTCCTAGGACCCGGGTTCTATTTCCAGCACCCACATGGTGACTCACGCTGTCTGTAGCTCCAGTCCCATGGAATCCCCTGAACTCCTCTGTCTTTTGTGGACACCAGGCACACATATGGAGCACAGGCACATGTGTAGGCAAAACATATTAAGTTGTATGTTTGTATATTATTTTGTAGTTTAAAAAGTTTCCCATACTTAGGGTAGAGAGTGTTATATTGTTAGCTGAAAGAACTACTTAACCACTTCCTGAACTGGTTATGGTATTATTTGGGTGTGTACTTGAACTAAAATCACCATGCCATGTTTTAGAGCCAACCATTAGAAGAAAGTTGGGCATGCAGATCTAAGTGAACTCCTTAGGCATGTGCTCCGTATGGGAACTTCCACCATACCTCTTCAGGGTCTTTAGGTGTAGACCTTATGCAAAGTTCTAGAAGTCATGTCTTTTTTTAAATTAAGGAATGTTTTATTCATTCTATATACCAACCACAGATCCCCCTCTTGCCTCTTCCCACCCTTGCAGCCTCCCTGCCCCATCCACCCCCTATTCTCTCCTACAAGAAGGTAAGGCCTCCCATGGGGAGTCAGCAGAGCCTGGTACCTTCAGTTAAGGCAGGTTCAAGCCCCTCCCCCTGCCTCAAGGCTTTACGAGATGTCCCATCATAGATAGTGGGCTCAAAAAGGCCAGCTCATACACCAGGAATGGATTCTGATCCCACTGCCAGGGAGCCCCTTAAGCAGATCAAGCTACAGAACTTATGCAGAGGGCCTAGTCCAATCCCGTGGAGGTTCCACAGCAACGGAGAGTAGGAGATGGGGGATGGGAACATAAAGGAATGGGATGGTGGAGCTGGAACAGGGATGGAGTGGAAGTCATGTCTTTATAGTGGCCTTGAAAATTCAGAATATGCATCCAAAGGACAAACAAAGAAGTTGACAAAATCCTATACACTGTCTTATTTAGCTCAAATATTTACTAATACACTAAAGACAATCAGACATCCCATGGAAAAGGCCAGTTTACCTTTGTTCTGTCCACTATCTGTGCAGCAACATTGATATCCAAAGTTGTTCCATGTATAGGTAGAGTCCACCACAGCACCTGGAACAGGTCCTGACATAAAAAAGGCTCAAGGAATTCTTACATGAGAATATTATGGTGTAAATAATCCAATGTACTAATATTTAATGAGAGAAACTGATTAGGCTGATGTATTTTATACTGTGGTAGCAGTGGGCAAAGAGCACAAACCAATGAATGTGACCCATGTACTGGCCTCTAAGGAACCTGGAGATGATTGAACAAAGCAGAAACATTTGTAAGTGGTTAAATATCAAGCACACTATATTTGGTCTTGGACTGAACTGAGTTCAACTTTTGACATTCCCACTTACTGTTAAGAGGATTTAATTTAATATGTCATTACTCCAAGCTATGGTCTTCTAACATACAAAATGAGCATCCACATTCCATTATTCATAAGTACATTGTTAATGCAATATACACAAAGGAAAAGGGAAATATCCAGTCTCAGGATTCCCCAGAACCAACTAAGACCTGAATACAGTCATCACTCAAATATTTGTTGAGTGGATTAATTTTGACTTAGGTAATCGTACGTTTATAGCTTTTACCAAGCATGATGCCTGACATGGAGTAGTTGCCTAAAAAGGTATTGCTGGATAAATCAGAGAATGACTCAGAGAAACATTTTCTAAGTGTGGCACACATAACATCCTTATTTTCACATGCTTATTTTCCTATTTCTTTGTTGCATTTTAGCCACTCACATGGGAAATTGTGAATTCAGAACATCTGTGTTGACTTGTCCAGGCTGCACAGTGACTGTGCTCACCATGAGTCTCTTCTGCCTATCTCCAAGTAGAGCAGGACTCCAGAGATACTATGCTCTACAACTGTGGAATAAAAGCAGAGGAGCAAGCCACCTGGTTGGTTCCCTGTAGTTCCTCTCTGCATGCTCTGCCCCAGGTAGTGCCTGTCCTGTCCTTTTAGCACAGAGAACATGTGAAATCAAGAGACTTTGTTATAATGTGAATCATCTGTCTGTCTTGGTGGAATGAGTTATACTATCTGAAATTGTTCACAATTCAATACATTTTACTGAATTAATAATACTATAATACTAAAATGAAAAATTACTTCACATAACGTGATACTTAATTCAACTCTAAGAAATAGAAATTTCCAAATTATTCAATTTCCACCAGAGATTTTTTTTCTTCAAAACTTAGGAAAGGTTACTGTGACTGACAAGAGTACTTTAAAGAACTCTCCAGAGGCACCAGCCATCTATCAATCAAAAACTATCAGTTGATAGTTAAGAGCAGCTATTTAACTTTAAGCTAAATTATCTTAATTAGAGGAAATTGAAAGTGAACATTTAAATATGTTAAATAGTAAATGTGTATTCAAGCATTTGAGATGTCTTAAGTGTGATAATAAGGTTAAGATTTTAAGTTTGCATTTTGAAAATTAGTATCTTATATTGATGGTAAAACTGGCATTGGCTAAAAGAGCTTCAGAAAAATATTTATAATCAGAATGTGAAGCAGGCTCAGACTTTGAACAAGATGGTGAAGAAATGATTTTACAGATGCATGTACACACTTCCAGATAATATAGATTTGTAATATGCTGTATGTATGAATATATACAGAAAATAGTGGTGTGTGTGTTTGTGTGTATATGCATATATATGTATATTTCTCTGGAAAAGTATTACCAGTGTACATTTCATGATCACTGACAAACTAGTTAAAGGAATTTGGTCTATGTTTTTAAGTTGTTAATTTTGAATCTTGCACATTGACATTGGCAAGCCTATGGATGTCTAAATTTTCTCTGTCAATAGTTAAAGAAATGAACAATATGAACAATTGTAAATAGATCAACCTGGTAAGAAATGAATCTAAGATTTCAGAAAATTTAAATTTAAGTTGTCAACATATAAGCTCTGAAAAAGGCAACATTGAAGAACAGACACTAATCTTGATAGAGAGAAGAAGTCAAGGAGAAAAGGCTGAAGCTATTAATTCTTTAAGGTATTTGAATGAGAAAATTTTATTTCCATAATAAAATGAAGCCATAATTCTGGAATAACTAGTACATAAAATACTGGAAAATAATTGCAGCCATCAGAACAACAAGTCTATAGCCTGTGAAGATATGAACACTTGAGTTGGAAGCCCAGATAGGACAAGAATCCAAAGTAGAAAACTGTTATTCAAAAAAATGAAAGAAAAAAAAAAGTCAAGTACATGTTAATTCCAAATAAAAACAACATATTTTGCTTAGCAATACAGTTTTTTGAGATAAATCCTGTCAAACTTCATAACTAAACAGGGCAAAACAGGAGACATACAGTAAGTACATATGCAAATGATACATTGGGGGGAAAAAATATCTAAGTCAGGATGGAACTAAACGGTTTCAGATTGAAAACATCCTCTTCTGTAGAAATTTCTGATAAATAAGGTTCTAGTAGCAGTTATTGGACTTTAGAGTGTGTGTTTTCAAACTAATCAAAAGGATATGTGAGATTGGCCTTGTAGGGGGTACACTGAACTTGATAGCATAGATATTGAAGGGTTCAGGAGGAAGCAGTAGGGTGTGTGGAAAGCTTGACACCAAAACTGCAATTGAGTTCTCACAAGTAGGGAAAGCTTTGGGGAGTTTGTTACCCTCATCACACCACTGAAATATGCCATGGGCACACCAGCATTTACCGAAGCCCTGTTTACACAGCTCCATCATGGGACCAACCTCCATGTTTCATAACAAGAGAATAGATGTAAAAAATGGAGCTTATTATACATGATGGAATTTTCTTCAGACATAAAAAAGGATGAAGTAACAGTGGTAAGCGTATTAATCAAAAATTAAGCCAGTCTCAAAAGTACAAATGTCACCTTTTCTCGCGTTTGTGTGGCTCCGTTTTCAGGTTATATAAGATCAGATGCAAACAGATAACATGAAAGTAGAAGCAACATTGCCTGGGGCACAAAGTGGACTAACGGGAAGGTGGAATTGGAAGAGAGGGGGAGCTTAGTGTGTTACAGGTAGATGCACTCAAAGCATGCTACACACATGCATGAAAATGCCGTTATGCAACCATGCATGATAACAAATAACAGTGTTTTCTTTTCCTCTTCCTGTAATGCACCCTCTACTATGTTTGATAGAGTCACTTTTGGTTACCACAAGTATTAACAATTCCTAATCCAAAATAGGGAATGTTTGGGAGCCCAAGACTCTACAGCCAGGCTTAGGTTTACTCTTTCTGAAATCAGCCTTTGGTTTCCTGGTTCAGTAAGTAAGATTCATGTAAAGAATTAAGATACAGCCAGCCAGTGGTGCTGGTCTGAAGTCTGGAGAAAAAAAAACAACATTTCCCATTTTTCTCCTGAATTCTCAACTGGAATTTAATATTTTTATAGTTGTAAGATTCACCTGGGAAAGGTGCTCAGCTATCACCATCACAAGCACAAGGAAGGCTTGGTAATTTCCCAGATCTTCCTATGTCATGTTCAATATGAAGTTCCTTGGGACCAGTGGCTCTCAACATTCCTAATTCTACGACCCTTTAATACAGTTCCTCATGTTGTGGTGACCCCCCAACCATAGAATTATTTTTGTTGCTACTTCATAACCGTAATTTAGCTACTCTTATGAATTGTAGTATAAATATCTGTGTTTTCCCATGGTCTTAGGTGACCCCTGTGAAGAGATACTAGAACCCCAAAGGGGTTGTGACCACAGATTGAGAACCAGTGCTTTAGACTATTCCTATAAAAGAAATTGTCACAGAGATGGAAGGTCTTGTTGCCAAGGTGCACAAGCAGTGTGTGAAGAACATTAAGAAATTCCAGGCTCCAGTGTGCCCAGCACATGGCAAAACTGAATCACCAAGCCAGAAGGGTCAGTAAAGACTGAACTGCCTAACAAACTCTCAATTTAAACACCTTTGCATAGGACCTCTAAGTCTTCAGGGGCCTCTCACTGTGTAATGGACAGCCAGGACATCCTGGCTCTCTAGAGGATATAAAATTCTCCTCGTTAACCTGCCTTTGAATAATTTCTCAAAGTTCTTCAGGTAACAGAGAAATAGATTGGTACCTCTTTTCAGTTATAGTATTATGAGCAACACCAGATTCATACACCACACTTTCAGAATAGATTCATCGTATGCTAGTTGTACTTTTTATGAAATTTTATTTTAAAATGGAGGTAGGTAAAAACCACACTATGGACAGATACTTCACTTGTCCTTAACACTGATCCAAGTTTCAAATGTGCAGAATATCAAAGTCACTTTGTCCACAATTCTCAAAAAAGAAAAGAAAACCCACATTCCTTTACCTGACATGAGAAGCACACAGCTACATTTTTCTTAACTAAGGGTCTCACACATTGGCAATTTTGTCAACCCAGATGTAAACATCACTGCCGTGTCCGAATCATAATAAATTTTGTTTACCCTAGTTAGACACTGGCTTTGCTTACATTTTAGTTAAAATAGCTGAAGATTTATCCTCCTGTCAGAGCCACTGGAAAATTGAGAGTCTCATGCAAGTTGTAAGCTTTCTGCTTAATCTCCTGGAAACTTTTTCAATTTTGCTTTTAGTAACACCACGAGGCTGGTGCTGTGCCTCACGGAGGAGGGTCGTTCTTCAGCCCTTACCCTTTTCTACTTAGCTGGCTAGCTTCACGTAAATGAAACCATCAAACACATTAGCAAAAACTTCTACTCCAGGCTGTCACCATGGGGTAAAATTGATCACAAATTGCTGATAATGAATCAGGAAAGTCACCAGTTGCATTGTGCTTGATCACATTCTCACAAGAGGAATATATTACTGAATATGGCAAGATTACTCATGCATAAGAATTTAGAAATGATTCCCCAGCAGCCCACACTTAGGAGGAAAGAAGAATTCTGCTGAGGAAGTAGAATCCGAGTCCTGCATAAAAATTATTTTAAACTGCTTATCGGATTATGGTTAAGAGCTTAATGCTTACTTGAATAATTCTCCACTATTTTCTGGGCTGAATGTATGTTAATCACACATTATTTCTAGATAGTGTCCTGATCACTGTCATCAGCTAAGTTTCCTGATTGAAAGGACCATGATTCTAATAAAGTTCATACAACTAGGGCAGTGTATAAATCAATCCTTGCTGGGACAAATTAGGAAGCAAAGCACACTCCTCTTTGAGGTGTCTTTTCTCCTTGAAGGTTTTTTGTTGCTGTTGTTTTCCTTACCTTTCCAGGTCCTCTTTCCCTCTCTGCTCTCCTACAGTGCCTTTTAACGCCTATTGAAAACTGCATTTAGTTTAAACAAGAGTCATCAGGACTTAGAATACCATATGGCCAGAATGGGAGTATTGTATGGATCTTAGAAAAAAATGTGACCAAGATGTTAGCATCCGCACATCTTCTGGTCAGCTCTCTTGGAATATGGAACTGAAGTATTCTCTTCTGATGGAGCCTGTGTTCTTGCCCGTTTACAAACAGCTTATCACCACCAAGTGATAGCAGCTGACGAAAAGGCAGAGTCTGGGGAAAGAGGCTGAGTTCAATTACAAGAAGATGAAGTTGAGATTTTTGAAATAAGGGTTTCCCAGACTCTGATGGGCAGCCAGGATCAGGAGGAGGAGAAGTCAATGGGGAAGTAGAATGTAATTTGTGGACTGGCTATTTTATTCTGATCTGAAGGTCTTGTTATCTAAAGATATTTAGACCAGTGTCTTCTGTTTTGTTCAAGCTTAGAGAGCAATGTGCCTTCAGCTAAGAAAGCAATGCCTAAAGAATGACTTGAAAAAGCTTTTCTTTTGTGCTTTATCACCTTCAAGCTCACAGTCATCACCAAGGATGCTATGAAGAATTTGCCTTGCTAGGAGACCCTGTTGTAATAGGTGAGGGATATTTAACTCGGAGTTCGAATGAAGCCACTAATGCCTCAAATGTACATGGAAGAGATAATTTAAAAGCCTGTCTTTTTATTATATCTATCTATCTATCTATCTATCTATCTATCTATCCATCTATCGGTCCATCCATCTATCCACCCATCCATCTATCCACCCACCCACCCACCCATCCATCCATCCATCCATCCATCCATCCATCCTTCCATCCATCCATTCATCTGTGTCTCTATGTGTATGGGTTCACAAACTCCATGGTACATGGTGCAGCTGTGGAAGTGAGAGGTCAGCTCTTTCTTTCCACCATGTGAATCCTAGGGGATGAACTCGGGTCATATCTGTAGCTAGAGTTTTCCTGCCTGGCCCACAGTCAGGACAAATCTCTATCACTTGCCAGTCCCACAGCCACTCAGACCCGACCAAGTAAACACAGAGACTTATATTGGTTACAAACTGTATGGCTGTGGCAGGCTTCTTGCTAACTGTTCTTACAGCTTAAATTAATCCATTTCTATAAATCTATACCTTGCCACATGGCTCGTGGTTTACCGGCATTTTCACATGCTGTTTGTCATCATGGCGGCTGACAGTGTCTCTCTGACTCAGCCTTCCACTTCCTAGCTTTATTCTCCTCCTTGTCCCGCCTACACTTCCTGCCTAGCCAATGGCCAATCAGTGTTTTATTTATTGACTAATTAGCAACACATTTGCCATACAGAACATCCCACAGCACATATCCTTTGCCTACTGAACCATCATACTAGCTAAGAGTCCTGTCTTTACTCATGGTTGTAAACTCCTGTTGTCTAATACTTATCAATATAAATAATGATAGATCATATCCATCTTCTCTCAACTTCTTTCATCAGATGTGACTGTCCTGGCAGTCCTTAACTACTGTCAAGTTTTCGTTATAAATTGGGTAGACATTAAAAACCACAAAAGTTCCTCCTTGAATAAACTCCATGCCTGTGAATTCCTGATCTAGTTTTACTCACATTTGCATGTTTTTAAAGAGAGACACCACCACAAAATCCAAGTCATCCTTTAATTCTGAATGTGGTTTTTCAACAAAAAAGGTTGTCCCTGGACACACACTCTAGACAAGACCCTCACAAATAATCATGGCACACATCCTTCTTAAGTAAAGAGCTGTGCCCAGTACAACTCAAAATTCATAACTTGAATGTTTGTGAGACCTTAAGAACACATCCTCCCAAACAAGAAAAATAATCTATTTCAGGTGACAAACACTTTTTTTTTAATTTAAGAAAAGTAAATGTAACATTTATGTTCATCTAATTCTTTAATGGTAGTTTGAAAAAATGATTCATTATATTTCATTGGGCTGACTCCTTGTAATTCATTATAAATGTGTTTTGGACAGTGATGCATGAAAATGCTTTAACCCCAACTATTTAATCATCAAACCGGTGTGCTTATAACAATAGGATATTCAAAGCAGGAGGACAGAAAACAAATGCCACGCGATGCATTTTTTTCACTGCTTGAGCTCTAGCCTTCAGTAAGAGCTGACAAATATTGGCATGATATGTCACTAAGAAGCAAAAGATCATGTTCTGACCTTCAACAATCCCCACAATATGTACATTATGTTGATGTGCCCTTTGTTTTTTCTATGTTGATGTGCCCTTTGGTTTTTCAATCTTGGTTTGCTTTGGCGGCCTCTGCTATTTCAGGAGGAGCGAGACCATTCCACCAAGGTTCCAATGCCATCACTTAAGCCAAGGAATTAACTAAAGGTGAAGACTCTTTCCTCCACTATCTATTCCAGTCTGACGCATCTGGGAGTTAGGACACACTGAAAGGTGGAGCTGAGGAATAAGTGATATCTTTCTATGGGACGATAGAAGCCAAGTGATTTCACCAGAGCAGGCACATGCTTTCAGTACAGAATTTGGGTCCTAAGTAGAAACCTCTTGGGAGTATTTATCTGAGAGGATCATCACTTTTTGCTTCTGTTCTTTGAAGCAGGAAGCCACCCATGTGTCAAAATGTAAATGGCTGCTGGGTTCCTTTTCTACTCTTCCTAATTCAGGGAGGTGTATCTCATCTTCTCTGGTAGTTTCTTCACCTTCTCATTCTCTAATTTTCTCAAGTTTTTAAAGTCATCACTGTATATTATTTGCAGTTTAATTGTATTTTCCTTAGTGTTCTGGTTGGTTTTGTTTTCACACTCATAGGGCAGACATATTAAGACAAATGACTACTTCTCTTCTTTCTTAACACAAGTTGTAACCCACGCTACACCCTTAGATATAATTTTTAAGTTTATTATTTAACCACAGATTATATTTAAAAGAATGTGTAAAAATAAATCATAAATATTCTTCAGTACCAGCTTTCTTTTAAAATTTTTCTTATATTTCTTGTGCATTCTGACTTCTCAAAGAAATTGTGTATGTGACCTCAAGGCTCAGCAATATAATCACCCTCAAGGATAAACAAGGCTATATTTTGTGTATGTAACCATCTGCTCAAACTTAGAATGAGGGACAGAGCCTACAACTCAAGATTCCTTGTTAGAAATGATGTCCTCCGTTCTAAATAAAACTGACATAATTTGCCATTCATTTAGAAAAAAAATAAAGCTTTTGCTTCTCATGGCTAGTGACAACACTAGGATTGTGTCATTAAAATGCAAAAGAAAAGAAAGGTCCATGTAGCTGGCAAAGCATAAAGAATTCTCGTGTGTTAACAGAGTGGCAAAAGCAGAGGTTTGCATAGGGTAAAAGCAGAACTACTGAAGCAACATGTAAAAGAATTGTCTTCAGTTCTGCACACTTCCACATTGGGAATTGGAAGGCTTGCTTACAAACATTCTTCTATCTTGGTATATTTAATTAACCATTTTCTAGATCTGATAATTAAGAGTATCTTCTCAGCCCAGTGCCATGTCATATGCCTATAATCCCAAATACTCAGAGGCCTGAGTCAGGAGGACTGAAACTCCAAGAATCTGTCTCAAAAATTTAAAAAGACCTCAGCAGAAAATTGCTTGTTTGAAATGCATAAGGCCCTAACTGTAATTCCCAAATCTCCTGCAAAAGAAAATACAGGGGAGACAAAAAGAGTGAATTTATCATTTTAATTCATGGTCTGTGAACTCTTTATTGTTTGAGTCTACCTTTGCAAAACACTTTTTCAGACAATCCTTGATTTCCAATAGTTGGATTTCAAATTTGGCTGTTGAGTAGGCTTGAGGTTTATCTTCATGTGGACTTATGAGGCAGTGACCATGCCATTGTAACTCAAAAAAACATGTATAATTGCACAGATTTAAATTGACAGTTGTTGAGATCAGTTACTGATGCTGTTTGCCTGTGGTTCAACTCTTTGGCCCATCTATTTATGACAATTTAAAGAGTTCACTCACTGGTAATTTATTTGTTTAAGAAGTCAAAATATGTTTCCTAAAGGAATTTGCCAAGTTCAGTCTAGTGCTACTAAAAGGAAAAATGAGTTGCTAACCCTCATTGAAGTTGAGAGTGTCTCAGTTAACAGTCATTAGGAAAATATCCAGTGTTCTAGAACCTGTAGAAAACATGAGTAGAAAAAATATATGAAAGGGCCTCCAACAGCCGGGACAGACCACCCTGCTGGGACACAGAATGAAGACTCATAATTGTCTAGCACCCCAAAGCAATGCATTGCAGACAGTAGATCCCAGTGTTTCTTGTCTAATGCTGTACTGGTAGACATTAAACAAAGACTTTTTAGGGTAGAAATATTCAGTTCTGTATCAGCCACTAATGTTCATGAGTTGAACCCTCCTACGATGACCACATTTAGCTGAAAACGTGAGATCACTGAAGTCAGAGCTGGGGAGAGGTACACACACCATGCTTTGATAAGCCAGTTCCAGGTGACAGCAGAATTCATGCAGGAGTTAGACCTACTGAAGAACACTAGGTCTGAAGTTACCAAGCATGTCCCATACAGGGATTCTTTCAAATCTGAAAGACCACTGAATGAGTGATGAAGAACTGCTACTTAGGCTGGTCTTGAAAGAGGTGGTAGAAGCAAATGTTTGCTTGGGGCATAGAGAGGTACACTGGGGGAGTAGGACATTTGCTGAACATCATCTCATAGAGTAGGGAAGAACTATTCGTCACTTGAACTGTCTTTTGCAGGTGCATTTTTCCAAAGATGTAAATAGTATCTGTTGTGTATGGTGAAAAAAATAACAAAAAAAGTAGTCACAGGTTCTAAAACAACTTTGTTCAAAAACAATTTTGATGTTCACAATAATGGCAGTTTCGCCACTCTTTATGTCACAGGGAATTCCAACTCCACAGAAGTACTCTGGGGGAAGAAAGTTTAAGTCTCTCTCCAGCCAAGCCAAATTAAATTTTTGCAGTTGTTGTATTCAGTACCACATTGGGAACATGAAGAATCTTTTTATTTATTTTTTTCATTTCCCACCAAATAAACTCTGCTTTGCCCGAGGAAACTTTCATTTAGATCTGTGTTCGCAGCAGACTCAACTGTGGCAGCATTATCCCACAACATTTCCATTCTTGTCAGAATCCCTGAAGATAAGGCTTTATTTTGATAATTCATGTGGCTGGGTATCAAACAGCTGCCAAGATATCTACTGACATCTGCTGTTCAGTTCCTATCCGTTTGTCCCATCTGGCTCGAATTCAACAGGACTCAAATCAAGGCTGAACAACAACATCACAGGACCTTCAAAAGCAATTTCCTGTTGTTTTTAGAAGCATCAGGTATTCTTTCTAAGTCTTTAGAGTCATGCACAGGGTTGCCTACTCACCTATAGACAACTCTGAATCTTTTCAGATTACACTTTGCAACATGGTTCCAAGTGTTAAATATTAAATTTAGCTAATACTAAATTAATGTTTACTGTTCAACTCCACTGACTTCTGTTTAGTGTATAAACAGTAAATGTGGCATTTGATGGTAAATGATTATATCCATGACATTAAAAACATATTTATTGACTTACACTACATATATCCAGGAGGGCTTTCATCTTGAGCTTGTTGTATTCTTTCTTGGTCATATTAAAGATAGCTCATAACATCCTTCCTTAATGTTCATAGTCTATCTAGTTATTAAATATCTTCTGTTCCAATTCAGAGCTACCATGAAAAGGAGCTACCATGATAAACTTGGCACTAATCCTGGCACAGCACCAGTAACAAAACTTTGCCATGCTGTTAGGCCCAATCACTCCAACTCATCAGGGCTGGTAACTCTCCTGTGAAGCTGCAGAGTATGTAATCAGTCCTGGGTCCCCCTTGTGTCTACTATGCACCTGACACCAACACTTCAGAGAAAAAAAAATACATAGTCATCAGTTAAATTCAGAGGGACACCAGGAAGGAAAATCCACTAGGCCAAACCACACAGCAAATTAATGTCAGAACAAAGATAAAAACAGAGACTTGACTCAACACACTCGTCTTTAAAGAACTTCCCTAGACACAGTGACACAGTGTGTGTTTACTAAAGCAGAATAGAAATGTGTTTTCACTTCAGAAACAAGTGTGGCTAGGAAAACGAGAAATAAGTTTACATAAATACATGATTTTATCTACATTTTTAAGAAAACTATGTGAAATAAACAAGAGTTCAGAAAGAAGAGCATTGTAATTAACAAGCTAGCTAAAGAAAAATCATTTCTACTGAGCCTACAACTAGAGGTTGGACACTGGGGCAACGGTTTATCATCAAGACCCTAAGGGAAGACTTACTTTCTCACAAATATTACAAAGTTATCTATTGTGATCTTCCAAGGACATACTTGTGCTTTTTACTCTCCCTTATTTGGGCTACTAGCCTGATGTCCCCATAATTCTTCACAGGTCCTCTTGGCTACAGGATAAAAGGTGATCCGCTAGGAAGGGATTCCTAGAATCAAGCTAAGTGAGAGTTCTGTTTTCTATCTCTTTCCATACAAACTTCCCTTCTAGAATCCTCCAAGAATGACTTTCCTAGTTTTCCCTAAACCCATGTTCAAGGTCTGTTACTGTATTTCCTTCTGCTCTCTCCTCCCAGAAATCAATCATAACCTGGTAGGCTGAGCTTCTTCCTCCTGACCCAAGGATGGCCCACTATTGTATTTTGGGCTTACAAATTCAGAATGGGGTGTCCACACAAAAACAAAGGACTCTGCAGAAGTGAATAGACCTAGGATGGGGAAGGAGAAAATGAGGGTCAAAAGTCATCAAGGGCTGTAGCCTGTTCTTATGTCATTATATTCTCTACTCAAAGCTGATGGTCCGAGTCTTCAATATATTAAACACTTTCTTTTATTAGCTGATGATTATTTTAATATTTAGATATGGACCATGAAGTCCTCCTCCAGTGTCCTTTGCTAACTCTGTGATTAGATCAGGGCTGATATCTCCTCAGGGAACACGAATGTGCTACACAAAGAAATTTTAAGTAATTTGGTCAATGCAGTCAAGAATAGACTAAAGCTTTTTTCAAAATAATTATCATTTAAGATTTTGACCACATAACCAGGCAAGGTTCACCAGCATGATTGCAGAGAGTTTAAGGTCCCTTTTTCTTTTCTAGTTTTGTTGGCAAGACCTATCCAGTTGTTGAGATTGTGTCAGATTTCTATTCTATTTTTTCAATAGAGACTCAAATAGAAAAAGTCTTTAGTTTCTTCCTCCCATGTCCATTCCAAAAACTGAGCAAATTTATCCTAGCCCTCCATCTCTCTTTATAGAGCGATGGCATTTTTATTGAAATGAGAAATTTGCATGCCCATTTCAAAGTGCTAATTCTTGCTCAAAATAGCTTTGGCATAATATGATGCAAGATATCTCCCCAAATCAGGAATTGCTGAATTAACACATTCAGTGTAGGGAATTCAGAGGTTGTGCCCAGTAATTTCACTACTTCTGCCAGCACAGTCCCTCTCACCACTCAAGAACAATTTCATCTTTGGTTTGAGTAGAACTTCTGCAGCTTAATAGGTGATAATTTCCTCCTGTCAGACATCTCATATTCTGTATGCCCCTTATCTGGCCCATGTCACATAAAGACAAGGGAATGTAATTTTCCACCCACCTGTAGAAAAGAGTTAAGTTTTATTTCCTATGCAATTCCTAATATGCTGCCCCAAGAAAGGAATTCATTATCCACACGTGAAGTAATTATCTTCAAGCAAAGTGGAGTTGAAGCACATAAAGTTTAAGTCTGACAGGGAAGGGTTTGAAGGCTCACTCCCCCAACCCTTGCATGCTATATGATCCCTGGAAAATTGCTTAATGTCTCAAAGATTCAGGCTTCTCATCTGTAAAGCAGAAATAATACACCTATTTTACAGAGTCCTTGTGAAGATTTGATGAAACAACGTGCCTAACGGTCCTGGCACCTGGTGGGTGTTGGGTAATTACTATTATTATTCAAGCATCTAAATAACAATCAGCACTCCAGCTATTAATGTTTTACTGTATCCATCACTTCTACCTGAACGATTCCTGTGTGACTTCAAGGCTTTTATCTCCAATCAAGCACTCCCTCTCAGATGTCTTATAATTATCTCAATTTAATCCATGTCATGCAAAACATCATCAGATAGAGAAGAAAAAATTTCCTGAAACTCAAAAAGATGTGCCCAGTCCTCGTTTGTCTGTTTTTGTTTGAAATAGTAAAGAATGTATGAAATAAGATGAAAAGTTCTGCATTCTCACCTTGCTCTGACTCCCAGTGTTTTCTTTGGTGTCTTTTTTCTTCATGATTTCAGTGTATGCAATACATCACTAAATTCTAATGCTTGCACTCTGGCAGTGCCTCCCATGTCTGTTATCAGTATCCCCGTATACTACTTTCACTTTAGGACTTTATCGTTGTTTTCATTTCAACATTTTGCAGATACTCGTGTTCTCTCATTTTTCTTCTTCTCAAAAATATCCTCCTGTGTAGTGTAGACATTTATTTCAATTTATTTGTTTTATTTTCATAATGTACTGTTTTGCCTGCATGTATGTCTATGCACCATGAGCACCTAATGCCATGTCAGAAAAGACTGTCTGATTCCCTGAAACTGGAATTACCAGTGTTTGTGAGACCCCTTGTACGTGCTCAGACTCAAACCCGGGTCCACTGTAAGAGTATCCAGTGCTTTTAATCACTGAGCTAGCTCTCCAGCCCTTCCAGTGTAGATTCTGTTGTTGCCTCATTTAGTAAGCAAAGCAGTCACCTTGGGTCTCAAGACTCTTTGAAATCTACTCGGCCTTTCTCTTTCACCTCAATCAATATAATATCACATAAGTTATGATTTTACATAAAATAGGCTTTTCTTTCTGCTTTGTCTATTCTACTCCCTTCTGTCAAGAACATATTCTACCCTGCGCCTTGCCTGGGCAAAACAGCAGAGCTGGCCCTGATGGTGTCAGTGCCAGTGAGCTGGCCAGAGGACATGAGAGCAGGAGCACTGGTCACATTCCTTCCTGTCTGCTGCAGTGGGTGAGCTAGCCTGGACGGTGCTGGAGTGCTGGCCCTGGTGGTGATGGTGAGGGAGAGCTGGCAAGCTGACCAACCCAACTACCACGCAGGCCCAGAAGAACCAGGGCTACGAGTTGGCCCACCCCAATGCTCATCTCATCCGTATGAAGCTAGAGCATGTGAAGGAGGCAGACCTGCAGACACAAAGCTGCAGGATCTCTATGACACAAGGCAACAACAGGATATCCAAGAGGAGTCCCAGTGAGGGCCCACTGTCCAGAGTGTAGCAAAAGCCAGAGGACTCAAGCCAGACCAATGACTGACTGCAATGAACGCTTACAAGTAAAGATGTATGGACTAGAGGGTTTACTGTGTGACTCACTGTGTCACACTCCAGCTTCCACGCTGAGACTTGTTTGTTTGTTCATTTTTCTTTTAAATTTTATTTTATTTGGGGTGGGGAGGTATGTTGCAAGGGCCAAGGGTGGATATGAAGGGACAGAGAGATGAATAGGATCAGGAATACATGATGTGAAATCCACAAAGAGCCAATAAAAAGTAAATAAATAAATAACTGATTCTAGTTCTTACCCCAATTCACATTGCTATTCTAAACCCTGGCACCTCTGAGTTAAAGGGAAGCAGCAGTTAGGATGGGTCTGAATCTAGGAGAAGAGGTAGCTTATGCAAAAAAGTTAGTGAGATGTTTGCACAGAAGTGCATCATATAAACCAGTGAACACCAAGGTCCCTAGACAAAGAATCAGAAACTAGGGAGACACTTTACTTTCTTTCCTTCCTTCCTTCCTTCCTTTCTTTCTTTCTTTCTTTCTTTCTTTCTTTCTTTCTTTCTTTCTTTCTTTCATTCTTTTTAACAGAGTCTTACTCTGTCACTGAAGCTGGCTGGAACTTGCAGCAATCCTTCTGTGTCAGCCTCATAAGTGCTGGGAAGAGGTCTGAGCCACCATGCCTGGCTTCACACGCTCCAGAGAAAATCAGCACTCTCAAGAACTTCATCTTTCACTTCTAATCACTAGAACTTGGAGAACACCAGTTTCCATTGTCTAAGAGGCTTAGTCAACTACACTTCCTTACAATGGCCTTAGCAAATCATGCTGTCCCAGAAATATTCCATCACACAGATGCCACTCTGAGAAAATCTTTGCTGACCACACTGACTGATCTTAAACTCCCACTTGTGGTTGTAGTGTCTATCCACTGTCTACCATTTAGACATTCATTCTGTGACTCCTCTTTTCTCTGCCTACAAAACTTTTGCATTTAATTTTTAGCTGTAAATATTTTTCCCAGTTCCAGAAAATTGTCAACCTATTTTAAGGATCTTTTTTTTCCCCCATTTGCTGGAACCTGGGGTTCTTTATGTTCATGTTCAATGGGCTATCAGGATTAAAAATGGATGCCTTCTGGAAGTCTTCTGATTGTTATTAAAGTGGTAGACACAGCTAATACTGCCTGTGCTTCTCTTTCTCCACTTTCCAGTCAACAAAGCATGCACTGAACTTCAATGAACAGCTATGGCCCAGAACCACCAAGTGTGAAGGAAAATGGCCAGCATGTTCAGGATGCCAATGCCCAGAAAACGGAGCTTATACGTCTGCTATGGCAGGGATGACAGCACAGCTAATGCTAGGAAACATGGCTCTCCAGTCTTCTTGCAGCGTGAAAGAAGTTACACTTGGCTGGTTTGGGCTACTTGAGTGAGAGCATACCACATTGACCCTGTGTGGCCAGAGTATATTCTGTACAAAGTGTCTTACATGTCTTGTTTAACCAATGGAGCCTGCCACTTTTACTTCCCAGTACGGGATGGATGCTCAGCAAGTAAATGTGAAAATTCTTTATATCATGTTATGTTCACCAAGGAGGACTAAAACCTGGCAAGCTCGGGTGATATTACTTTTGTGAAACCCCAAGTAAGCATGGGTAATCTAGCACTGAAATATTGACTTGCAGTATCAGCAATGTTAGCCTATGTTCTTCCTAGCTGTTAGACCTGCAACATCTGTGCTCTTGAGCTAGGTTAAGCTAAGCATATCAAAGATACTTGTTTAAGGGGTGCTGAGCCTGAGTCAAGGATGTCACTTTGAGGTGGGGACTTTAAAAACTGGCACAGGACTTACTTTTTTTTTTTTACTCTGACCTGGCAAATGGCAGGGCTTTCTATGGCCATTGCCCAGTAGCTAGGGCCCCAGAGCAAAAAAGGCATGAACAGAGCTCTTGGTTAACCCTAGTAGACATTTAATGCAATTGAAAAGTTACATGAGCTTTAAGCAGCTAAGTTTTTGCTTCTCACAGGAAAACCTGATCCAAGTAGTTTATAGAACTATCGTATTTTCTGAAATAACACAGCAGGTTGACTTGAGCAGAAAAACCTCCTATGGTCACCATGTTCCTTCAGTGATCTGTGATTTAAGTGTCTTTCTGTGTCTTTTATTAACATTCATATAGTTTTGTAATGCTATGTGGCTCTCACTCAGAATGGTTATGAATAATTTTATGACTTTATTAACCCAGGTCCTGCCCTCGAGGTACTTCCAAGATCTATGGTGTATTGAGCTTCTCTATAAATATTCAGCACAGGCACAAACTACTAGCAGATATAAAGTAACAGTAGCATCCAAGAGAGAAAAATGACCAAACACATTTGGAAACTGAAGACTTAAAGAGGGATGAGATGGAGAAAACAATTTATTTTGCAACATTTTCAGCCTTCCTTTCCACAAACCCCTTCCTTTTTATGTGTTACTATAAGTGTTATTAATGTTCATATCTAGGTTCACTCTGCCTGGTGGCAAAATCACAAGGTGAATAAGGCTCACTGACTGCCTCCAGCTTGTACCACAGCTCTGTCCCCATGGAATTGTTCTCTTCATGCCTACCCTTCACCCATAGCCCCTCTTCCTCCCACATATTCTGCTCTTTATTAAAATAGACCCAGGAACCAACAATATGTACAGCATAACATATATTACAATGGCAGATCATTTATATTCTGAAACTTTCCTGCAACATGATCTGATAGGTCCATCCACACTTGAATGGTCTGGGAGAGATAAAATCCTGAGTGATATTAGGGAGTCTGTTGTCCATGAACTCCAACATTCAGAAGATCCCTTACGTAGAGGTTTATTTTCTGTAGTTTCAGTTACCCCTGGTCCACGGAGCTCTGATTTATTCATTTTATTTTATGTGTGAGCGTTTTGCCTGTGTGTGTGTGTGTGTGTGTGTGTGTGTGTGTGTGTGTATGTATGTATGTATGTGTCGCGCATGCGCGAGCGTACACTTAGAGCCTGTGAAGGTGAGAAGAGGGCATTGTCTCTCATGGAACTGGAGTTATAGATAGCTGTAAACCATGTGGGTGCTGGAAATTGAATTCAGGTACTCTGCAACAGCAACAAGTGCTCTTTTTTAATTGAAATATATATAAATATATATTTTAATTTATTTAATTTTTTTTCATTTTACATAACAACCACTGCTCCCCCTTCCTTCCCTGCAGAAGTGACTCAGTCATTAAAGGCTAGACTCACAACAAGTGCTTTTAACTGCTAAACCCTCTCTCCAGAACAGCTCTAAATATTTTAAATAGATTATTCTTTTTCTTAAGTTTTTGTTTTAACATATATCAATACACATAATAATAAGTTTGGTTGTGGCATGGCATACATGTGTATAATGTATTTAGATCATATTCACCCCCATTCTCCTCTCTTGTTTCCTTAACACTCCCACTGATCTTCCCATTCTACAACTAGTTCCCCTTCTATTTTTCATAAACAAACAATAACTTTTAATAGTATGGTATTATAACAGTATTGTAGTAGCTATTTTAGTCTCTTACTGGGCTCAATTTATACATTAAACATCATCATAAATGATTATATATAAGGAAAATGTAGTTTATAAAGGTTCAATACTATCCACAGGGTTCTGGGATAGTATCTGTATCTATGGCAGACATAGGGTCTAGTCTATAGTGTTTTCTCACATCCCATCCCTGGGTGTGCTATGCTAGTAACAATACCCAGAAGTCTCAGTACTCACTGTGCATCAGGTCTCTCTAAGGGCAGATGCTAGGCCCGTTATGGGCTGTCAGCCCTCCCCTAAGGCAAACTGTACCCCCCTCTAAAGGCCAGTCAAATGCCAGTTTTGAGGTCAGAGGATTAGTGTATATCCAGAGTTTAAGTTTCACAATTGCTATTCCAGAACCCACCCACATAGCTTCTGGTATATTCTGGGTATTGACCCAAGGGACTTGAAGCTCACTCAGAACAGAGAGGCTCCCACACATCATTGTTTCCTGCTGCTTTATGCACAAGAGCTGAGTTGTGGGTCCAGCCTTGGAGTTTATCCACAGAGCAATGGATACAGAAAATGAAGTTTATAAAACATGATGGAATATTTTCCAGCCATAAAGAAGAATGAAGTTATGCCATTTGTGGAAAAATCGATACAACTAAGACCAACATATCAAGCCATCCTCTAAAACTCAAATAATGTATATTTTCTTTCTCCATTGTGCCCAAATAGAGAGTAGTTAGTCGAGCATGGTCATGAAATTTAGAAGATGGGTATCTGAAATAAGAAGGATAAGAAGAAGTTGGATGGCAATGCACCCTCTGTACCCTACATCACTTCCTGCCTTTTTATAGACCTGACCTGCTCAGGACAGAATGAGTGGAGCTGGTTGACAGCTGACCTCACCTCATGCCACTCTTGCTCTTGGCTTGTTTCCACATCTCAGGCCCACCTCAGGTCCTTGGCCACATTCTCCTCTGAGCCTCAGCTCCCTGCCTCTTACAGGCAGAAGGCAGGTCTCCTCTTTTCTCACCCAGATCACTAGTGCTAATCTTAGAGGTACATCAAACCATCCTGTTCTGGAACTAACATGTCCCAGCTGAGACTGAGAGTATGTCAGAATTTTTTCTCTTGTTTGGAGCTGTGCTCTAGGGAATGTGACTGGCACTCAGAAGTTTCTTTTGTCTAACCATGACTGTCAACAGATGGTTCAGCAGTGACTGCCATTTCCTGCTCCTTTTACATCCCCAATGTAATAGTGAGGCAGGTCACAGCAGACACTCCATGTTTTTTTTGTGTGTGTGTGTTATTGACTGACAAGCTCTTTGCATAATTTCTTCAGTAATTTTTCTCTTTAATTGTGGAACTCATTTATTTCAGGGTGAGTTAATTCTGTATTGGTTTGACTCATTTTCAATTTATTTTTAAAGGAATTATTCAATGTCTAAGGGTCTTAAAAAAAGGAAGCTATTTCCTTTTGAACAATGAAATCACGTTTCAGTGGCATAATTGGACTGAAACACACACAGGCTGGAGCTCTGTTCTAAACTCAGAACCCATGAAGGTCGATTAAAAAAAAAAACGACAACTCCCATTCCAGCCTTAAGCAGCACAGATTGTTAAAGTTGTGTCACAAACATGCATAGAAAACAAGGGCTTAGTGTTGCAGATTAGAATCAAAGGCAGCTTGCAGTATTCACATTGAATCTTCTTCTTTCATAGCATGTAACAGGGTAGAGGAATCAGTTAGGCTGAAAAGGATAGCCTTCGGCGTGTCCTAGCAGGAAAAAAGAAACAAACAAACAAACAAAAAACTTCACCACATTTATTTTCCTTTCATTCCAGACTACTATCATTTTGGCAACAGCTTGAACCAATAAAATCTGTATTATTCAGAAATATCTATCGTCATAACTACCCACTAAATCAACAGCAGGGGAAGGTGTGTCACAGATATATCTAATATATCACACCTGCGCTCCTGAGTGTGACCCTCTCTGACCTCATTCCGTTATTTATAGCTTCAGTCTTCTCCCCATCCTGCAGGAGCTTGGAGCCCAGCAGGAAGCATGCCCAACCTTGGCCCCTTCCTACTTCTGGGTCTGAAGAGCCACCCCAATACTCACACTCCCCCGAATTTGGCTTACCTGCAGTATTCTCAAATATCTCCCTGTTTCCCAGCACAAGAAAATGTTACCAGGCCAAGTAATACAGCAATATATATGAAATGGTAAAGAGGAGATGAATTCATGAAGATAAGAGACTTCTTTGGGCAGCAACACACATACAACAAATGATTCCACAGTGGACAAGGTGAAGCTTACAGTTTTCCACTGAATCAATCTCTCTCCCTCTCTCCTGTAGTAAAGATAGCTGTGAATATGTATCTTTCCCCAGCAAGCAATAAGTTCCTCATGGAATGAATGAAGTCGTATTCCTCTGAATATTCAGCAAAATCCAGTAGGTGCCAGCCAACAAGTGTGAACTTTAGCAATGTGTTTGCACTAAAGCGACCTTATCTTTCCTGATGTAGCATGTTCTGGAATCACCGGAACCAGTGGAAAAAGTCACTTTGCTAAATAAAGCCAATGTCGATAAAGTGAAATAATAGTGTACAGAAACAATGTGGTCTTCATGTTGTCTCCACGCCAGTGAGAGAACTGTTATTTTATTTCCGTTTATTTCCTTTTACATATTTGTGTGTGTGTGTGTGTGTGTGTGTGTGTGTGTGTGTGTGTGTGTGTATTACATACTCCCACGTTGTGCACATGCAAGGAGGCCAGAGGAAGATGTCAAATACCCTGTTCTGCTATTCTTTGACTCAGTCCTTTGAGAGAAGGTCTCTTTTTTTATGATTATTGATTTTCTTTTTTTTTTAATTTTTATTTTGCAATACAATTCAGTTCTACATATCAGCCACAGATTCCCTTGTTCTCCCCCCTCCCGCCCCCCTCACCTTCCCCCCAGCCCGCCCCCCATTCCCATCTTCTCCAGGGCAAAGCCTTCCCCGCAGACTGAGATCAACCTGGTAGACTCAGTCCAGGTAGGTCCAGTCCCCTCCTTCCAGGCCGAGCCAAGCGACCCTGCATAGGCCCCAGGTTTCAAACAGCCAACTCATGCAATGAGCACAGGACCTGGTCCCACTGCCTGGAGGCCTCCCAAACAGATCAGGCCAATCAACTGTCTCACCCACTCAGAGGGCCTGATCCAGTTGGTGACCCCTCAGCCATTGGTTCATATTTCATGTGTTTCCGTTCATTTGGCTATTTGTCCCTATGCTTTATCCAACCTTGGTCTCAACAATTCTCGCTCATATAAACCCTCCTCATTCTCGCTAATTGGACTCCCAGCGATCCACCCGGGGCCTAGTCATGGATCTCTGCATCCAGATCCCTCAGTAGTTGGATGAGGTTTCTAGCTCGACAATTAGGGTGTTTGGCCATCCCATCACCAGAGTAGGTCAGTTCGGGCTGTCTCTCGACCATTGCCAGCAGTCTGTTGTGGGGGTATCTTTGTGGATTTCTGTGGGCCTCTCTAGCACTTTGCTTCTTCCTATTCTCATGTGGTCTTCATTTACCATGGTCTCCTATTCCTTGTTCTCCCTCTCTGTTGTTGATCCAGCTGGGATCTCCCGCTCCCCCAAGCTCTCTTTCCCTCGACCCTCACCCTTCACTACCCCCACTCATGTCCAGGCTGTTCATGTAGATCTCATTCCATTTTTCTGTCATTGGGTGATTCCTGTGTCTTTCTTAGGGTCCTGTTTTCCAGGTAGCCTCCCTGGTGATGTGAGTAGGAGTCCAGTCATCCTTGTTCCACATCTAGTATCTTGCTATGAGTGAGTACATACCATGTTTGTCTTTCTGAGTCTGGGATACCTCACTCAGGATGATTTTTTCTAGATCCATCCATTTGTCTACAAACCTCATGATGTCATTATTTTTCTCTGCTGAGTAGTATTCCATTGTGTATATGTACCACATTTTGTTTATCCATTCTTCAGTTGAAGGGCATCTAGGTTGTTTCCATGTTCTGGCTATTACAAACAATGCTGATATGAACATAGCTGAGCAAGTGCTCTTGTGGTGTGGTTGAGCATTCCTTGGGTATATGCCCAAGAGTGGTATAGCTGGATCTTGGGGGAGATGGATTCCCAATTTTCTAAGAAAGCGCCATATTGATTTCCAAAGTAGTTGTACAAGCTTGCATTCCCACCAGCAGTGGAGGAGAGTTCCCCTAGCTCCACATCCTCTCCAGCATAAGGTGTCTTCAGTGTTTTTGATCTTAGCCATTCTGACAGGCGTAAGGTGGTATCTCAGAGTTGTTTTGATTTGCATTTCCCTGATGATTAGGGATGTTGAGCAATTCCTTAAATGTCTTTCAGCCATTTGAGTTTCCTCTGTTGAGAATTCTCTGTTTAGTTCTATAGCCCATTTCTTAATTGGGCTGTTGGGCATTTTGATGTCTAATTTCTTGAGTTCCTTATATATTCTGGATATCAGTCCTCTGTCAGATGTGGGGTTGGTGAAGATCTTTTCCCATTCTGTAGGCTGTCGCTTTGCCTTGTTGACCGTATCCTTTGCTCTACAAAAGCTTCTCAGTTTCAAGAGGTCCCATTGATTGATTGTTTCTGAGAGGTCTCTTTACTAAAGCTGGAGTTGGGCTGGTGGTCAGCAAACTCCAGTGATCCTCTTGCCTACACCTGGTGCTGTGGTTAGAGGCACATGCAGGCAGGCTCACATTTCAGATGGAAGCTGGGATCAAAACACAGGTCCGAACTGCTAGTGTTGTAAGTGCTTTTGCATATGGAGCCATTTCTCCAGCCTCAAAAGACACTGTTAAAGAATTCTCAATAAGTAAGTCCAGAACTTCCTGAAACAGTCTCCATCTGTTGCCTTGGTGTGGTCAAATCAGCACTTTTTATGGATTAGGAGGCAGATACTGATCACAGCCAACAAATGATGTGTACAAAGTGACATCAATACAATATAATTAAAAGACAAGAAGAAATCTTTCTTTTCTGAAGATACTTAAACTTCTTATTTCTTTGTTATTTGATAAATTTCAACATAGTTAGCAGCAACTCCATGTGGGCCTTTGCAGGCAACTAGTAACTGGGAGTATCACGTGTGTGCTTCCTGAGTGGTAAGCTACAGTACAAACACTCAACTTTCAGCCTTATCTGTAAGGTCAGAGGAACACCTTGCTTTTATAGACACACAGGGAGTGGCTCATATTTCTACGACTGGCATAATGAAAAGCACGACATCTATTATCTCTTTGGGTTCATAAACCCCTCAGTTCTACGCACATACACAATAGTTAAGAATTGTCTACCACTGACAATTAAACTTTTTTTTTCCTGAAGAATACCTTGTCAACTCTTGGGTGGAACTTAGATTTAACAGTCTTTTCCCATGAAGCTTAAAAAAACTATGGGTTGTTAATGATAACAAGGGAGGGTTTAAAGTATCTCTATTTCACATCAGGACCCAAAGGACATTGTCTTTGGCCCTCAAATAGATCTGAGTTCATTGCTCTGGACCAGACAGTTGAAAGAAGGAATGCTTTGTATAAAACGTTGCTTGGATTAAGGCTCACACCAATTATAATACAATCCTGTTTTGTCTTCTCCCAGTTTGGTTTCACATATGGAAAAGAAAGGCCTTGCAAAATGTGTGCAAACTATTAAATGTCAACTGAATGTCATTCTCCAAGGCTCGCACTCAAATGGGCTCTCTGAAAATTGGTTATCATCCAGTGTGAGTTAAAAGAAAGATCGCTGAAAAGGTCCCTGGAGACTTCATTTCTGCAGGTTCTAAGGTCCTACAAGAATTTCCTGCTTCCTCAGACAAGCTATTCACTTCGTGGTCTACAGCTCATGGTCTCTTTAGCTTTCATGCTTTTCTGCTGTTCCCCTAGCCAACATTTTCTTGCTTTCTGCCTTCTGAAATGTGACTGCCCTTCAAGGACAACAATAACAAACTTCTAGAAAGCAGTCTTTACTCCTTCAGCCAGACACAGACTTCCTGTAGTCTAGCTGTACTTGAACCCTCAACCTTGAAATAACTGCCTTTTGTTCACTGGAGTACTGGTTTGGCCAGTATTTCTCCACAACACCTGGTACTCCTCTCACTTTTATCTTTTTGTGTGTGATTTCATCCTTATCCTGCTGTGCACATGAGCACAAAGTCCTGTATGCAAAAAGTGATCCAACGTATAACTCCCTGCTTTAATTATGAGACTTTAATGCAGAGCAATATTTGGGTTTAAATGACTTGGGCCACTGTCTATCACATAATTAAAACTGGTACCCTTTGATAGCATTGGTTTATGCTCTGGCTGGTCATTGAAACCTAGACACCACAACTGCCTAAGTGGGAAGCTTAAACATCAAAATAGAACACCATGAGGGAAAGAGGTGTGACCTGCCTGAGGTCAGACATAGGTCTCTGGTGGTACTACAGTCTTTCACAACCATGGCCATTTGTCCTTCTGCCAGTGTGACAGTCTCTTGAGAAATCTGGTTGTTTTCTCTAGTTGAGGGCATAATCAGTGTGTTGACTATTGTTTTCTGTCCGGGTAAGTGGGACAAAGACAGATGAAGACAAGCACAAAGGGAAAATGATGAATCTATGCAGTAGTGTATTGCCAATTCCAACTGATTCCATGCTTTTCTAGAAATGCAATAGTTTAGATTATGAAAGAGTGGAGTCTAGACTGAGGGAAGGATATGGGTAATATAAGCCAGTGAATCCAATCAGGAGCTGGGCACTCACTCCACAGATGGCCCTCACCACAGAGCAAAAGTCAGATGACATCATATAGAGTTTAATGTTTTCATTAAAGTGAAAAGAGACTTGTACTTGCCTAAGAAAAATGTCTTTACTAAAAAATAGATTTTTCAAAGAGCACAGACAACAGCAAGGTAAGAATGTGTCTGATTTATGGCAGGTTTAAAAGGTCTCTTCCCACATGTAGGTTGGAGCTACTGTGGGTCCACCGTGGGATGATAAATGAAGAAATAACTCAACAGTAAAGCAACGAGATCGTGGCTCAGGGTGGTGACAGCTGGGCCCTCAGCCTCAGGATGGAATCCAAATGGTGAGGGAGAGAAAGTATTCAGTAGCACAGAAAAGACAGATAAGGAACAGGGTAGTGCTGGAGTCCAAACAGAAGGATTTTCATTGCAGGCTCACTGCTCTATATGGTGCCTCCCGAAAAGCACCTTTTTTTCTGCTTCAACTCTTGCATCTCTGAATATCCAGAGCCTGTTCTACCAGCTCATTGGGATTCCATAGAAAACGAAACAAGGTATGATAATAGACGAACTTCTGCTTTGAAGAGTGTGAGGCACTGTATAAATGCAGAGTATTAATTATGTTCTAAAGGTATCATTTCAATGAGCAAGATGGAAAAGAAATGCATTATTGAATTACGTATTTGAAAAGATAAGACATGATTGGGGAGGGCTGCTTTCAAAGAACATGACAAAAGCTGGCATTCTATCTTCTAGGCACCAGCCAATTCTCAAACAAAAACAGGGATCTGAGATGAGAGAGAAGTAGATGCTGGTGTACAGGAGGTGGACCCTGTGCTTAGTAAACTTCAGAAAGTATTGACAATATAAAATTAGTAGCATCATGAGCACTGAAAATTAACAAACACACAGAAGGTAATATCACAGAGAATAAGCGAAAACAGAGGCTCCATGAAAATTCTAAGCTTTAAGATAAGCTTAAAAGAACCATTTTTAATAAACATCCCTCCTGTTCCAGGACAGAGGTGTGATATTGTGTCCCCAAAAATATTGTGCACTTCAATAAACTTATCTGGGGTCAGAGAACAGAACAGCCACTAGATAGACATAGAGGCTAGAAAATGGTGGCACACATACCTTTAATCCTAGCATTCTGGAAGAAGAGATCCATCCGGATCTCTGTGAGTTCAAAGCCATACTGGAAACAGCCAGGCATGGTGACACATGCCTTTAATCCCAGGAATTGATGGTAGGAAGCAGAAAGGTATATATGGCATGAGGACCAGGAACTAGGCTGGTTAAGCTTTTAGGCTTTTAGCAGCAGTTCAGATGAGATCCGATACAGAGGCTTCCAGTCTGAGGAAATGAGATCAGCTAAGGAATTGGTGAGGTGAGGTTAGCTGTGGCTGATTCTGTTTTTCTGATCTTTCAGCATTTGCCCCAATACCTGGCTCTGGCTTTGTTTTTATTAATAAGACCTTTTAAGATTCGTGCTACACAGAGGAGCTGTGGTACAGAGGGTATGGATGAGCCAGGCCTTTGTCGAGGTCCTTGGAACTGATGAACAAATATTTCAGAAAACGGATACCATCAGGTCCAAGCAAAAATAATTATTTAATTAATTCTCAGTACATCTGCTATCAGTTCAGATTTATGTATTCTCTTATTAAAGTGAAAAAAGAAGGAAATGCCAGGCAATTCTGCCCTGATAAAGGGGTAAGGAAGGATAGACATATGAGAAGCAGCCGTGAAATGTTCATTTACAGTGTTCAGGAGACTGCAAAAGTTCTATGTCCTCAGAAAAGAAGGACGATGAAAAGCTTTAATCCTTTATTTCTGCAATCCTTTCTGAACTCATTCACTAGAATCCTAAGAGCATTTTCTTTCTTTCTTTTTTAAGAAATTTTTTTCATTCACTTTACACACCAAAGATCCACCTCTTCTCTCCTCCTGCCTCCCCAGCCTCCCTTCCCAACCCATCCCCATTCCCCCCTCCACAAGAAGGCAAGGCCTCCCATGGGGAAGCACATCCAGTAGAAGCAAGTCCAAGCCCTTCCTTCTGCCTCAAGGCTGCACGAGGTGTCCCATCATAGGTAGTGGGTTCCAAAAAGCCCCCTCATGCACCAGGGATGGATTCTGATTCTATCGCCAGGGGGTCCCCCAAGCAAATCAAGCTACCCAATTGTTTTGCCATGCAGAGGGCCTAGTCCAGTCCCATGCAGGCTCTACAGCTATTGATCCAACTTTCATGAGTTCCTACTAGATTGGTTTGATCATCTCTGCAGGTTTCCCCATCATGATCCTGATGTACTTGCTCATAGAATCCCTCTTCTCTCTCTCCGACTGGACTCTTGGAGCTCTGCCTGGTGTTTCGCTATGGATCTCTGCATCTGCCTCCATCAGTCACTGGAGAAAAGATCTGTGATGACAGTTAGGGTATTCACTGATCTGATCACTGGGGCAAGCCAGTTCAATTCAGGCACCCTCTCCAATATTTCTAGTAGTCCAAGCTGGGGTCATCCTTGGGGATTCCTGGCAACTTCCCTAGCACTGGGTTTCTCTCTATCCCCATGATATCTCCCTCCTTCATGGCATGCATCTCTCTCATTGCCTAAGAGCATTTTCTATGCTAAAATAATATTAAGAGATTATTTCCTCCAGGTTTCTAACTGTTGTAAAGTTAAGAGATGTTCCCTTTGTACTCAAGAATGCCTGGACTAACTAAGAATATGGATTAATACTGAAAATGGAGTAAAAGTGTGTTAAATCTATATATTAAGACATGAAATCTCCATATCAGTCTCCAGAGCTCTGGGTCCAGGCATACACCTTGTACTTTGACCTAATTTCTTTAATGGTGAAACACTGATAGCTCTTTAGAGAAATATTTAAAATCAAATGCAAAATATAGATATACAGATAAATCAATGATGAGAGATAGATGATAGATAATTCATGGGTGAAAGATGATAAATACAGGATAGATAGATGGATAATAGATAGATGATTGCTTGATAGAGGACAACTAGATGATGATAGACAGACAGATAGGTAGATGAATAGAGGCACTGAAGGTAAAGATAGGCATAGAGAGAGTAATTATGGTGAATGAGGCCTGACAGCAGAATAACCTCCAGTGAGTCTCATCTACACACAGAACCTCAGATCAATTAAAATATTAACATCAACCATAGAGAATGTCCTCCAACAATGAGGTAAAGACCAAAGCCGACACTCCAACAGAAACACAAAATGACACTACAAATGTGCAAAAATCCTCTGGGGAGAAGAAAGTATTCAAAGTTTCTTATACTTAACATGGGCAAAGGTTAATGGAATTGTAAAATTCTTCTTTGAAGCAAGAGAGGAATTTTGAAAACCGAGGACATATCAAGAAGGAGAAAAAGTATCATGAGCTTTGTGCATCACTAACTACATGCTTTAAAAAATCATGAACTTAAGATCAACTACTTTACATCGAATTCAATTCTCATTCTGTGTCTCAGATTACATAGTCCTAGATACTGTGTCATTTTTATAAATTTCAGATACATTTATAAAAGATGCTCTTGTGTGACTATAATACTGTCATCATACCAGAAACCATTATTTAGTAGAGTTAGAAATCACTCAAGATTCAAGTCTCCCTGTTTATCTGTCTGACTTATTTAAATTTGTATTCATTTAAATAGGAATTCAAATTGTGACATTTGTTAGTTATGAGCCTGCCAAACTTCTAAATTTGCCTTCTCTCTCTCTCTCTCTCTCTCTCTCTCTCTCTCTCTCTCTCTCTCTCTCTCTCTCTCTCCCTCCTTTTACCCCTTCATTCATTTATTATCCTTAAAATTTATATTTGAACATACGTTTGTTTTCCTGTAGACTAGTTCATAGTTTGTATTTTGCAGTGTGTATGAGATCTCTAAATGTGTGTCTGCATTATTGCTAATTCTTTCAGCCAGCAATTCTATTGAGAGGTTCAGACAAACTTATTTCAATGAAGTCATTTTCTGTTTGATATGTGCTCCAATCAGGATGTACTGCCTAGTTGAGACCATTTGTGGTGTTTTGAGTCATGGAAGCTCTTGTTTGCTTATTCCAAGTTTACAAAATTCCCAAATTCCATAAGTTCCCTTACTTTCATTATCTGTAATATATTGATAAAACTTCCTTTCATCATATATTTGATCTCTCTGTAATACATTTATATAAGGAAGGCTGACGAAGCTTCAATTTTACCATCACCAACCAATTTCACAAATTTTTTTCTCTAGCATCCTTCAAGTAAAATTAATAAGATTACTTTTCTATAAATATAATTATAAATTCAAAATTTGCATGTCAGAGATGCATGGCAGGGTTTTTCCATTGTCAGTTTTATTGGTACTCAATGTTCTTCAGGTTGATTAGACACAACCTTGAGCCCTTTTGACACAAGCTGAGAGAGTCATTAGCAGTGTCTTGGAGTTTTGGCATAATGAGATCTTCCAAGCTCAGCTTACATATATCTCTTCATCCTAAGATTTGGGTTGTTTTAATCTTCCAAACCCATTTGGTTTCTTTGTGTATGTGTGTGTGGGGGGGTGATATTTTGAGGCTATATTTCCATTCCCTCAAGTTAATTTCTCAATGTATATATCAATACTGACCTGCAAGGGAAAATACACCCACTGGTACAAGAGCACATGACTGTTATGGGGGTGGCTACTGCTGGATTTTATTCGAGGGTTGTTCCACAGGAGTGAATTTTGTCACTGGTACGGTAATCCTAGTCAAAAAAGCCTATGGCTGGGATAGTCATAGGCTGTAACATAGAGCTTGATATTGTTATTTTGTCTAGTAGTCACACAGTCAAACTGCCTTCTCAGTATTGATGTTTACACCAGAGACTTGGGGCATTCTTCACTCTGTTCAAAGAAGCTTCCTTTTGCAGTAGACAGCAGTCCATGGAGAGATGTATAACTGGTCAAAGTCCTGAGAATGTTAGCTGAGTGTTCAGCCTTAAGTGGGAAACCTGTATCACCTCATGTATCACCACTAGTATGGTTAAGGAAACATGGTGGAAGTTAAGGTTTAAAATTTAAAATGTAGGGAACAGGGAGGAATATGGTGAAATGCTATTTGTTAGACATAGCATGTCAATTCACATTCACAATCTCACAATAGCTGTGGATATCTGTAACAAGATCAACTTAGCCGCACTTCAAGCACTGATGGGGTAGCTGATCTCTGGGCTACACCCCTTGCTGAGACATTACTGGCAGTGGAGAATTGTTGGAGAAGGAAGAACATTCTTCTTTCTGGATGTGGCTCCCAGTGAGATTCCCAGGCCCTGGTGGATGGCCTCATATCTAGGTACAAAGGTAGCACTAACTGGACTTAGTTCATTATCAAAACAGTAAAAAGAAAGTGTGGTTATTTGAATAAAAATGACCCCTATAGGCTCATATTTTGAGTGGCTTAATCAACAGGAAGTAGTGCTATTTAAAATGCTTATGAAGTGTGGCCTTATTGAAGGAAGTACATCACTGTGGGTGGGCTTTGAGGGCTCAAAAGCCCAGGTGGGTCCCAGTGTTTCTCTCTGTCCTATTGCCTATGGACCTGGATGCAGAGTTCTCAGCCACTTTTCTAGCATCATATCTTGCCTGCATGCTACCTTGCTTCTTGCTTCCCACCATGATGATAATGGAATAAACCTCAGAAACTGCAAGCCAACCCACTTAAGTGCTTTCTTTTGTAAGAGTTACTGCAGCTATGGTGTCTCTTCATAGTTAGAACACTAAGACAGACAGATAGACACAGAAAGAAAGAAAGAAAGAAAGAAAGAAAGAAAGAAAGAAAGAAAGAAAGAAAGAAAGAAAGAAAGAAAGAAAGAAAGAAACATAAGGAAGGAAGGAAGGAAGGAAGGAAGGAAGGAAGGAAGGAAGGAAGGAAGGAAGGAAAAAGTTGGGAGTAGAGGGGGGTTATTGAAAGAAATAAGGGAGTAGATTATATTTTATTACACACTTGTATAAAATTCTCAAGAATAAAAAATGTTGAAATACACCCGCACATACTTACCTCTGAATCACTGGCATTTACTTCCTCTTGGTTCATGTCCTTCTATGAAGGCTTTGCTTACAGTTTAGCTTTTCCATGGATGGTTTCCTGATGGAACCAAATACGGAACACTAGGGCTTTGTGTAGATGTGAAACACAAAGAGCAGCTTATTGAAAGGGATTATAGAGCAGCCAAAAAAAAAAAAGAGCCCATAAAATTCTAAGTTTAATAACAAATTTAGAATTCAGTAAATTCAAAGCACAAATATAAAAACAAACTAAAATCCTAAAGATAAATGATAATGTTTAAAACATTTCAATAGAATCAGAAATACATAAAATACTTGTTTCTAGAAAATAATAAAAGGATCCACCCAATACTCAACATGATAGGTTTAAAAAAAAAAAACAAGTGAAGAAAGAAAAAGTACAACAAGGTGTATGTTCGTGAGATCTCACAGTACTGTGGACAGTGATGGCCCTAACTGACTCCACAGGAAGAAAAATATCATTTCAGGAGTCAGGACACCATCCATCTTATCAACAATAATATTTTTTTTTGCTAAACCAAGAGGTGGATGGTTCTGCTTCCAAGACAAATTATTGATCAAATATGAGAAGGAAAAGAGGAATGGATCCAAACTTACGAGTTCTTATGCATTGAGATATCAGGATGGCAGCAAGCAAAGAGTGTGTCCCAAGGGTGCAGGGGGACAGAGCTTTACAAGAGGGTGTTCTGGAAGTTAGGAAGGAAAAACAGGAAAAAGAAAGGCTAGCTGACTCTTTGAAAAAACTCGGGAGGTTTTTATAATGGTCGAATTAACATTACTTTTGTTTGATTAAAACACAAAAAGGTCATAGCCATTAAATAAAAGAAATCATGTCATCCAAATCAATTGTAAAGAAAAAGAAGGAAGGGGAAAAACATTGTCTCACATAGTTCAGCTATGAACAATGATTGCATAATAAACTGAACAATGCATTGTGATCTCAAAACTATGGCACGATTATGTAGAGACAGTAGAAAGCGAGAGCAGAGGGGGAGAGGCTGCTGTGTCTAGGTGTGTAACAGAGTTAAATTACATTTGCAAATGAGGTATCAAAAGAAATTTGTCTTAGTTTATTTTCCTGTTTCTGTGATAAAGCACTCCAATAAAAACAATGTATGGAAAAAAGGGTTTATTCTGCCTTTCAGTTCAAGGGTACAGTCCATCATACCAGAGCTGTCAAGGCAGCCGGAGCTGAGACACCTTATCACATTGCATCCATCCTCAAGAAGCAGAACAATGAGTGGGGCTGCTGCTCTGTCCCCTTTTCCCCTTACAGAGCCCAGGATCCCAGTCATTATTTCATAGAAATAAGTATTCTTTATTTCTTTTTTTTCCTTTCTTTTTTTTTAAGACCAGGGGACAAGTTCCCACCTTAGCTAACGCAATCAAGATAATCATCTTCAGGTATACCTGGAGGCCCATCTCCCAGATGATTATAGATTTTGTCAAGCAGACAATCAACATTAACCATCACGAGATTGTCCCTCTCATCTAAATTAAGATATGTATTGCTTGACTTTTGGGATACTAAAACCATGGTAATACTGAAATATGCATGAACATAATCTTTCCAAGCGTACAAAAGTTCAATCCCTTTTCATCTTAACCAAGCACTTATCAAACACTGACACTAACTTGCCTGATTTGAGGCATAACAGCAAAACTAGAAACAATTTCTCTGCCCTTCTTCACAATTTTATGGGTAAGAGAGTTGTTCCTAACAGAAATCACAGCAACTTCAGCATACACTTTTTTCTTCTGTCCTCTCTGAGAATTTCACTTCTCAATTAATGCAGTTTGAGTCTCTTTTGCATCTGTATTGCTAACATCACTGCTCTTGCATATTGAGGCCCTTGTAAACTAAAATAAGAATAGCTTGAACATAATCAATCAGCAGTCTAAGTGAGATGATGGCCATGTGACCAAAGCTGGAAAGGGGCAGCTGGGCAGGGTGAGCCTTTTACTATGCTACTCTGAGCAGCATTCAACTTAAAATGGATTCATCATTTCTGCAATTTTCCATATAATATTTTCAGGTCACAGTTGACCATAGATAATTGAAACCATGAAAATCAAAAACATGCCAGAAAGGGAGTGTCATCTATTTATCTAGAATTTTACTTTAGAACTATCAGAATAAAATTGATGTCTCTAAACATAAAGATGAGGAGAGAAAGAACCAAGTTGAATGAATTAAAAAGAATAACATTGAGCAATGGAGAACTAGAAACATTGTTTTAAAACTAACTTTTGAAATAGATAAATGTATATCTTGGATGAAACTTACTTTTAAGGTGCAATTTTTTAGAAACCTTGGAAAAGATGTTTCAATTGAGGAAATGGACTAGTGTGGATGAAGACAATTTGCATAAGGCTCAAACGTGTCTACAGTCCAGGGACTTGAATGTTGACAGTGTGAATACAATTGGATGTGTGTCACCAGTACTTTTACAGTTGGGCAGAGATGGGATTGCTTAGCTTTCAGAAGGCCATGGGTTGGTTGATCCCTACCACTACTAGATATAAGTCAATCTGGTACACCCACAATTCAAATCTTTTGTGCCTTGAATCTCAGAAGAGACTTTGGACTTCAGAAGGCCATGGGTTGGTTGATCCCTACCACTATTAGACATAAGTCAATCTGGTACACCCACAATTCAAATCTTTTCTGCCTTGAATCTCAGAAAAGACTTTGGACTTTACAACTGAATAGAGATTGCTTAAAACTATAAGGACCTGTGAAATTAGAATAGTTGCACATTGCATCACGCTATGGTCACAGGTCTATGTGGACCAGGGGTAGAAAATTATGATTTTAATGAGAAATATCCCCCCACAGGCTCATGTTGTCCCCTAATGGCCCAAGTTGGTGATGCTGTTTGGCAATGTTTTGAAATATTTTGAAAGTGGAAACTTGATGGAGGAGTATTTCACTAGAAGCAGGATTTGAGGTTTAATAGTCTGTCCCTACTTCCTGTTCTCTTCCTATTGCCTGTGTGCAGATATAATAAGATTACTTGGCTTTCTGCCAGACAGCCTTCACACCCTGGCTGTCAAGCCTTCTCTGCCTTGATGGACTATGCCCATCTCCCCACATACACCCTGGAACTATAAGCTGAAATGAACCATTTTTTCCCCTAACTTTCTTCTTTTCCGGATATCCTGTCACAGCAACAGAAAAGTGAGTATTCCTTGCTTCAGCTTCCTTTGAAACTCCACCACGTATTTCACCTCTCCCACGATGATACAGATGTCCATATTATAAAATGCCTCTCTTTTCTGCCCCAGTAATGCTGTTCTTATATAGTCAAGAACCTCATTACCTCAGGCATGCTGTTCTAATCCTATATTTTCATGTATTTTTTTCCTTCATGCAAAACAATATGAGAATTTTCTCCAAATAGCCATGAACATACCGAAGCTCTTAAATTATAATATTGCCACATATATTGTCAGAAGTAAAGATATGAAATGCATCTTCAAGCTACTAAGTCTTTATATCCAAAATGTCTAGATTCTCTAAGAAATGGTTTTATTCTTTGGGTTTCTCTAGAAGAGCATCTCTCTCTCTCTCTCTCTCTCTCTCTCTCTCTCTCTCTCTCTCTCTCCCTCTCTCTCTCTCTCTCCCTCGTGTGTGTGTGTGTGCGCGCGTGCGCGCGCGCACGCACGTGTGTAGGCAAGTATATGCATATACATATGCATATATGCATAAGGAGACCAGAGGACACTCCAGGGTGTTCCTTCCTCAGAGCCATCTACTTTATTGTTTTAGACAAGATCTGTCACTGGCCTGGAGCTTGCCAAATAGGGTAATGTGGCTGCCCATCAAGCCACAGGTATATATACCTGTCTGTGCCTACTTAGCAATGGTCTTCAAGGACATCTTTCAAGCTGGGCTTTTAGGAGGGTGCTAGGAACCTCCTTTAGCTCCTCCTATCTGCAAGACAAGTATTTTACACACTAAACTATCTCTCTAGCCTGATTTTTACTTACCAACAAGCCTGGTAGAAGGGAATTTAATATAAATTTTTTCAGGTATGTAAGATAGGGCAGTTATTACTAAGGGCACAGGGCAAAGAATGAGGGAGTCATTATCTCCTTCCCAAGCAATACTGTATCAGCCACAAGAAAAAGGAACTGTTTATGACATGAGTGAAATCACACACAGAAATTAAGCATCTGGTGGAAGGGTGCCACATCTGTGGAGAACAGAGTCCTTGCTCAGCTCTGTGTGACCTTCTTAGGCCTGAGCTCACAAGGATGTGTGTGTCGATGTCCTTTGTCCTTCTTTTCACATGGCCACACTCAGGCTCAGCAACACAGAAGGCAAAAGGAACCAAATACATCTATTCACATATGGCAAATGACTGGCAGGGCTCAATGGACCCGTTTGGAGCTGTTTACAATTTATCAGTGTAAACAGCCCATAAACGACTTTCTTGCTTGCTTTTTTTTTTAACCTGATACCATATGGTAGGCATAGCACACTCAAAGAATTCTTTAAACTCAAACTTGCCAGGTTGGTTGTTTTTCTCATTTCATAAGAGAGGTAACTGAGGCTCACTATCACTCTGCTAATAGGTGCACAGAAATCCTGGTGCTGTATAATCAAAGCCTGATTTCTGCAAGACCAGCAGAGAAAGTTCCAGCTGTAGGGCCTTCTACTCGAACAGAATTGGCAATCGTGTATGTTACTTTATTATTTTATTACATTTTTTTTTTTTAGAAATTCACAACACACAACACTGTGTTTCATTCTGGCATTTTCCAATAAAATTTGTTTCAGTAGGCACTCCCCTCCCCATTCTCCTGTTCTGCTTAGAGCCCTCTTCCATAGCCTCCTTTCCACTTTGGCATCTCATATGTCCTATTGCCCATCATGCCCTTCTTCAACATATATGTTTCCCCCTCTATTAGTCTCCTTTCTAGAAAGGAAATGGAACAATTGATATTGTTATTGATATAAATCAATAGACAAATAAATAATTTTAAAAAGGACATCTATATGTAATGGAATTTTATTCATCTGTTAAAAAAAGAGAGAATAAAATTTACAGAAAATTAATGAACTTGTAAAGTACTATACTAATCTAGATAACTAAGACTCACAAAAACAAAAATTAAATGTCCTCTCTCACACGTGTCCTAATTTTATGTTTTGGGGTATTTATATAAGCAATTATGTGTGTACAGACAGATAAGTTAAGCAAGTTTATACCTAGGACCAGAAGGGTGGGAGGGACTTCCTACACAGGGGCATATTTGCATGCATGTAAATATCACAAGTCCACTACTATGCTACATATATTAAATTTGATAACCCATCTATTTAGAAACACCTAGTGGCTATCTTATAGAATAACCAAGGCCCCATCCCCCTGAATGCTCCCCTTCTCCTGACATTTGGATGCTTCTACACTGTGGAATTCCTATGTATATAAATGTCCTGAGCTACTAAGATGGCTTATCTTTCTATGCAAATATCTTAAAATTTAGACTCTGTATTCAATTTAATCTTGAAAGCATAGAGCTAAAACACACAGAGAGAAAGCAAGAGATAGTAGCTAAATAAACATAAATGTAAGCGTGTTTTATGAAAAAAGAACATCAGTGTTCTAATGCAGGGGTTCTCAAACTGTGAGTCTCAACACTTTAGGGCTTGTATATCAGATACCCTGCATATCAGATGTTTACATTATGATCCATAACAGTAGCAAAATTATAGTTATAAAGTAGCAATGAAATAATTTTATGGTTGGGGTCACCACAATGTGAGGAACTGTATTAAAGGGTCACAGCATTACAAAGTCTGAGAACCACTGCTCTAATGTAAGACCACAGTCCTTTTCACTTACCTCCATCACCCAGCATCGGAAGGTCTCCTTTCTTTAAAAGTAGGGGGGATTTCAGAACTCAAAACAGAGGATTCCCCCCCCCATCCAGGAAAAAATAAAATAATGTCCCCTTCTACTCCATCCTTTCTATTTTTTTCATCCTCTATAACTTGGCAAAAATTAATAAAGAGTCCCAAAAGGTCAGCTCCAGCTTTGCAGACATATTTGGCAAGACACAAAGTACAGAGCTTCAGATAGGCAAGAAGAATATCATACCTTATGGGGTGCTGCCCCCATCACAGCATTTTACATTCATAAGGCCTTACTCACTCTGCCCAGAAAGGCTGCCTGACTTGACAGCAGCCACCACCTGCCCACAATCAGGCCCTTACACATTGTACCCTTGGCAGCCAATCTGCAGTTCCTGTTTAAAGCAGTTATTGCTCTCACATTTATGATAATTTGTCAAATGCCATGCTGAAATCTTATTTTCCGTGTGGGTATGTAAGAAACTCAGCATCACTTCTCTCTTTGGCAAAAATTTAAGGCTTTGAAATTTCTTGGCCTCTTTCAAGAGAGAGGCTTAAGGCAAATCCATCCCTAGTATCTCCTAAAGGGATTGCATCACCCTCAAGGCAGAAGGTATCCCGATGCCAAGGTTGGCGGGCTCAGTTGTTATTCTCTGTAATCTGTTGCATAAAAATATGTGAAATTCTGACAGTTGCATTTGGAATCAGGTCCTGTTTTAACAGGCATTAGAGTATTCAGGCTTAGCAAGTTGCCCCACCACCATCCTTCCTGTCTGCATCATATCCCTAATCCTACTTGGTGACAACTTGTCCTGTGCCAGTGGATTTAAATACAAGAAATTAATGGAAAGGAGAAAGAGGCAAAGATTTAAGCTAATATTGACAGAGTGATAGAACTCTTTAATAAAATCACTATCACCAGTGTAAGATCAGCTAACTGATGCTAAAACAAAGCAAATAATTTTTACAGTGACCACAAAACTCAAATGTGTCATGCTTGGGATCAGGACTCCCTGGCTGCAAGATCAGAAGCATGCTTTCTGAGGAAGGCAGAAGGCAAAAATACTTAATTTTTTTCTGAAGTAGATGATGTCAGGTGGAGAGATCAACATTTTTATAAAAATGGTTGATAAACAACTGAAAGGATGTTAAACACATCTCTATATCCACTGCCAAATTAAGTCAAAAGAATGCAGAAAGATACACACACATACACACACACACACACACACACACACAAACACACACACACACAGGCAAACAGAGTTAAGCTCTGGGTTAAAAACTGAGAGAAGTAGCACCAAATAATCACTTTATTTAACCAATAAAACAGAAATCAGCACTAAGGACAACATATTTGAGGAAAGCCAAGTTTATTGTAAGCATCAGCTTATAAAAATTCAGGACATATGCTCATATGAGGGAGCTGAAAATTAACAGACAACCTGTTTTCAGAACATAGAAAGATGTTTTTCTAATTGCAAGGACACAGTCATGGTACTAAAAATGAACATTGTGAAACTTCTACACATTGCTTTCCAAAGAGAGAGAGAGAGCAAAGAGGAAAGAGAGAATGCCATCCAAAATGTGACTCACATACGAAATTTAAAATTTTGTAGTCAGCATATTAAAAATAAAAAGAAATCAATAGCACTAATTTTAAACATATACTTTTATTAAGCTTGCATACCCAAAACACCATCATTTCAAAATATAATATAAAAATTTAATGAGATATTTTGCATTTTACAGAAATATAACAGGCATTTAACACCTAAAGCTCATCTCACTGCAGATGAGGCACATTCCCACAGCCATATTGAGCTAATGGATACCATGAAACACAAGAAAAGAGCTACAGTGAGTGTTTTCAGAAGGACCTTTGTTCTTATTATTATTGTCTTTGTTGTTAGTAAAAGACTTAAGTTAAGCAGAGATTTATTATGAGGGAGACCAGCAGGGTCTCAATGTGGGTTTTCAGGCTGTGTACAAGCCCGAGTAAACGGCACTCAAATGGACAGCAACCAGATGACTTGCAAGAAAAAAACAGTGTGGATGAGTTAGCTTAAGAAAGAAAATGGTCTCCCATCCAAGTACTAACCAGGCCCGACCCTGCTTAGCTTCTGAGATCAGACGAGATCAGGCGCGTTCAGGCTTTGCCCTGGAGGAGATGGGAATGGGGGGCGGGCTGGGGGGAAGGTGAGGGGGGCGGGAGGGGAGAGAACAAGGGAATCTGTGGCTGATATGTAGAACTGAATTGTATTGCAAAATAAAAATTAAAAAAAAAAAAAAAAGAAAGAAAGAAAATGGTGGTCTGAGATGATTCCCAGAGTAAAGCATTTGCTGTTCAAGTGTGAGGACCTGAGTTTGAATCCCCAGAACCCACATACATCCAGATTACTAGGACACTCAGCAATCCCAGCCCTCCTGTGTTACAGTAGGAGAATCTCCGGAAGTCATGGGCTAGTTCTCACAGCACCAAACCAGGAGATGCTGATTCAAGCAAGGTAGAGAGAGAACCTGCACCTGAGGCTGTCCTCTGCCCGCTCTACCCTCTCTGCCCTCCAAGCATGTGCCATGGCAATATACACTCCTACACACACACACACACACACACACACACACACACACACACACACACACACACACCAAAGAATAATTATTTAATAAAACAGATGGGAAGTCTTGCGACCAGAGCTTCTTGTGGATGTTATACGGGCAATGACCAATGGCTCAGGCAGTTAGAAAGAACATGGATGAAGAAGTGTCTCTGAGAGATGAAGCAATAGCTGAGTCTGTGAGGTGGAGGTGAGGCTGAACTGTAGGATCTAGAAGTGCTCCTCGTGCCTGCTAGCACTAGCAGAGCAGGGCCAATGGCAACAGACATCCTTTTCATTGCAAACTCGTCTGGTTCATAGGTGTTTCTTTCTAGAAAACAAAGAGAAAAAGAAGCAAAGCAAAATGAAACAATGACAACAAAACTGCACAGAGACAAAGGTAGCAAAAATTGAAAAAGAATTTGTCAAACTAACATGGTAAATTAATTGCAGTAAAAACGAATTGTTCCAGCCGGACGCCGGGTGGTGGTGGCGGCGGCGGCGGCGCACGCCTTTAATCCCAGCACTCGGGAGGCAGAGGCAGGCGGATCTTTGTGAGTTCGAGGCCAGCCTGGTCTACAGAGTGAGATCCAGGACAGGCTCTAAAGCTACACAGAGAAACCCTGTCTCGAAAAAACAAAACAAAAAGAATGAATTGTTTGAACCAATGTCTTTGAGAAAGTGAGATAAAAAAATCTACATATAATAAGGGGTTAATCATTTCCTCTTGTTAATAAAGCAGGAGTCTAGAGGAAGTTGGTGAACTTTCAGGACAAAAACATTTTTTTTCTAAGCATAAAGTTTATGAGAGAAAGTCACCGGGTGAGTGTGAGAGTTGGGAAACAATCATCGTGTTTGTATAAAAATAAGATACTCCTGGGATTCAATACATCATGAGCCAAATGATCAAAATAAGCAATAAAATGGCACAAATATGTTAGCAAAGTTTTAAAAATGAATAAAAGCCTGCATAGATATTTCACCAAGTAATACAGGAGAAGAGCAGGTGAAGGGCACCAGTTAGACACTGGCCAGGCAGGATTTAAATAAACTGAATTATACCATTCAGTCTTAAATAAAGCTGAGTGTAGGCTGTCCCATGCAGGGCAACCATCTGCAGGACAGTTACTTACTCTTATAGAATTATATATGCTAGGAAAAAGAAACAAAATATCTAACCTAGGTACTAAAGAGGGTAAAATAAATACAAAAGCACAAACTCCTTCAGAGCATTTGCTGACATGTTTTCAAAGTGTGATGGATCGGAAAAAGCCAAAATTAACATTTATTTAACTTTAAATTTAAAAACACTAGACTAGAAAGTCATCTATGATTACAAAAGTGTGTGTCTGTTAAACAAACATATTTAGAGCTGGAGGGACGGCTCAGCAGTGAGGAGCACATACTCCCAGTCTGGAGGAGGGGGCTCACAACCGTCAGTAATGCCAATCCTGGAGATCCAACATCCTCTTCTGGCCTCCACAGGCTTTTCATTCATGTATACACATACACATGTACAGTTACACACACACGTACACATGCGCACAAGTATGCAATGAATAAAATAAAATGTATATATTTGTCGTTTAATATACTATATATGTAAATTTTATTAAGACTGTTTAATGAGTATAAATTACATGTACAATATACAGAAACATCAATACAGAACAAATTTTTGAATGAACACATAAAAATTTTTACCATACTTATGTCTAGAAAATCGAGTTATGGATTATTATTTTTCTCATAATTCCTGTTTTTTTTTCAAATGATCTAAGCTGACTACATATTACTTTTATCCCTAAGCAATCTCTAACAAATTTTAAATACCAGGCTTATGGTCTATAATATAATGGATACAAGCTTGATAAGGAGCAGAAGAGAGCTGTGACTTCCCATAGAACTTGTTGGGCCTCTCTTCATGGACACATGAGAGCAATCAAATGACTCCCAGTTAAAACTCTAAATTTCTTCCAGTGCTACATTCAGGAACAAATTGTGTTTTGTTAGCACTATAAGGACATATTTATACTAGTTGAATTGTTGAGCTTTGTTTCCTAGAAATTAATTGGATTATCCTCTGGAATAAGAATTCTGGTGATAGAATAAGAAATCATTTCCTCTTGGGAATTTAACTCATCCTTTGCATGAGTTTTGGACAAAATCAGACTATTCATTTAGCCAAAGTCTGAAACTAACTAGCGCTTCTGACTGAACTTCTGCTGCAAAAGAAAAGTTAAGACCCCCATTATATTACCACATGTAATTAATGTTCTAAGAGTATCCAGGTACTGAAGACAGACTTTCACCTAGCCCTATACCATTTGATTTATTTGAACCACCCCTGCGTTTTGTTTCATGTTGCATTTTTTTGTTTCCGTTTCCTTTTGTTTCATTCGGTACTTCCCTTTCATTCTTAATTGACACTTTCTCTGGAAATAGTTTCCTCTTTGCACCCAGGTTCTCCATGTGTTCAGGGAATTTCATCTGCTAGTATGTATCTCTTCAATGTAAGCCCTCCTGCAAAGAGAACCCTGATAGGACACTGCCTACACCAGTGTAAAAATTATCTGGACATGGGAAATGCCTTTGCAAAGTATCCTCTCTCTGCATGTACCAGTACAGTATCCTTCAGCTTACGGCCCTGAGAAAACCAAAATAAAATGGGTATTATTTCCAGAAAATCTACACAATTTGACCAGTCCCAAACACCAACCTCCTGCATGTTATGTTGTTACAAAATTTTTTCACAGGCAACAATCCTCTTTCAATTAGCTGCAAAGCACATTTCAGTGGGACTGCTCACCAGACACCAGGGACCTTGCCTGGTTTCTCACCCCTTGTACTTATTCATTCCTTGGGTGAACTTGAATCCTCTTCCTGAAGGTGAAGTCTGTCTTCAGATTCCTCTGAGCTTTTTAGTCCCTTGAAAGTTCTTACAGTGTCTATAAAAATTTCTGCTCTTAACCTTTCTCGTGTTATAAAAAGCACAGCCACGTTCCTCATAACTATTTGATGTCTTATATAAAACCCTTTATAAAATAAAAAAAATCTCCCCAGATAGCCTCAAAAGAAAAGTTGCCCTGCGTTGTATTAAAACGGCGTGCTCATTTAATATCGACACGAAGACAGAGCGGTGCTCTGAATTCAGCAGTGCCCATGCAGCATTGAAGGGCATGATTAAATCCAGCCAGTTGCTAAAATATCCCTTCTATTCCACAGGGAGAGGGTGTCAAGAGTAAAAGCCAGAGATGGAAATTTTGGCTGGTATCCAAAAACAGTTGTAGAAAAGAAGGTTCTCTCTCCGACAGCATTCTGACATGCTTTCTTCAGTTTTGCCACGAGGTTGAAATCTTTCCTCCGGAGAGATGCACACATGTACAAAGACAGCACATGCATGGTAGGCTCAGGAATTTTAAACACGGAACTGCCTGACACAAAGAAAGAGAGGAGTGACTGGGAGCGTGAGAGACTGCTGGAGCCCCAGGAAGGCTGTCAGAATTAAGCCATTCCTACAGGTTGGTCTTTGAAACATTGATACCGCCAATCTCTGCTGGGTAATTCTAAGAGAATTTGGACCCAATCTTTGTGTGACTTTCTATGAGGTTTCTTGGCTTCTAAAAGTTTGAATCCATCACAGTTATAAATATAAATATATAATAATCTACACAACTAAAAAATTTGCATTTTTATAACCACTAGCACGTATTATTAGTATACAAAAAGCATCTAAGAAATGCAGTCAGGTTTAAAATGCATACCTGGAAGAAATGAATGGAAAGGTAGAATAGGGAAATATTTTGAAAGCTTTTCCGAACTCAGCTAATAGTCTCTTCCACAGAGAAGATAGACATCGGTGTCCTTCAGCATCCAGGCTGACAATGTTTGTAATGGTGGAGAGGTGTGTCTGTGTGCAGGTACCAGCATACATGTGCAGGTAAAACACAGTGAGCCTGGAAAATCAAAAGCACGTGTTTCTTAAACTAAACTGACTTGCCTCAGAGAAAACCATAAACATGTGGCTGTGGTCTGATTTCCTCAATGTGTGTAAGACTTCCATCTTTGATGTGGATTAAACTAGTTTGGCCTTATTTCTCCTATTTTCAGCTGTAATAAAATGTGGAATCTCTGACCTAAAGATCCTGCCAAATAGTTGTTCTTAAATAGCAAAGAAATAAAACAGGTGTAATTGTTGAAGAAGTTGAAGGGTAATTTTTTAAAAAGCCTAAACAACCATCAAAAGCAACAAGGACAACATAAAATTAAATTTTCTCAATTCAGCTGGACAGAAAAATTTTATGCTCTTCTTGTTCCATGACCTAGGAACAAGATCTTCTTTATGGCACAAATTCCACCAAATATCATATCTATCTTTGGTAAAAATGAAAATAATATAAGCATTCACTTGTTGGTATTATGTGATTTCAATGGGCTTAGTGGTGTTTCCTGGGTAGACAATAAAACGCAACACACTCTTGATTGTCAGGAATGGTAGCGAAACAGATTCATTTTATTCACAGGACGGAGAAGCAGGGTTATTTCATAGCATTTTAGATTTTAATCAATTTCTAATTCGCTAATTTCACGGTCATAAAGTATTAGAACTGAAAGAGATCTTAGAAATTATCGCCTTCAAACTTCCTCATCTCAAAGGTCCAGAAAGTTCATAGCAGGCTGAAAGGCAAACATTTTCATGTGTAGAGTACAGACGTACTCATAGCTTCTATGTGTGGGATGCAGGCTGCTTTGAGCTTGCTTACTGCTGCTGTCTTTAGACCCTCTGACATTTTACAAAGATCCCACTAATAGACTTGATCTTCTAGAAAATTTAGAATGAATGAGCCATTGAAACAGCAGCCAGAGATATCTTTCAAAGATATAAGCCTTTTCTTCTCTCTGGGTTGACCTTTCTACAGGCCCTCTACTTTTACTTTGAAAATGCTTCCCATATCCTTAAGCCACACATGTCCCAATTTTTGCTGGCTTGGGACAACTCATTTTGTGGGAATATACCCTTTGGAAATATGCCTAGGGACATCTGCCCTTTGCTCTTCACCTCTTGGGAATTCAGGCATTGATTTCCCTTGGATCAATGTTCGATGCTTTCTTTGTCCTTCATGTCTCAGCTTAATGAACCTTCTTGGGAGCAACCATCTTTGACTCTCCAGCCCCTCAGACATCTTCCACTGTTGTATATTTTCTTGTCTAGTACTAACCCCTGTTGCCGGAACACACATAAACTCTATTAGAGCAGCAAAAGGAGATGTGTCTCTTTCTGATACAGCTTTCAGCCTCACTATCTGTCTATCTAGCCATCAGTAATCCTGCACACTACAGGAAGAAGTAAATAGTTGGCTGATGAATGGATAAATGAATAAGCAAATGAACATATCTCTATAAGTTTGACTGAAAATGCTAAACAGATGATATGAATTTTGTTAATAGTTGACTTCAATCATGACCATGTTTTAACATTTTGGCAAGTAGAACTATGATGGAAGAATTATGTGAAAAAAACATGCTAATATAAACCATACAATACAAAACTTTCATGTGATGCCATTCTTCAATGCCAGGGAGAATCATCAATGTTATGAAATTAATGAATCAATGTTTGAAAGGCTTTCTGCCCACTAGATGCACAGTACAGGTTGGAATAAAGAGGAACAAAAACACACAACATACAATCTAAAACATGAAATCTATACAACTTGCTTCATTATACAATATAAATGTACAATAAGTTGTATAACAGTGCAAAGATTGGGAAAATATTCAAAATCCAGTGTCAACAAGGAAAGGCTCTGTGTTAGCAAGATATCTGCCAGTGGACAGAGTCATGCCACAGCCTGATTGCTGCCCGGTCTTAAAATTTCCTCAAACAGGCTAGTTAAATAAGTTTAAACTCAGCATCAAAGTCCCAGGGCAAGCACAAAGTATAGACATGTTCTTTGGTTCTTTGCCAGACTGCAACATGTCCAATGTTTAGTTCAATTCCCAACAGGATTTTCATTTCCATCTGAAAGAAGCATTCTGAGCGAAGTCCTTACAGTTCACATGCCCAAGGCAGCATGGTTGTCTGAGATCCCCCCCCCCCACTAAAACCACCCACTGACTTTCTTGTATACTCTAAACTTCCTCTAGCTGCTTCTCCAAAAGTTTCTAAGGTCTTCCAGCAAGCCAGTTCTGAAAGACGGTAAGCCTCAAGGTACAATATACTCACAGACACAGTCCAGCTATGACCATACTTACCAGTCCCAAATTTCTGTGTTACTCAGATTTCTGTCTCTGTGAAAATATACTTAAGAAAAAATCAGACAGAAGGACAAAGGTTTTTTTTTTCACCCGTAGTTTCAGAGTTTTTACTCCATGGTTGCATAGGTCGTGATCCTATGAACCTTGTTACCTTTAACCTTCACCTTACGTTGGTGGACTGTTCATATCCCAAACAAGAGTACAAACACACACAACACGCCCAATTCTGTGCCAGGTAAGCAGAATAGCTAAGGCATGTTATGACTCAACATATGAGAGCGTGATGCCAACTGGTCTATACTGGTGCCTTTTAAGAATAGGAAAAGGTCTTACTATGTGATAAGCTTAAACTCACTATCTAACTCACGCTGATCTTAAACTCACAGCAGTCCTCCTCCTGTCTCATTCTTCTCAAAGCTAGAACTACAGGTATTTGTCATCAAGCCTAAAAAGGGATTTTATTTTGTCAACTGTATTCATCATATTAGGTGTCAGAGCTGATTGGATCTCTTGACCTTTATTCAACCCAAGAATCAGAAAGCTGAAATACACCATTCCCTTTATTCTGCCAGACCCAAATATATCCTGTGATGATCCCAAATAGTAAATGCTGCCAAGTAGACACTCAGCACAAAGATTAGTTTTAGAAAGAATGGGCATGGGAATTACCTCTTGGGTTGGGCTATATCTTGGTCCAGAAGCAAACGGGTTCAGGTATAAGATATCTCAGTGTAGATAAGTAAGAATGTATCCTGTGTGTTTTGCATTAAAATATGAGTCAACAAGATCCCTATACTTTTCTTCCACTGGATTAAAATATTTAAATTTCTCCCAGTGTTGATAAAAATGATAATGAATGCAATAGATTTAAAAATCTATACTGTATCTTCTATAGTATCTTAGCATCTATAGGTAGGACTGAATTTCACTGAAATCTTCATTCGTCTAGGATCAAAGCCTCTGTCATAAATATCACTCACCCTTTCTGCTTGTTAGACCCATCAGACCTACAGACATCCATATTCTGATATCAGTTTTTGTGAAATATTTAGTAGATAATATCACAAAGAAGAGTGTATTTTGACACTGGGGACATACACAACGACTGCTGGATAGGGTTTTTTCTAAACAAGTCCTGTCTATCTAGAATTTAAGGAGAGGATATTGAAATATAGATCATGATATAACTGAGACTCAGTTCTACCACAGATCATTACTGCTAGTTTCAGGCTCCAAAGTAAATTTTTAATGTATGTCTATGTCCCTCAGAATCTCCAATTTTAAAAAGCAGATTCATACATTGACTCTCCAACCTTCAGACCAACAAATGAGATGGTATATATAATGAAATTACGTTTTATTTTCCAGTTGTTCAATAAATTTCTTTCCCATTATGATCTTAAAACTAGATTTCTGTTTGATAGTCATTTAGTTTTGTTTTTGTTTTCCAGACCTTAATCATATTAGACAGAGTAGTTGATAGTTTTGTCTGTACATGGTATTAAGTGTCCTGTTAATCTGTTTTTTCTTTCCCTGTGTCTGATCTTCCCTGGAGACAGAAAGGCAGGCAGGGCATGACAGTAAAGGAAGATTTCACACCACTTCCTGCTACACATGAGAAGATACTGAGTCTTGCTATATCATGAATGAATTTAAAAATGTTTACTTAAGTTATTGCATATTTGATACTGTGATATTTATTTAGCGTGATATCCCCACTTCTTCCCCATTTAATTTTTCTCAGAGCTGCAAAATCATGAATGAGGTCTCACTGTAAGATGGGGTTCTCTGCACTCTCTTCCAGTATTCTGTGACTGGGCCTCTCTCCTTATCACTGTAGCACTGTACCCTGGCTTAGAGGGCCATGGAAGAACTCATCACTCCTTGGAGAAGAGCATCCGTATCTCAAAGAAGCAGAAACTGGATGGATAGTTCCTTATCGAGAAGAGGAGGGCAGTGAGCAGTAAGTATACTCAGACAAGCTTCTGTGGCAGGCTTTACAGCGCAAATCAGAGATTTGGGGAAGTAATCGTGTCTCCCCAGACTGCCTTCTCACACTGCACATTCTGCTCATTAACTCATTAATCTTTGTACCTCCCCCACAGCGAGGTGACTATTATTTGCCTGGGGTTGTAGGTGGAGACATAGAACTAAAGTACAGTGAACTTCATCAATATGCCTAAGATCACAGTGGGAGATTTAAATGTCAGTAAGATCTGAGCCCAGAAGCCTCTTCTACTCTCCTCCCTCTGGGTCCAGAGATCCCTTCTTAGCATAATGGTTAAGGGAAGATGTCATCTCACTTCTGAGTAGTGCTAACCAAAGCTACTGAATACACATACAGTATGTCTAACATCTACAATGCCACATGCCTGCATAATTCCTCTCTCTTTCTCACCTAGCTGTCAACAGTGGCTCTGCTTGGTAGAATGCATCAACTTGTTCAGGAAAAAAAAATATTTTTGGGGAAAAAATGGACTGTTCTTTTTCAACCTAGTGCCAATAATGAAGTAAAATCACTCTGAACAACCAAATTCTTTTCCAAAGTGAAATTAATACCATTTTACTCCTGTACACTGGCCCTCTCTGTGCATCAGCCACCCAGTGCAAATGACATTTTGCTTTATCACAATGATACTGCTGATGAAAACAGCCTGCCAGTAAGGATGCTTGTATAGCGCAACTCTTAACTCATGATTTGATTTGAGGAGACATCTTGAAAAATAGAACTGGAAAAGAATAAGTATGCTGTGGTGACACTACGTGCCTCCCACTGGGCTGCATTCATGAATTGTCCCAAAGCACTAAGAAACTGCTAACAACCTATCTATATAATTGAGAAAAGATAAACATAAAAAATTGAGTTAAACCCATGTTGCTCGGCTGCCTCCAGAGCCAAGATTTGAACTCACCTTTCTGTGCCTCTAAAGGATGTTGAATCTACCTGTGAGAAAGAAAATGTACTAAAAACGTTTATTCTTTTTCAGTTGACATAATAGAATCTTCACTTCTATTTTTGGGGGGGTTGTTGTTGTTGTTGTTGTTGTTGTTGTTGTTCTTCTTCTTCTTCTTCTTCTTCTTCTTCTTCTTCTTCTTCTTCTTCTTCTTCTTCTTCTTCTTCTTCTTCTTCTTAAAAAGGCCTGAATTAAAATGTTGAGCAAGAACGGATGCCTGTCCTGGCTGGAGACATTACAGATTTGTGCTGTCAGACCATGGTGACTGTTTTTCTTTAGAGACAAACATGATGCTCTATAAGAAACTGCTCAAGACTGGTGAGCGAATGGAAAAATCTGTAAGCAGAGGATGCTGCTGCCTACAGTTTAGTAAGAGGGTCAATGAGAATCAAAATATCCCACTAGAGAAATGTATTGAATTCCAAGTACTTGCCAAGCAATGTGGCAGAATCTCCTTATGCTCAGAAACTGAAATTAAGCTCCGGGTTCAGACAGGGATCACTGAAGACTCAGCCAGAAGAGAATGAGCTAAGACCAAGGCCAAGCTCTCCTGTACTCTCAGTACAAATGTCAACAGGTACCCAGCTTTGTTTCCCCCCTTCACATCCATGTCCTGCACCTCTACCACTCTGCTGGGAGGTACTAATTCATTTTCCTTTTCTCTCCAAGGAAACTACTTTGTGGATGATTAACCCATTCTGAAAAATTGTTTTTTTAATTGAAAAACTGAATGTGCTCTTTTTTAGAATGTTTATTGATGTATAAATTCAGTGATATTCATGTCTGTCTCTGCTCTGTTTTAGTACTTATCTTAGTCAATGTTCTATTGATGTGAAGAGACACCAGGACCATGGTAACTCTTATAAAGAAATGCACTTCATTGAGGCTGTCTTACAGTTCAGAAGTTTAGTCCTTTATTATCATGACAGGAAGCCCAGTGGCATGCAGGCAGACATGGTGCTGTAGAGGTTAAGAGTTCCACATCTGGATCTACAGGCAGCAGGAAGAGAGTGAGCCACGGCACCTGACTTGAAAATGTAAAACCCACCCCCAGTGACACAGTTCCTCCAAACGTGTGCGCGCGCGCGCACACACACACACACACACATACAGTTAAAAATAAAAATAAGCATTAACCAGATGTAGTGTACCAGGGAGCAGGAGGATTGATGACAGGCCCAACCATGCTGCTTTTGGCTGGAATGTGGACTTTGGGACTTTGGATTAGGAAGGCAGTTGAAGGATTGAAGTGGGGCTTAATGGTCCATACTACTAGGAGCATGAAAAACAGTGGTGCTGTGAGCAATGTAGATTATGATGGCTTAGCTCAAGAAGTTTCAGAGGAGAGGAATATTACTAGGTGTCTTAGAGACTTTTCTTGTTATACTTTGGTGAAGGATGTGGCTATTTTCTGCCCTTGTCCAAAAAAAAAATTGCCTGAGGCTAAATTGAAGAGTTTTGGATTAACAGCATTGGCAGAGGAGATTTCAAAACAGCCTCTATTATTGACTGCATCATATGGTTATTAATGACCAGTCTTATGCAGATCTGTAATGAAAAGGAGCAAACTGAGCAAGGAGAAATATAAAATGTACAGTTTGAGGAAAAAGAGGGCACTAGGAAATATAATAGAGATAAACTTTGTGCTCAAGGAGACTAAAAAAAAAGTTTAAAGAAAAACATGATCCTAAATGGAATAAAGGGATTGGTGACCACAGGGTAAGACCACCAGCTAAGGTTCCAATTTATGAAAAATAATTAAAGAAAAGCTGAGGGCTGGTTATGGTGGAGCATACCTGTAATTCAGCACTCAGGAGGCAGAGGCAGGTGGATCTGAGTTTGAGGCCAGTCTGGTTTATAAAGTGAATTCCAGGACAGGCAAGCTTAGGCAGCAAAGGAAATCGTCAAAAACAGAAGGTTGGTGAAAACATATTTCAATGAGGGGGCCATCCTCCAGCCCTAGCAAGCAGAAGAACTTGGCATCTTTGGCCACATGGTTCTGTCTTTAGAGTCAAGATACAAGAAATGGGTTGTGAAATCTCCCTCTGCCTCTAAGGAAAGCTGTTGAGACCAAATGTATGTCAGATATGTCCTTGTGTGGAGTCCTAGAGAGGCCATTATGTGAAGCTGTGAAGGTGAAGCCTGGATTATCTTGGGGGTTCCAAGATAATCATGGGATACCTGCCAAGGAGAGCTGTTAACAGGGAGTGGAACTAGCTGAAGATCGAGAAGTGTGTAGCAGTCAACAAAGCTGAAATGATATGAATATCTGAAGAGCACTTTGACATCAGGTATGGAGGGAGAGAATTTGGAGTTTTCCCTGCTGGTCTTCAGTCTTCCTTTGGTCCAGTATTTCCTCACTACACTCCCTAATCTATGTCAATATATGTTGGAAGTATGTGATCTGCTTTTTGTTTTCAATTTTGCTGAGGATTACAGTTAAGATTGCCATGAGTCTCTGAAGAGACTTTGAACTTTGGACTTTTAAACAGGATTGAGACTATGATAGACTATGGGGGCCTTTGAAGTTTGACTGGATCCATTATTGCATTGTAATATGGCTATAAGTCTATGATGTCCAAGGAATGGAATGTGGTAGTTTGAATAGGAATGGCCCTCATAGGCTCATATATTGAAGGCCTGGTTATTAGAAAGTGGCATTACTTGACAGAGATTAGGAGGTGTGGCCTTGTTAGAGTAGGTGTAGTCTTATTGGAGGAAGTGTATCAGTGGGGGTGGGCTTTAGGTTTTTAGAAGTCCAAGCCAGGCCCAGTGGCTTGTTCTCTCTTCCTGTTACAAGTAGATTCAACTTAGAACTCTCAACTTCTCCAGCACCAAGTATGTCTGCATGCTACAATTCTTCCTACCATGAAAATAATGGACTAAGCCTCTGAAACTGTAAGCCAGCCTCAATTAAATGCTTTCCCTTAAAAAGTTGTCATGGTGAAGGACAGGGTAAATAAGACAAAACAACAGACTACAGAATGGGAAAAGATCTTCACCAGCCCCACATCTGACAGGGGGCTGATCTCTAAAATATATAAAGAACTCAAGAAACTACGCATCAAAATACCAAACAATCCAATTAAAAAATGGGCTCCAGAGCTCGAAAGAGAATTCTCAACAGAAGAATCTCAAATGGCTAAAAGACGTTTAAGGAACTGCTCAACATCCTTAGTCATCAGGGATAATGCAAATCAAAATGACTCTGAGATACCATCTTAAACCTATCAGAATGGTTATGATCAAAAACACTGATGACAGCTTATGTTGGAGAGGATGTGGAGAAAGGGGAACACTCCTCCACTATTGGTGGAAATGGAAACTTGTACAGCCACTTTAGAAATCAGTATGGTGGTTTCTCAGAAAATCAGAAATCAATCTACCTCAAGACCCAGTGATAACACTTTTGGGCATATACCCAAGGAATCCTCAATAATACTACAATTTTTGCTACACTTGCTCAACTATGTTCATAGCAACATTATTCATAATAACCAGAACCTGGAAACAACCTAGATGCCCCTCAACCTAAGACTGGATAAAGAAAATGTGGTACATATACACAATGGAGTACTACTCAGCAGTGAACAATGAAATTTGCAGGCAAATGGATTGAACTAGAAAATATCATCCTGAGTGAGGTAACCAGATTCAGAAAGACAAACATGGTATGTGCTCACTCATAAGTAGATACTAGATGTAAAACAAAGGATAACCAGACTACAATCCACAGCTCCAGAGAAGTTAGCTAACAAGGAGGACCCTAAGAGGGAAGCGTGGATTGCCCTGGGAAGGGGAATAGATGAGATCTCCTGAGTAAATTGGGGGTGAGGGGGAACAATAGAGGGTAGAAGATGGAGGATGAGAACATAAGGAAATGGGATGGCTGAGATGGAATAGAAATGGAGTGGGAGAGCAATGAGAGAGATATCTTGATAGAGGGAGACATCACAGGGATAAGGAGAAACCTGGTGCTAGGGAAGTTCCCAAAAGTCCACAAGGATGACCCCAGCTTAGATTACTAGCAGTAATGGAGGGGGTGCCTGAACTAGCCCACCTTGGTAATAAGATTGGTGAAAACCCTGTCATCATAGAGCCTTCATCCAACTGATGAAAGCAGATGCGGAGATCCATAGCCAAGCACCAGGTGAAGCTCCAGGAGTCTAGTCGAAGACAGGGAAAAGGGATTCTATGAGCAAGGGGCATCAAGATCATGATGGGGAAATCTACAGAGACAACTGAACCTAGCAAGTGGGAACTTAAGAACTCTAGACTTACAGGTGTGGAGCCTGCATGGGACTGGACTAGGCCCTCTGCATAAGTGAGACAGTTGTATAGCTTGGTCTGTTTGAGGGCCCCCTGGCAGTGGGATCAGGATCTGTTCCTGGTGCATGAACTGGCTTTTTGGAGCCCATTAGCTATGATGGGACACTTTGCACAGCCTTGATGCAGGGAAAGGGGCTTGGACCTGCCTCAACTGAATGTACCAGGCTTTGCTGACTCCCCATGGGAGGTCTTACCTTTTCAGAGGAGGGGTAGGGGGTGAATTGGGGGGGAAAGGCTGGGAGATGGAGCAGGAGGAGAGATGAGAGGGGGATCTGTGGTTGGTATATAAAATGAATAAAAAATTTCTTAATAAAGAAAAAAAAAGAGTTGCCATGGTCATGGTGTCTCTTCACAATGACAGAACACTGACTAAAGCAATACTTCAAGTGAAAAATGTCTAAGATCCCACTACTCTAGTTAAGAAAGAAGTCCTTCCCAGAACCTTAGAAATCTCTTCTATCACCCCTTTCTTTCCTGACAAATTTAAATTTCATCCTGACCTATGGAGCATCTCATCTCCTTCTCCCTTCAAGAACCTAATGATGAACACAGTGGTAAGATGTTCAAACATTCCCACAGTTCCACTCATAAAAGCTCCAATAAACTATATTATCTAGTGATGAGGAGGAGTCAGATGGGACACTAAAAGAAAAATTAATGTGGCAAGTGATTTCTTTAATTTTTTTTTACCTTTTAGTGTGTGTGTGTGTGTGTGTGTGTGTGTGTGCACAAGTGGAGGTCAGAAGACAACTTGTTGGTGGTTCAATTCTCTCCTTCCACCATGTGGATTTTGGGAATTGAACTCCGTTCATCAGCAAGTACCTTTACCCAGTGAGCCGTTTCACCAGCACACTTGTGTTTGCAGTAAGGTATATCAGTGTGTCATCTATGTATCTAAGTTCCCTCAGATTTCTGCTGCATGTGGGCAAAGCAACACACTTAAGGTCCTACTCTAGAAAGGTGTAGACGGTCTTATACTGCACCCCCACCCAATGGTCTCCAACTTCTGGGAACAGAACAAACTCACTGTACTTCAGCCTTTTCCTGTGCTTCTCTCTCCTGACCTTCACTGTTTACTCAAGTCTCTGGTCCATGCTCTTTCGAAGGGGCCCACCCCTTCCCTTTCAACCTAAATTGTCCTTGGTTTACATTGTAGTTTGCATCACAACATTCTTCATGACTTAACATCCCGCTCCACATTTATTTATCTGCTGAATTCTGTCTGCTTATCTACACCAGAATATGATTTCCTGTTAGCAACCATAAAGCGTACCTGCTGCATAGTAGAATTGGATAAACAAAAGCAAGGTGAATTGGTAAGAAAAGAATCATGTTCCTTTTCTCTTTAGGCAGAGAATCAAGCACCAAGAATGTGTAACAATTTCAGAGTAGGATTCTGTGTGTATGGAGGAGCCAGCCAGGAGGGGAAACAATCAGAAAAGCATAGACCAGACACAAGAAGAAACCTTGCTCTATGGACAAGAATATGTACAGATTCATTACCTAAGTAGTAGTGAATGTTACCTCCTTAGGACTTTCTCTCCAACCACACTTCCCTGATCATAAAAAGAAACTTTTGGTAAAAGTATCCACTGTATACCCTAACCAACTTCACATACCAATTACAGGAAAGAGAAGAGAACATAGAAGATACCAGAACTCAGAGCTGGCCACCTGGACTTTTGGAGAATCATTCTCTGGAGCCAATCCTAACCCCTGAAAGGGCTATCACTCCCCTGTGCTATCAGTGGACCACAAGTCCTACTCAGGGTTAGGTGACCTTGTGGAGCAAAAATAATGTATCACAACCATACAGTGTAATAAGAGATATGTGTAAGGCTCAACTGCTCAGCCAGCTTTTCTAAATAGTATTCTGATTGCATTCAACGCCTCAGCAACCCCACTATTCTTGCTGCCCAGGCGTTCTGCAGCCAATATATACACCAAAAGATGAAAAGCCAGGGACTCACTAGGCAAAAGCCAAATCACATATCAGCAACATTGCCAAAAGAATATATAAAGCAATCCTGTTAAATATTTAGATGTGTAGTGTCCCAGAGCATGACACTCACTCAGGTGAAAGTGCACATTTGTTAACCAGGAAACTTGAGAATGTAAGCTAGACAGAATATTATGCTGTCCAAGGGAAGTGAATCTAGGTACGACCCTGTTGATCTACAAGGTTCAAATAATCACACCAGATCCCAAGAGGACGAGGGGCTGGGCCCACCAAATCACAGTATTAATGCTATTGTTGTAAATTGATTCCACAAACATCGTGTTGTGTGACACAGAAATAAAAATATAATGTGAAAGGTTATTAGCCATTCAATTTTGGGCATTTGGACAAAACACTACATAATTTTAAAGGAAGCAAATAAGCTACAGCACCCTACAGAGAGGGACTTTGGGTGAAAATGGATGGGTGTTGTCCATTTCAAAGAAACTACCAGGGACTGAGCATCAGATGTGTATTTGAGATAAAAGTAGCTCCCCAGACAAAACAAACAATGATTTTATTCTTATTATAACAAAAAGACATAGGTAGGCTTCATGGCTAATACTCATCACTCCACAGTTGTTTAGAGTACAAATGAGGAGAAACAATATTTCAGTAAAAGAACAATTGTAAGTGAATGTTATACATAAATAGTTACTGAATGAATGAATATACAATGATGGAAGTGTTTGGGAGAAGGTAGATGGGTAGGATTTAAAGGAAGATTGCACTTTGAGGTAGTATTCAAGGGACAGGAGCCATAAAAATGAAATCTTAGATGAGTTTGCATAGGAGAAAGGATTTTTCACTTAGAGAATAATGTGAGCTCTCAAGGATGTAAAATCTGATCAATTAGACCTTAAGTGTATTATAATCTCCCCACTACAATATGCTACTTCTAAGTAAATGACATAATCTGCCTGTCTGTTTACCAATAAGAGATGCAGCACTTTTCCCAAGAATGTCAGTGATGAAGTGCCTGCCTAAAATTCACAAAACGTCCTGGGTTCAACCTCTAATACAAAAGAAAGAAAAATGAAAGAAAGAAAGAAAGAAAGAAAGAAAGAAAGAAAGAAAGAAAGAAAGAGAAAGACAGAGGGAGGGAGAAAGGAAGGAAAAGGAAGGAAGAAAGAAAGAAGGAAAGAAGGAAGGAAGGAAGGAAGGAAGGAAGGAAGGAAAGAAAGAAAGAAAGAAAGAAAGAAAGAAAGAAAGAAAGAAAGAAGGAAAGAAGGAAAGAAAGAGAAAGACAGAGGGAGGGAGGAAGGAAGGAAAAGGAAGGAAGAAAGAAAGAAGGAAAGAAGGAAGGAAGGAAGGAAGGAAGGAAGGAAGGAAAGAAAGAAAGAAAGAAAGAAAGAAAGAAAGAAAGAAAGAAAGAAAGAAAGAAAGAAAAGAAAGTCATGCAGAGAAAGAAGAGAGAAAGAGAGATGGGGTGGAGGAGGAGAGGGAGAGAAAGAGGGAGGAGATCCTAGGTTAAAGACTAACATGATTACAGACACAGAGATCTGTTAAGAAAGTGGACATCAGGGACCATTCAGAATAGTTTCATGCTGATGCTTCTGAGAGAGTGCTAGATTTCAAACCTATGTAGGAGTTGTGAAAAGACCCAAGAACATAGTATTTCTGATAGAAGAAACTGAGAAATGGAATATGACAGTCATGTGTATGTAAAGCAAGAACCATCCACAGAACATAGTGATCTGCTTGTTCTGCCTTGGCATAATTCAAATGGAAAACTATGAAGCATTGCCACAGAGTGAGTACTTCAGGGATCCTAAAGGAAGCATTCGCTTCCTCAAGGGTGTATCATACCAAGGGGACTTGAGACCAGATGCTCACGGACCTTAAAGCTGGAAGTAGAGCTGGAGAATCCTTAGAAGTCTTTACCCAATCAGAATCCCAGGAAGGCTGATCTTCCATGTCTTCTAGAACATTGATTTAATCGCATTCACTTGGGTTCAGAGGAGATGCTCCACAGAACCCACTCAAGGTCAAAGTAGAAAGTGAAGAAATCTCTAGGCACTGACCACCATGACCTAGACCTGCTCAGTTACAGAACATCTCTTAATCCTTTTTTTTTTTTCTTTTATTTCTTCTCCAGTTTATTGAATGGTTCTGAGATATATCCAGAACCAGATATATCCAGAGTTGGTTAACATGACAATGGATAAGTAATTTTTTTCTGTTTAAAGTATAAGTTAGGTCTACTTCTTGATTATCTTCTAATCTAAAGCCATGCTTTACAAGAAAGAAATATGACTTACAGTCACAGTTAAGCTTTGTGGACAATTACTTGTGGTCTTTCCTTGAAGAGATATCCGAAAACAATCTCATCTCTGATTTTATTAATAAGTCTTCTAGAATTAAAAAGGAACTTGTCCAAATAAGTGTGGCAGTCTTACAATGCCTTACTGCAATGCCACAGAAACAGCTACTAGGTGGATGCTTGGGAGAAGAACATTAAAAACTCAAGAACGTGAATCAACAGTTCAGCTGAGAGTGATGGAAGGACGAGAAGGATCGGATTCAGGTCCTACATTGTTAGTTCCAGCCATGACCCTCAAGCTGCTTTGCTCTTCTAGCAGTTGGCTATGGATCCTTATCCATCTACTGCATTGCTATCAGTCTCATGGGGTTGTGGTCTGCTGGCAAGGATTACATATGATCACTTGGTACCATACATGTTCAGTTATAGAAAGTACATGAACATATCCAAGAAATAATAACATCTCTGCAGTTTCTTTGTGTCTGATAGAAATAGGTGTCACCTTTGGGAGCTCAGAGAAACCAGAGTTCAGAAACACTTGCCACTGGTGCTGTATCCCTGGGGTTAGGTCGTGAGATTCTGAAAACTCCTCAGTGGGAACAGCTAATACTGGCTAGCACAGGGTAGAGGAGGGTGGACGAAATATACAGTTCCTTGCCTTTGGCTTGAAAACTTGTTATCCAGAACCTTTTATCATGTCTCTATTGCAGAGTTAAGTATTGGAAATCAGAGTGCAAGGCCGGGCTGCCCATCCAATTCTGTGTAAGTCTAGTGTTAAAACAGCTTTTAAACAGCAAACCACAGCCATTGACACTTTAGTGTTTAAGAAAAGAAAGGGCAACCATGAGCCACAAAAGGCGGTTTCAAACATTCACTCTTGTGTGGGTTTTAATGTTTTCAAGTATGTTCATGTAGCTTTCTTAAGGATGGACAGTAACGTTGAAGAAAGATGACCAATATGGGGCCGTATCTGCAAGGCTGACATGGGCCTGAGGCTACCACCTATGCAGTACAGCTACAGCTAAGCTGTTGGCCAAGGCCCTGGATGTCAGCACAGCCCCTCCCAGACTCACACAAAGTTAATCTACTGACTGTGAGATAGGGCTGTAACAGACAAACCTAGAATTGTGTATCATTTATACCTGTGTAGGGGAGAAATTTCAAACTTGTCATTGGAGAAGATAATGTTCTCATTTTCTCAGACTAGCTTTCATCTTTTCCTATGTGAGATTTTTCTATAAATGTGTTCTTCATGCAAAGTAAAAAAAGCAGAAAAATAAATGCTGCCACTGTTTTCAAATTGCATCATCAGTGCTGCCCCACCACACTTCACTTCCAGGGTCACACACACAGGAACTCTATGCCAAACATCCTCAGTGTGTAATGGATGGTATAGGATATAGGTATACATTTTTATCAGAATCTTCCAACTTAAATTTATGAGAGTAGCAATATGCTCTATAAATATTGAGGTTAGCTTCCCCTATCAAAGCGCACAGAACAGAAATTCTCATATTCACTTGTGCCTGTGTGCAGAAATATTTAGTCCACTCACTGTCCCTATCCTGCCCTCCATTCCTGGGCATTGGGGCAGACGGGATATGGCTGTTGAGTCTATCAGCTAGAAAATTCTTCCTAAAGGGCAAAATGGGGCATTATGGATCACAGTCCACCACACCCTTCAAGCTGATAAAAACCCATCTACCTTCCACAGCAAGGCAATGCTATCTCTCATGTCCTCCATCCTGGAGACATTTAGAGGGTCATAATTTCCAGTTCCTGTTTCTTTTATTCACCTTTCTTTCCCTTGGTGGGAGGAGGCAGGTCTGAAGACTGGAAGAAGATGGCCTGAACTAATTCATCTTTCAGCTTGCCAGCATTCTTACAGGAAGGTGATTTAATAGTACTTAATCTGTCAGGAATCTGAAGCTCTGTAGTAACTGTATATTAAGACAGTTTTTGTGGAGCATTAGCTGAAGTCCCTCCAGTTTATGAGGAAAGAAGAGTGAATACATACTGTGTTTGTTCTTATTTCTCTCCTTGGGACTCCTTGAAGGATCCAGTGCTGCCTAGGGTCTGGCCCACCAGGTGATTATCACCTTTCCTATAGGACAATACAAAACCGGTACAGGTTGAGTCTTGTTACCCAATCTGAACATACATTTGCAGCTGAGAACCTCATGCTGCCTGGATGTGGAATCATCTGGCATCCAGAGGATTCACTGTGAAGTGAAAGAAATCAAAATAATTTCCCTTTGTGTGCAGGTGCGAGCGCGAGCGCGCGTGCGCACGTGTGTGTGTGTGTGTGTGTGTGTGTGTGTCTGTATGTGTGTGTGTATGTGTGTGTGTATGTGTGTGTGTGTGTGTGTGTGTGTTCCAACACCAACAAGTCCATCTGACTCAGTAGCAAAGATCTCCCTGAATACTACCTTGCAACAACCATCTGTTCACCGTCTTCTCTTCACTGTAAGGAACATCTGAGATAAATCAATACAGACTGTGAATATTTCCTGTTCTAGAGGCTTCACAGTCACTTCTACCCAAACAGCCAGTGTCACTCACAAAACCACAAGGAGGTTTCCTGTGTCTTTGCTTTGTTTTCTCTAATCAACCCCTGAGATCATTATAGAGTGAGGTTTGCAGATGCCTATCCAGTCCTGCAGTCATATTACACTGAAATCAAATACAGTTTATTCCTCTAGTCTACAGGCAACTTTGGGCCAAACCTCTAGCAGGCCTACGCCCACTAGCAGACCTCCTTACCTAGCTCCTGCCTGGGCAGCTTAACTCTGGGTGGCCCCTTCCTTGTCCTTCTGAAACACCTGTGTGAGGACTGCTTCTCTTGGATAAGGTACCTTCTGAGTGGGATTTCCTAGAGTCCTCACATAAAATAACTCCCATCCTAATTGCCTGTCCATCTTCTGTGTAGTTCCCCTCCTCAAGGACCTTGTTAGCATTTAAACTACACTATTTCTTATCTGTTTGTCTTGGCTACTTTTCCATTGCCATGATAAAAGACTTCAGCAAAAAAAAAAAAAAAAAAAAGTAACTTGGGTGAGAAAGTGTAGCTAGAGTTTTCCTGATCCTGCCTGGCCCATGGTCAGGACAAATCTCTCTCACCCGCCAGTCCCGCAGCTGCTCAGACCCAACCGAGTAAACAAACAGAGACTTATATTGCTTACAAAATGTATGGCCATGGCAGGCTTCTTGCTATCTAGTTCTTCTGTCTTAAATTAACCCATTTCTATTAATCTATACCTTGCCAAATGGCTCGTGGCCCACCAGCATCTTTACATGTTGCTTGTCATGGCAGCGGCTGGCAGTGTCTCCCTGCCTCAGCCTTCCACTTCCCAGAATTCTCCTCTCTGCTTGTCCCACCTATACTTCCTGCCTGACTACTGGCCAATCAGCATTTTATTTATACAGAGCGATATCCACAGCAAGAAATGTTTATTTTAGTTTATAATTCAAAGTTGTAGCCTGTCATTGCAAGGAAGTCAAAGTAACAGGAGCTTGAGGTCACTGATCACAGAGCATTGACAAGCAAGAAGGAGATAACTATGAATGCTGGCCAGCTCTCTTCTTCCTTCTTATGTAGTTCATGTCATGACATTGTGCCAGGGATAGTGTACTTCAAACAGTGGGCAGATCTTCCCATACCAATTAATCTAATAAAGACAATCAGCCACAGGCATGCTCAATGTCTCATTTTCCTGGTGATTTTAAGTCTTATTAAGTGGACAATTAAGATTAACCATCGAATCATTAATAACCTTTTTCCCTAGAGTGGAATTTCTGAAAATCACAAAGACTCACTGCCTAAAGAAAGGCTACATCGTAATAATTACTTTAAATGTAATAAAAAATTGAGAACAAGATAGTAAGTACAGTGCTTGACTTGCTTTTGTGAAACTCTGGGTTCTGTCCCACAAATCATGTAAAAGGAGTGTATTGGTGAATACCTTAATTCTAACATGATGTAGGTGTAGCAGGTATTAAAAGTTGTTCTGAGCTACATAATAATTTCTAGGTAGGCCAGTCTCTGTTACATGTGAGACCTCTGTCTGGAAAAAATATCTATCTATCTACTACACACCTACCTACCTGTCTCTATCTATACTTATTTCTATGCATGCATCGGTTATGGTTATACCTGTGTGTGTGTACGCACACACACTAGGCATGTGTTAGGCCATACTCTCAGAACCCAGAGGAGAACAGGGTGGAGATGGACTGGATAGTTTTTTGTTGTTTTTGTTAATAGATGGAAAAAAGAGGTCATCTTAAATAAAATAAAATTTACTCTTTTAACTGGAGTCATTAATTGAATTAATTAAGCATCTATACTACAATACTTAAGTATATTAGTTGTCCACACGTAAGATATATTTTCCCAAATGCAAAAAGAGGTTTTTGAAGGCTGGAGAATACTGTTCCTACAACTGTCATTCCCTCATGGCTTCCAGCGTCTACCTTGCACTCTAAGAATTGTTGAGAAAATATTCATTGGAAAGATAAATGGAAAAATAGAATATAAATGACTAAAGCAATAATATATACTTCTTTTCATAAAACAAGCTTGACATAGAAACAAGCACCTCCAGCTGACAGCAGCTTGCACACATCTGCTTAGGGCCACAATCTTCTCTGTGTTTAATATCTTTCCACCCCAGGTAATCCTCATTTCTTTATAGTTTTAGCCACTGCACAAAACTCACGGAAACAAAGAAGCATAGCTGAGTCCTCATGGAAGCCTGGCTAAAGAGTGGATATGATTTAAGACAGGCACTTCAGACTCCATAAATTTCCTCAGCCAGCATTAGGACTGCTAAATATTTTATATAGCATTGCTTGCCTAGGTGTGACATCTAGAAACCCTTATGAATGTATATACTTTCTCACTTGATTTGTTTTCCCTCCTGGTATCAGGAATAACTTTTGTCCACACTTCTGCACACCTCACATTCAGCCTGTCAATCCCAAACTTAAATGGTAGCAGCTTTCCTTTACTATAGAGAAATAATATATTCCTGATTAGTATCTTCATGTCTGTCTTTCTTTGAAATAATATTAGAGGAATTTCTCTCTCTCTCTCTCTCTCTCTCTCTCTCTCTCTCTCTCTCTCTCTCTCTCTCTCTACCTATCTATCTATCTAATTATTTTACATCTCAGCTGTAGCCTCTCCCCCCAGTCCCTCTCCCTCATTCTTCCCTTACATTCCTCCAATCCCCTCCTCCTCTGTCTCCATCCAGGAAAAAGCAGGTCTCCTATGAGTATCAATAAAGCATAGCATATCAAGTTGCAGTAAGACTAAATAAATCTGCAGTAAGAGGTGCGGTAAGCACCTCCCCATGTAATAAGGCTGGACAAGGTGACCCAGTACGAGGAGTAGGGTCCCCAAAGCCAGTAAAAGAGTCAGGAATAGCCCCTGTTCCTGCTGTTAGGAGTCCCACAAGAGGACCAAGCTACACAACTGTAACTAACATATATGCAGAATGCCTAGGTCAGTCTCTCCCAGGACTATATAGGGGGATTCTTTTACATCATATTAACAAAGAAAGTCTGAAGAGCTCTTGATTCAGTTATTCTTCAGGCAACATCTGTTGCATTAGTATATTGGGACAGAAATGAAGGTTTATGAAAGCATCCTCTGTGTTCTTGAGACTCATTTGGTCACACTGGCAATGCTGGACAGCAGAGTTGGAGGAGTTGATTGGGGAAGTAGATCTTCACAGAATGTTACACACTGAACCTGGAAACAGAAGGCATATCCCATCACAGATACGTTGTACCCTCTTTGATTTTGGAGAAATCCAAAGAGGAGAGAGATCAAAGAGGTAGAGGGTATCATTCCACTTTTGACCCTGGAGCATTAAAAAACAATTCCTCTATGTTTTCTGATGCTGATGCTGCAGGGAATCCTGTCTGTGAGATTCCAATAACTACAACAGAATATGTGAGGCCATTAACTCATAAGAGAAAAAGGGTCAGGTGTGGTGGCTCATGTCCTAGCAATTTGGGAGGCTTAGACAAGATAGTGTCTGTGAGTTAGGGCCAACTTTGTGGGTTCCAGGCTACCTAAGGTCATTGTGGTCATTGTGCAACTGAGGTCCTACCTCATCAGAGACAGAGAGACAGACAGAGAGAGAGAGAGAGAGAGAGAGAGAGAGAGAGAGAGAGAGAGAGAGAGAGAGAGAGAGAGAGAGAGAAATTATATATGTGGAGATTTTAGACCAAAATCAGATAAGTTCATTGCTCCTGGTAAGGGGTGACAATAGTGATGGGGAGCAGGAAAGAACAAGCTACCCATCTCATCAGACAGTAAGGAGAGAGTGGTGTAGACAGAAAAAGAGAGAAGAGGAGAGAAAATGAGAGAAGCAGACAGAAGAGATAAGAAATACAGAGTGAAGGAAGAAGACAAGAGGCAGCACATCGATGAGACAGAGAGAAAGGAGAGACAGAAAGAGGAGGAGGAGAAAGAATAGTGGTAGAGTTAAAAAGATGGGGAAAGAGTAACAAAAACGGAAAAAATGTGGAGAAAGAAGGAATAGTGAAGATGGAGAGACCAAAGTAGGTGAACAGAGAGAGCAGAAGAAATAGACGGATGCAGAGAGAAATAGAAAAGAGAAAGGGGAGAGAGGAAAGGAGGGGATCCTGCTTTTCTCTTTAGGGACCTCCTCCCTGTGACTTAAGGATCTGTATTTGGCTCTCCCACTCAGAAATTCTCTTGTCTTTCCACAGCAACACTCAAAGAATCTAGCCTTTAATAATGGGCATTTAGAGGAGCACTAATAGGGAATGAACTCATTGGGAAAAACAAATATGATGGGATTGGTAGAGCTGCCTAGGGAGGTCTAAGTAAGTCAAAGCTAAGATCCAACAGAACAACACTTGGGGCGTGGACAACTGTCAGAGTTCAGAAAGGACAGCTGTATTCTATCATCAGAAGTTCAAGGTTAGGCTTGGATTCTGGCCCGTGGAAACCATATTTACCATCTATACATAAATGTCCATCTATATCTAAATTTGCCATCAAATGGCAATGATCTGCAACCATGAAGAGACAAAGAACAACTTATAGAGAGACCCCTGGGATCTCTAGCGAACACCCCCCCCCCAAGTCCCTTCATACTATTTCTTCACCCAAAGCATACATGAGGACAGAATACATGGCCAACAATTGAATTTGAAAGTGTGCCTTCAAAGAAATGGGAATATTATCTCTCAGGGCCTCAATTAAAAGCTTACAGGAAGACAAGAGGGAATAGCAATGGAGTTTTAGAGCAGACCAGTTTGATTTTAATAACTTGAAGTGATGGTGAAGTTGTGGAAATTGCTATCCAGTAGAAAAGAATTAGAGACAGAGGTGTTGAAAGAAGTATTAGTATTTAGAAAACTAAAGACTGCTTTGTATTCAAACCCAGCAGAATTTAGCCTCAGCCTCCCTGACTGATTCACAGCGATTGACTGACAGGGATGATTTAAAAATTCTGACTTGAATCCTTCCTTTCAAGTGTCTGAAGATCGCTAGCTCTTACCTTCTCTCTAGACCTGAGAAACAACCCCCCCCACACCCTCAAACTCCACGTGATTTCAAAAGCTACATCCTCGTGTCTTACATAGACCTTTCTTTTCTTTTCCTTCCTTCCTTTTCTCTTCAACATCCTTACTGGGAGAAAGCTGCTGAGCCAAAGTGCCGAGAATGCGGAAGCACAGGTGAGTTGGCAACGTCATGGAACAGTGCTGATTGCAATAGACATTGATTCGGAACCTGGCGTCGCCAGTCTGCTGACCTTGGGCCTCTCTAACACAGGTGAGGCTGGACAGGGACTAGCTGTCTATCAACCTGGCTTTCATTCCTCCTGCAGGCTCCAAGTGCTGAGAGCTGCCTTGCAGGTGGGGAGTATTCCTATTACCATAAACCTCCAATTAGAGAGCCTCCCAGTTGGCTATCTGATCTCTTTATGAGGGTTGCTGATGGAGGCCAAGTTCTGCCCCTCATCTGCATATCCACTCACGCAGAAGATAGAAGGATTCCAGAAAAGAGATTTGGGGAAAAAAATTCTGCCCAATTAGTTTGGTACCTGAGGATTGCTGGCTGGCGGAAGCAGCTTCTGGTGTGGGAAGGATTAGAAATTAGCAAACAGACCACTGTGCAGTTGTACTAGCAAACAAATGGTCTTCCTAATTCTAAAACCATGATTCAGATGTAGGGTAATCTGAGTCAGCTGACATACTTTTTGTTCCAGTGTTCTAGGAAAATTCCAGGAAGACTGATTAGAAGGTATCCAAGTGCCTAGACAAGGACCAGCTTAACAGACTCTCTGTGTATCTCTCTCACAATAAAAAAAAAGCAATATCCTTTATACAGTAGGATACTGTCTAAAGTATGGACAATTAAAGATATATTTTCAATTAAATAAGTTCCTTCTTGTAGCTTCCTTGGTTCTTGTGGATCCTGGTAACTCATAAACACATGTTTTAGTTTATGGCTGTTTAAATACCTACACGAGCATACACACATTTAATTTTTAAACATGACAAAGTAAAATATAATAAAATTAATCAAAAACTATCATAGGGAAGTTGAACTCAGCAACCCAACAGGAGGCAAAGAGCTCCAAGAGCAGACACATGAGTCAGAGACCCACTTGTTCTCACATTTAGGAGTCCCTTAAAAATACTAAGCTAATAGCTATTTATATATATATATATATATATATATATATATATATATATATATATATATGCAGAGGACCTGGTGTAGACCCATGTAGACCCTGTGCTTGCTGCTGCAGTCTCTGTGAGTTCTTACAAGCCTTGCTTAGTTGATTCAGAGGGTCTCCTTCTCTGGTGTCTCCCACCTGCTCTGGCTCTTATAATCTTTCTGCCTGCTCTTCCACAGGACTCTCTGAGCTCTGAGGGGAGGGATTTAATGGAAACCTCCCATTTAGACTCTCTCCAAATAATGCCTGACTGTAAATCTCTGGATCTGTTCTCATCTGCTGCCAGAGGAAGCCTCTCTGATGACTGGAGATAAGGCACTGATTTATGAACATAGCAGAATATCTTTAGGAGTCATGGTGCGGATACTTTTTTGTTGTTGTTAAGACAAGTAGTGTTTGGTTTTACCCTAGGTCTCCAATTTTTTTTGTGTGTGTGTGTGTGTAGGCACTTAGTGCTATCAACCTCCCTTTTAGAACTCCCTATATTGGGTCCCCGTGAGTCTGGATATGTTGTATATTCATTTTCATTAAATTCTAGAAAGTCTTTCATTTCTTCCTTAATTTCTGTCTTGGCCCATTTTTCATTCAGCAGAGAGTTGTTCAGTTTGTAAGCTTTCTGTTGTTGTCTTGCTGGGTACAGCAGTCTGGGCTAGCATCTATGGTCTCAGATGCTAGGACATCTGCCCAGGCCCTTCTGGGTTTTAGAGTCTCCATTGAGAAGTCAGGTATAATTTTAATAAGTCTGCCTTTGTATGTTACTTGGTATTCTACCTTGTAGCTTTTAATATTCTTTCTTTGTTCTGACCCAGTCTATTTGGTAATCTGTACCTTCTCATACATTTATAGGCATCTCCTTCTTTTGGTTAGGAAATTTTTCTTCTAGGACTTGTTGAAAATATTTTTGGGGCCTTTCTTCTCCCTCTATTCCTATTATTCTTAGGTTTGGTCTTTTCATAGTGTCCCATATTTCCTGGATGTTTTGTGTCTGGCGTTTTTTAGATTTAACATTCTCTTTGACAGATGTGTCCATTTCTTCTGTCTCCATTTCTTCTATGGCGTCTTTAATGTCTGCAATTCTCTCCTCCATCTCTTGTATTCTGTTAGTGAAGTTTGCCTCTTCAGTTCCTGTTCGAATTCCTAATTCATTTCCAGAATTCCCTCAGTTTTTGTTTACTTTAATGACTCTATTTCCATATTTAGGTCTTGAAGAGTTTCGTTTCTTTCAACTGTTTGTGTTTTCTTTTGGATTTTTTTAAGGGATTTATTCATTTCCTCTTTGAGAACCTCTATGATCTTCATATAGTTGGTTTTTAGGTCTTTTCCTTATGTTTCAGCTATGTTGAAATATTCAGGGCCTACTGTGGTAGAATAGCTGGGCTCTAGTGGAGACATACTGCTGGGGCTGTTTTTTACTGTGTTTTTATTCTGACGTCTAGGCATTTAGGTTTGGGATGTTTATAGGTAGAGTAGCTGATTTCTGGATTTGTCTTTGTTGGATGGGTGTTTTGTTCCTTGATTTCTGTTTCTTCTCTGGTTTTTAAAGAGTGTGATGATTGTGTGTTGCCTCTTTTCCTGGTCTGGCCATACGGTGTGTTCACAGTTAATGTCTGCTGGTGTGGGAGGCTGGGATACTCGGTTGAGTTGGGGGAGAGAAGATCTTTGTGATCTGTTGAGAATGGAGTGACAGAGGAAAGGTTTCCTGCTACAGGGCTGGGGATGAGACTGGGAGGATTGATCTCAGGAGCAGTAGGAGAGGTATGGGGCTGCCTTTAACCTACGTGTTACCCTGGGAAAAGCAGCTCTTGCATTAGCAAGTGGTACCTGCTTAGGTTGGGGTCTGGGACAAAGCAACAAGTTAGGGAAGGTTAGAAGGGGAAGATCTACCCCCACTCCAGGTAGCCTGCCTGGTGATGTGAGTAGCAGTCCAGTCATCCTTGTTCCACATCTAGCGTCCTGTTATGAGTGAGTACATACCATGTTTGTCTTTCTGAGTCTGGGATACCTCACTCAGGATGATTTTTTCTAGATCCATCCATTTGTCTGCAAACCTCATGATGTCATTGTTTTTCTCTGCTGAGTAGTATTCCATTGTGTATATGTACCACATTTTGTTTATCCATTCTTCAGTTGAAGGGCATCTAGGTTGTTTCCATGTTCTGGCTATTACAAACAACGCTGATATGAACATAGCTGAACAAGTGCTCTTGTGGTGTGGTTGAGCATTCCTTGGGTATATGCCCAAGAGTGGTATAGCTGGATCTTGGGGGAGATGGATTCCCAATTTTCTAAGAAATCGCCATATTGATTTCCAAAGTGGTTGTACAAGCTTGCATTCCCACCAGCAGTGGAGGAGAGTTCCCCTAGCTCCACATCCTCTCCAGCATAAGGTGTCTTCAGTGTTTTTGATCTTAGCCATTCTGACAGGCGTAAGGTGGTATCTCAGAGTTGTTTTGATTTGCATTTCCCTGATGATTAGGGATGTTGAGCAATACAGAAGTGGGGGTAGTGAAGGGCGAGGGTCGAGGGAAAGAGAGCTTGGGTGAGTGGGAGATCCCAGCTGGATCAAAAACAGAGAGGGAGAACAAGGAATAGGAGACCATGGTAAATGAAGACCACATGAGAATAGGAAGAAACAAAGTGCTAGAGAGGCCCACAGAAATCCACAAAGATACCCCCACAACAGACTGCTGGCAATGGTCGAGAGACAATCCGAACTGACCTACTCTGGTGATGGGATGGCCAAACACCCTAATTGTCGTGCTAGAAACCTCATCCAACTACTGATGGATCTGGAGGCAGAGATCCATGACTAGGCCCCAGGTGGATCTCTGGGAGTCCAATTAGCGAGAATGAGGAGGGTTTATATGAGAGAGAATTGTTGAGACCAAGGTCGGATAAAGCACAGAGACAAATAGCCAAACAAACGGAAACACATGAAATATGAACCAATGGCTGAGGGGTCACCAACTGGATCAGGCCCTCTGAGTGGGTGAGACAGCTGATTGGCCTGATCTGTTTGGGAGGCATCCAGGCAGTGGGACCGGGTCCTGTGCTCATTGCATGAGTTGGCTGTTTGAAACCTGGGGCCTATGCAGGGTCCCTTGGCTCAGCATGGGAGGAGGGGACTGGACCTACCTGGACTGAGTCCACCAGGTTGATCTCAGTCTGTGGGGAAGGCTTTGCCCTGGAGGAGATTGGAATCGGGGGCGGGCTGGGGGGAAGGTGAGGGGGGCGGGAGGGGGGAGAACAAGGGAATCTGTGGCTGATATGTAGAACTGAATTGTATTGCAAAATAAAAATTTAAAAAAAAAAAAAAAAAAAAAAAAAAAAAAAAAAAAGAAGGGGAAGATCTGTGAGATCCACAGGAGATGAGAGCAAGAGGCAGGGAAGCCTGACAAGGGTGTTCTGCTGCAGAGCTGGGGTAGAGACTAGGGGATTGGACGTGAAGGAACAGAGATAGAAGAGAAGGTTGCAGCAGTTTTCTGACAAGTGTGACCTGTGGGTTAGCAGGGGGTGCCTGCTGGAGTTGGGGGCTAGGGTTGAGTAACCTGACCAAGTGGGAGGAGAGTGAATAGGTAGGGATGGTATGTAGAATCCACAGGAGATGTGGGCGGGGGGGGGGGGGGGCGGGAGGAAGACTGCAGCTGGTATTCTACTGCAGTGCTAGGGATGAGACTGGGAGACTGGATTTGGAGGGGAGCAGAGAGTTTGGGGGTCTTCAGTGAGGGTGCCTATCTCCCTGTTCTACTTAGCTGTTATGTTCCCAGTGAATGCATGCTGCTGTTGGAGGCTGGGATATTGAGATGGGTTGGGAGAAGGAAGGTTGGAGGAGAAGATATTTTTGCCTCACTGGGGATGTAGCCGTAGAGGGAAAAGAGACCTCACTGGGTTTTCTGTTATGGAGCTGGGGATGAGACTGGGGTGGGGAGAGCAGTAGGAGAGGTGTGGGTCTACCTTCAGCCTACTTGTCCTGGAAGGAATAGCCCTTGGGTTAGCAGGAGGTGCCGGTTGGTGTTAGGGTCTGGGGCAAAGCAACAAGTTATGGGAGGAAGGTGAGAAGCGGAAGCTCTTTGATAGCCACAGGAGATGAGGGGCTGTGCCAGGGATGGTCTGGTCAACACAGGTTATCTGCTGCAGAGCTGGCAATGGGACTGCAGGACTTGATCTGGGGGAACAGTGTCTTACACACATTTTCAATAAGGACCTCAGTGCAGTGTGTGAAACATGTATGCAAAAGGGCCTTTCACACACATCACAGTGAGTGATAGGTAGAAACTGGTGAGTGAAGCTTTTCTTCAATTACCCTACAAGCCAAACAAGTCCGATAAAGCAGTTAACCCAAAACAGTAATTAAAAAAAAATCAAGTCCCAGATTTTATCACACGTGTGCATAGAGAATAAAAATCTTCCCTGAGTATGGGGTCACTTTGATCCTTTCAGTGGCTCATAAAGTAGTGCATATCTTGGCCAGGACAAAGGAGGCAGATGCCAGTTCTGAAGGAGCTGTAGAGAGGCCTTTGAACAGAGGAAAGGAAGTCAGTTGAGTCTCAAAGATCAAAACTAGAGTTTTCTACACTCAGTTTGGAAGAGAAAGACAATGAAAACTGGGATTCTGATACATTGAGTGCATCTTCTGATCCTTCTCTTTTGCTACCTACAGGTTCTCAACAAAAAATCTAATGTTCTGTGTGGAAACTGGAAGAAATTACATTGGATTAAATGAAGCTTAAGTGCTGTCTGAGAGATCCTCAACCTGAGGTCAGAAACCTAATTATTGTCCCCACAAGGAACTCCCTACAGGAACACATAGCTCTAGCCTCTCTGGGAATATTTCAAACAAAGTAGTTTTCTCATTCATCTGAGAGCAACGATTTGTTTGATAACCTAATTTTCAAATCATGAAGTGATTATATTTAGGGTTTGGGGGTTAGGAGAGTAGATTTACCAAAACCCGCATGTTCAGAGGTGGTTTAAAAAATAAGTTTTATCAGTTATCTGAGAAGACAGTGTGATGTAGGCTAGTAAGTGAATGTCAAAACTGCCCTGCAGCCTGCTGGTTACTTTTTGTTGATTAAATGTAGATATGAAGTAAACAACCCATTTGTTCTCATGGTCCGGAACAGCAGTGATGGCACGGCGACTTTGGAATGCTCTGTGGTATCCTTTAGGTGACCCAGCTGATCAGGGTTAAGACATAAACATTGCTATCATTCTGGTGCTCACGGAGTAACACTGCTGATGGCATGATTTCTCACGATTCCTTCTGGGCATCCCAGCCCATGTCTGACAAAGGAAGGGTCACAGCTCTCATTAGAAAACCCCAAGGAGGCCTGAGAGCAGGAGGTTTTAATAAGCTGAGCCTTGCCCCTCTGAGCTCCCAGTGTGCTGGCAGGGCTGCCTATGCTGCAGTTTCATAAGTTTTCTGGTGTATCAAAGAGGGATTCTCACTGAAGGGATCTTTGAGGGAGATAGTGGGGCATGGATCACCATGAAAAGACAAGTTGCTTCTGTCTGAAAGATGTACCTCACTCTTTGGCAGGGCAACACTTGGTGGGTTTCTAATGTTCCCAAGGGAATTAAAGTTATTATTGCTTTTTGTTTCAATCTACTTATCTGATGATAAATTTTAAAAGATAACCCATTACAACAATAACTGATCACCATTGATAGATGAAAAGACTAATAGACACACAAAAGGAATCACCAATGGAGAGGCTTTCTCCATGCAAAGGGTACATAAAGTGAAAATGAGCATGGTGACTTTGACTGTTGCATGACACAGTTGTCAGCATAGAACAACATGACAGGGAAAGCTTGAAGCTATCTATTCTAGTGTGTAAATTTATTTTTTGCTGTTAAATAAACATTCAGAGTATACAGTTTGGCTCAGTTCATGATGCTTCATCCTAAGTGAGCATAAGACCACCTTGAGGGTCAGAAAACCCCCTCTAATGACTACCCTGACTTCCAGCAACCATTGTTTTGGTTTGGACTGAACACCTACTTTTGTATTTTCTTGGCTTTTTTCTCTAAGCAACATCTGTAAACACCACAGTTGGCTTTGATGGGGGAATGTCTTTCTGTACACTGTGAATATGTGTTGCTCTGATTGGTTGATAAATAAAGCCCTTTGGCCTATGGCAAGGCAGCTTAGAGGCAGGCAGGAAATTCAAAGAGAGAGACAAGAAGAAGGCAGAGGGAGATGCCAGCAAGCCACCCAAGGAGCAACATGTAATGGGACGCAGGTAAAACCACTAAACATGTGGCGATACATAGATTAATAGTTATGGGCTAATTTAAGATATAAGAGCTAGCTAGCAAAAGGCTTGAGCCATGGCCATGCAGTTATAATCTATATAAACCTCTGTGTGTTTACTTGGGGGATGCAAGTGGGAGAGATTTGGTGAGAGGCAAGCTGGGACACAGAAAACCTAGCTACATTGGCTTCACATTCATTTTGAAGTTCACACAGGTAGAATGACATGGTGAGTACTCCTTTGTGTCTGACTTGTTTTCTGCATATCCAGCATTTGTCATGGATATCAGACAAGCTCACCACCCCTGGATTTTCTCTCTTCTTCCTCTCTAGATATCAAACAGATAGGGGCATGGCCCTAGGAGGTCTCCCTTCTCTCTGTCTCCCTCCTTCCCCTCTCCCTCTCCCCCTCCCCCCCCTCCTCTCTCTCTCTCTCTCTCTCTCTCTCTCTCTCTCTCTTTTTCTCTCTCTCTCTCTTTCTCTCTCTCTCTCTTTCTCTCTCTCTCTCTCTCTCTCTCTCTCTCTCTCTCTCTCTCACACACACACACACACACACACCTCAAAACAGGTATGCGCTGTAAATCACAGTGTTGCTACAAGCTATGTCACATGGCCCAAAGTTTCATGGATAGAAGACTCTTTCCTAAGGCGGGAAGGAGTAAATGGAGTTACAAAGATTCACAACCTTGGCACTTTCTAACACAATGGCAAATGGCGTGGAAGCAGACTCCATGGGTCAGTTAAACATCAGTGAAATAGAACAGACTGCAAGTCAGAGCCTGTGACCATATGGGATTCTGGTGACAGTGGGTACAGTACTGAACAGGAAGAGAGAAAGGCAGAGGAAGCTGTAGCTGTAGCAGGTGACTTTTCTTACAGTTTAGGCTGGCCATCTAATCCTGTGTCTTGAGTTTGGAATTCTAACATACTGGGTATAAAAAAAAAATATGAGGACAAAGTTAATACTTCTTTTCTTTTCAATATACGTCTGTATGAAAGCATAGAGCTAAGGGAAGGAACGGGAACTGTGGCACTGGGAGGGATGCATGGCACCCAGAGGTCATCCTCTGAGCATACTAGCAAGGATAGAAAGTAACTCACAAAATACCCAGCAGAATTTTCAGACCCATGTGCCTAAATCATTGCTTCCTGCTGGAAGTTGTAGACTGTCAGGATAAACATTATGAAGTAAATATTGTGCACAATGGGGAGGGAATTAGCTGTGCAATTCCCATTAATGCTAATGAGACGTTGGAGGTTAATTTCCCGTGCCTTGTGCTGAATATTTGCCCCAATTAGTTATGTCAGGCTTATACCACTCTCCAACCAAGTTTTCACTTTGGGGAAGGGCGTAATTGTCCTCATGGTTTCTTTCGGTTTCAGATGGGGAGGACAAGAAAGACTCAAGTCGTCAAATTGCTTCTTCGGATGAACAGCCTCTGAGAAACTAGCGCTTTGCCAAAAACTTCGGAAAGCACAACCCCTTGGAAATCATGGATTTCATTAGTGAGCTACCTGCTGGGGCGTTCTCGTACAGGGGACGGGTTTATTTTAGTTTATTTATTTTACTCTGAAGAATAATTTCATCTCTAATCTCATTAGACCTACAGTTTGGTTTAGCATCCCTATTACTTCCATGATGACACTCCAGATAGTAGGAAATTAGAGGAGATGTTGGAGTGAACTGTACAGTGATGAGTTCGGATGGATCAGTCCATAAGCAGATTTATTTTTGCTTAAGACATAGTTTTCTCTTTTGTTGCAAATAGGTGTGTGTATATCTCATTTATGGAGACTCTTCACATCTGCCTCACATATTACAGATATTTCTCTTCTTTTCCCTGCTGAGCTGTGAGCTCCAAAATGTTGGGGCAGGGTTTTGTGTGTCTTTACCTTCCCTACTAATTTTGGGTAAAGAATTAGATACTGAAACACAGTTGAATCAACACTCGTATGTAAATATTTATAAATATGGCTACATAAGTTAAGAAGTATGAATATAATATGTAAAATATAAAAGCTTTGTATGAAGCTACTTTATTTGTAGCAAACAGTGCATTTCATATATATTCGCTCATTTGGTCTGTACATCAGTCCCTTGAATATAATGTGCATGCCATCACAGCATCAACATTTTCAAAATCTTAAGTTTTTAACTTTAATACATGAGAATTATTCTGAGAGTAATTCCTAAAAAGATAAAAGGCATTTTGAAATAAAGATTGGAGGTGAAGAAGAAGTGTTTCTGCAGCAAGATTTTGTAAGAGATACATGAAAATGATGAGGAATAAAACCCACCTCTGGGCTTGATTCAGGTGGCTTTGGAGAGGTCAGCAGGTCTGGAATAGAGGATGCAGCAGCGTGTGCTTTGGAATGAAGACTGTGCCAGCCTGGGTACTGGACGAAGCAGAGCACTGAGGAGCTGGACAGTCAAGAGAATGAGGACTCTGATGCTCTGGGATTGGGGAAGGGAAGGAATGTTGTGAAGGAAGATTCATAGGTGCTTCCAGGCCTCTATTTATTTATTTATCTAATATTTCTTTTATTTTTATATGTATGTGTACAGGAATTACCTTTGTAGGTCAGAAGAGAAAGTTTGGTTCCTTGAAACTATAGATTTTGGATTTTGGGGCTCCCTGACATGGGTGTTGGAAATTGAACTCTGGTCCCCTACAAGGTGAATAGCTGAAAAAGACAGCTCCATTCCTCCAGGCTTTTTTTCACCATCCTCATTAATTCCCCTGATATTTCTCTGGGAAGGAATTGAGGTCGAGTAGACTTGAGAGCACAACACCTGATCACAAATCTCAAATGAAAAAAAAAGTCTACATTTTGTTTGACAAGCGCAGACGCAGAAAATTACAGACTATTCTGATTACTCACACTCTCACTAGCAAAGCATGACTCAGGCTAAGCATCTCCCAGAGACCTGAAGAGAAATACTAAGAAAGCTGCTACGGAGTACAGAAGATAAGTGAGACTCATACCGGAGCAGAGTACATCTCCTTACCATGCAAGCTCGCCTCTACATCACTGATTCTCAATTTGTGGGTCATGACCCCTATGGCGACCCTCTATCTTCAGGAATATTTACATTATGACCCACAACAATAGAAACATTACATTTATGAAGCAGCAGCAAAAATAATTCTGTGGTTGGGAGTCACCACAACTGTGTTAAAGGGTTGGTTGTGCATTAGGAAAGTTGAGAACCATTCCTCTATAGACTCTCCAGAAAGAATAGGGGGAAATGAGTGAATGACTGAATGACTGAATGAATGATTGAATAAATGAATGAATGAATGGGTTGTTCCAAAGCACATCATGCCACACTGGTCTGAGATGACACTGGGTTTTCTAACTTTTGCTGTTTAAAAACTAAGCTTCTTAAGATGCCATTTGTGATTTCAGAAAAGGCATATGCCAGTGCCCTGACCATCTCTACATTCAACACAAAGTAGTCCTAATTTTCTTCCACCTGTTTAGAGCAAATGTGGTTTATGTACACTGAATGCCTCCTATGTGTCCAGCAGCACAACAAGGGTCACACAATTCACTCTTGTTCCAATAAAAACCTTATGATGTAATGGTTATTGTTGTCGTCATTTTATATAGACTAGAAGGCACAAGCAGTCCTGGTCACATGAAAAGTCACAAACGGAAAGAACCTGTTCTTGAACAAAAGAGATCTAGCTGAACTCCTTTCATTGGTCCTTCCTTCCTTCCCCTTCCTTCTAATCATTTTTCTTTTCTGGCCTTTCATTCCCCTCCCTGCCTTCTTTCCTTCCTTCCTTCCTTCCTTCCTTCCTTCCTTCCTTCCTTCCCCCTTATCTCATGTGTGTGTGTGTGTGTGTGTGTGTGTGTGTGTGTGTGTGTGTGTGTTTCAGTCTGGGGATACATAATAAAAAAGCACTGTACCACTGAGCTATGTCCTTAGTCCATCATCTTTTTTCCATGCTAAATTTCCTTACAATCTTACCACTTTATTCCTGTCTTAATCAATATACTTCATCAGTTTCTAACAATTACTACTCATTCAGTGGCACTCTTTGACCATAAATGTTCAGCAAACCACTGAATGAATACTATATGAAGGAGGCAGGTTCAGAGAGCTTCCTCTAAGTACTGGTTTGTCATGTTTGGCTCTGGTCTTCAGCCTCTTCCTCAACCTGTGAAGGTCCAACTACAGTTTGAAAGAAATCCTGGTAACATAAATTATGTAAAACAACCACTTTGGGGTGTTAAACTGAACTGAAGTTTGAATTTAACTGTCCAGCAAATCACTGAAAGGGGACTATAGCAATATCTTTAATAGATGATATAAATACCTAAGGCATAAAACTGCCTAGTCTGCTTATTTCCATTACATATATTCCCTCCTGCTATCAGACCTGATTAGACAGCCCTGCAGATTCCGTTTTCTGGACTACTGTATTTTTTCCCTAAGCTTCCCACTTTCTTCTACACCATCCAAACTTATTTGTTTGGATTCCAGCTGAGATTCATGCCCAGAGGGTCAAGAATGGCAGGAAAAATCTGCTGTTTGCATAGCATACTCAGATCACCAAGTCACAAACCCTGATGTTGGCTACCAATCCAGACTGGTGTGAAGTCATCCCCAAATTAGCCATGTTCTAAATAATCTAAATTCATACCATACCTCACTGTCTAGCCAAGTTTTCCCAACCTGGACCACTGAGTCTCTCATGTGTTGCTGTTCTACATCATAAATGGTCTACCTTGAGTGGCCATTTTCCACATCTGCATTTTTCTTAGTCAACAGAGTAAATGTTTACATGGATTAAAGATAACTTTTGACCTAATTTAGCAGAGTATGCAAAATATCTTGGGAAACAGTCCCACACATGTAATGGAGTTCAGAATCAGCAACATTTGGAGGTGACAGAGATTCAGCGTTGCCACCATCCCCACTAATGTACTTGCCAAGATTTCTTGCTTATTTTGCACCTTTGAAAGTCCTTCTAGTGCCCAACTATAAAATGTACATGTTTGAAGAACCTTCACACTCTCCAGTTTTTGTTTTATTTTCTTCAGCTCCTCTAAGTACCTGCTAGATACTTAAAGATTTCTCTTCCCAAATCTGACTGCTCTCTAAAATCTGGAATCACCTCCTGTATCCGTTCTCCATCCAAATCATCCCAGTATCCCAAAGTTCAGCTCCTATTCAGCTCCTGGGTCTTTCATTCTGTAATCATTCTCGCTTTTGATGATTTTTCACATCTCCAAGAGGTGTATTTACCCAATAGATAAATATTTCTCTCTCTCTCTCTCTCTCTCTCTCTCTCTCTCTCTCTCTCTCTCTCTCTCTCTCTCTCTCTCTCTCTCTCTGTAGGTACATATGTGGGCAAGTAGGTATGTATATGTGTATGTGTGTATAAAGCCCAGAAATCAACTCAAATTGTGGTTTCCCAGGAGCTTCCCATCTTTGTTTCTGAGACAAGGTGTCACACAGGTCTAGAATTCATCTAGTAGGCCAGGCTGGTTTGGCCAATGGGTCCCAAGGATCCATTTGTCTCTACTCTTAGCACTAGAATTACGTTACAGGCTTACACTGTCATATCCATGTTTTAGGTGGGTTTGGGGATCAAAGTTAGGTCTTCATGTTTATATTCCAAGCACTTTATAGAGTAAGCCATCTCCCAGCCAACTGCTTATCAGTTTTGTCACACTCGTTATTTTCCTTTTCCATCAAGCTGCTTGACGGGAATCAAACACTTTCTGCTTTTGTTTGTTTTGTGTTTCCTTACAACAAAGTACTTTTCTTTTCCTAGAAACAAACTGAATAAGTGTTTGTTAACACAGACAACTGATGCCCAATTAGTAAAGCACCAAGTAAAAAACAACGGGTCATAGCAGTGAAGACAGGAAGAGAAATATGGAGGAGGCATTCTATGATGCTTCACACAGACCATCCTATGAAAGACAGCCTAAATTTTTTCAGGGCAAAAAAAATAGGCAATCCCTGGGAAGGGCAAGATGACTACTTTGGATTTCTACAGATGAAGATTTTATAGAGAAAATAACATTTCTAAAGAAATTTAAATGGTTTGATTTGCAATTCCACAATTAGAAACAGCTTACAGAGTTTTGGAGAACATTATTTTCTGATAACATATGGTCTATCGGTCAGCTCAAAGAAATGTGTAAAATTTGACTATTTCCTTCTGGATGGCTTCCCTTGCTGAACCACAATGTGTCTTGGCCCCGGAGGCCCCTCCCTCTCTGTAGCTTTGTAGATAAGCACATCTGTGGATACTTCTGCCTTCTTTGTGGCTTCCAATGTGCATGATTTTGTTTCCAACTGAATTTAAACTTCCTTTCTGGGAGAACTTTTTCATCTTCAAAAAACCTAATATAGAAAGCATGTAAGAATACAGACAGCATGTAAGACTTCACTTACTAAATTTCATCCATTCCAAATATCACCACAAAATCCATCTCAAAAGCCCACTATCTTTCAAGAAGGAAGCATGTGGCAAAGCACCAATCAAAACAGCAATTCCTCCTGTAAACCATGTTGCACAGTAGAGCATGACGATTTGAAATTCGGAAACAGAAAACAAGCCTGCACACTCAGGAACAAGGCTCACCTCCCACCCTGAGACATCCAGATACTGATGGAAGGCTAATTCCTGTCCTTGGATGTCCCAACACACTTTCTGTGGTACAAACTTTATGAAAACCCAAGAGTAAAACTTGACCCTAGCAATTTATTTAACAATATGGTTGCATTATATCCTTTCAAATCCTTCAATTTGTAAAAAGTCCTGAAGTCAGTGAACCAAGCTAACAGCAGTGCTCTCATGCTATGTACCCAGGGTGATGTTTATGGACTAGGGACTTCTGTGTTCAGTGGTTTTCTAATCAGCTAAGGACAAATGGAGAGAACAAATCCTTGGAACAGGAAAGGACAAGACCACTGAGCTATGACTTAAAAGTTATCCTGGAAACGCTGGCAGCATTATACTGCTGAGCCTCCTGTCCTAGTCAGAATGCATTCTTTGGAGACACTGTAGACGCTAGAATTGGGGACTTGAGGAAATGCCCTGAAGATGGCAAAGCTAAAAGCCATCTGCCAGCAGCCCTGTAACTTAAATTTGGCTACATCTCACTTCGAGTGTCACTTGCTGGTTTTGGAGTGGCTGTATCATTTGTGGGGTTTTCTAATGTTAAAAAAAAAAAAACTCACCTTAGACATTCAGAAAATCTTTTTAAATTTCTGGAACTGGAGAGATAGCTCAGTGGTTAAAGCACTTGCCATGCAAGCTTGAGGATCACATCCTCAGAAACCACATCCATGCTGTGTGAGTATGACTGTTCATCCGTAATTCCAGCCATGGAAGACAGAGAGAGAGCATCCTCAGAGCAAGCTGGATACCAAGGCCAGTCACACTGGTGACACCTGGGTTTTATGGAGTGACCCTGACTCACTAAATAAGGTGGGAGATTGATCTGATTGAAGATGATTCCCTACATCATGAATCTGGGAATCACACACACACACACACACACACACACACACACACACACACACACACGAATGCATCAAAAAATAAAACTCCATGTATGTGTCGGTACTGGAGAGAGAAATTTTAAAATGCATAAACTGGGAACCAATGTGATCTCATACTGATAACACATTTCAGAAGCTGAGTTTATTGAGGATATTGCTTGCAGCTGGGAATGATCCCATTGTGCCTGGATATTGACCTCTCCCTTCCTACCTTCAGGTGGACACCTGAACTGCTCTGGGCAAATAAATCATATGTTGCTATTGCCTTCCTCTTCAAATCTGATTTTTTACTTTACAATCCTTACTGTTAGGAAAATATCCCCTAAAACATATCTTACCTGCCTCCTTGCTGAACCTTAAACTTTTTCTTCTCATTTTTATATTCATAAGAAATGGAAAAACCTATTTCCCTTGCAGAACTGTTTGCACCACAGCTCAGAATAGAAAAGTACTTCTGTATTCACAGGGTACAATAGCAGAGTATTCACACAGAAAACAGAAGGAAAAAAGAGGAGAGAGCATCAGTTTTCAAGGGAGAAGGCAAATGGCTTTCCCTTGGCCTATTTCTGCCTGTTTTGAGGGCAAAATCCTTCCATGAAAGGTCTGAGAGATCTATCCAATGACCAGCTCTTGCCCTCTGCAGCATGCTTGCGATGGAGTTAGTTACATCTCTCTGAAACTAGTGAGTTCCTTTTATCTTCCATTCACAAAGAATCTTTAGCCAGCATCTAAAGGCAACTGTGGGCCATCTATCATGAGAAGGATAGCAACCAGGGTGAAGCAGAGGTGTTCAGGAAACATGGACCACAGTCCTACAGTTCTTTGAGATGCATCTAAGTTCTACTGAATCATGTTTCCTTAGTCTCGTTTCAAGCCAACAAGTCCACCATTTTTTTCTCTTACTTAAAACACTCATAGACATGTATTGCTCATTATTCAGTAATTGCATTTGGTTTTGAGAGTGTTGGGATCAGGGGAGCAAGATAGATCATAACTGGAATATCACCGAAGAAGAGGTCAGAATTTTTTGGAATATCCAGACTAAGAAAGCATAAAGGTACATGACACATGATGCCAACTGGGCATGCATCTAAGCATCATGCATCATGCACCTCAGTAAAAGTTTAAATGTGCCTAAAGAAATGAGTATGCGGAACTGAATGTTTTTGAGGATAAATGTATCAATGACTTTCCTTATTGCTGAGTCAAAACACCTGATAAAAAGAATTTAGGGAAGGAAGGACCTGTTCCTCACAGTTTGAGGGTACAGGCCAGTCATGGCAACAGGAGAATGAAGCAGTTGCTCACGTTTCATCCATAGTCAGGAAGCAGTGAGAGATAAATGCTTATGCTCAACTCACTCCCTTTTTTGTACTCAGTCCAGGATATCAGCTTGTGGAATGCTGCCATCCACAGCTGAGGTGGGGATTCTAGTCTCAGTTAACCTAATCTGTGCACTCCTTCATAGATATGCCTAGAAGATAACCTAACACAGGTGTGACCCAAAGCTTATCTCTAGGTCATTCTAGACTCTATGAAGTTAATATTATTAGGCATCACAGGATCTGAAGAATTTGACAATAGCCAAGTCACACATTCTCACATAGTCATATGTAAATATCAGTCTCAAAACTTAATATATATATGTGTGTGTGTGTGTATATATATATATGTATATATGTACATGTCTGTTAAAGGAAGACAAAGAGAGCCTTTAACATAGTAATTGATTCTTTTCTAGTGTTCTTGACAATGACATTTCAATGCAAGAAATGCAAGTCAGATTGGGCCACAAAGTAAAGAAAGGTCAGATTTTATTGATTTATATTCACCTCAGGATCCTTCCTACAATCCCGGCTCCCCACGTCCTGTCTGGCTTCATAGTCTCCTCAAATCCCAAACTTGGATTGAAGGACACATGTGCATGCATCCAGGCTTAACAGTGCCCCATCATCTTTCTCATTTCTGGCGTCTGTAACTAGAGGTTCTTACCCAAGCAATATCTGTCAAAGAAAGCTAAGAGTAGAATCATGACAGGCAACCAAGAGTACTGTAGCAACCCACTAAAGGACTTTGAAGAACAAAAGCTGGACCAAGGGTTGATGGGAACTTTGACATTTTTAGCTATGTAGTCAAAACATAGTTAAGGACTAGAGATACCCCACATGTATAAAAGAAGGAGGAGGAACACATATCAGAGCATCCTGTATTTCAGTGGGGCCAGGGACTCCCCACAAGACTTCCCTCTTAAGTCTGTGGCAAAAGACTTTCCAACAGTTACAGAAACTTTAAAATCAATTAGTGTGTTGGCTTCTGAAAAGATATTGTAACCTGTCCAGGGTAATAAAATCAGCAAAGCACAGCATTATCTTTTTCTATGAAGAGCTTGAATAAATAAGACATTTATAAAAATGAGTGGAAATCTGAAATGAATATCCCAAGAACCATGAAAAAATAAGCTAAGAGAAATTGAATTCTCGTTTGAGCCTCTAAGAGATTCAGCAGTGGAGGATTTTATACATAATTTATAAGGAAAATTGTCCCGTTCACTCAGGTATACACCATATCAGTTGGTGAGAAAGATTAAGTAAGCTGTCTTCTTTTAATTGAAATCAAGCGTAGGTATGGAAGAAAATAAATTCTGACTGAGGGCAAATGCAGTGAGTTTGAAGGCATTCAGGAGTTTACAGGAGAATTTTGTCTTTTTCACACCATGTAACTTTGACCTTTCTTGTTCCTGGGGAATAGGAAAAGGCCCCAAAGCAATGTCTTACCTCATGCCAAAGCATCCTGTTCTTATTTCCTTTATATCCTAAGGAAAGACGAGCACTAACACAACAAACACATTTTTCAGTGCACACCTATGAGTATGCTGGCTGGAATTCACTGTCTCCTAAAATGGTGCCATTGACAGCTCAGTCATCACTACTTTTCACTCAGAGTCCTTAGGTTGCAGATACCCTCACACACAGTAAACTAATTCCTATGAAGGTACCAGTGAGCCCCACTAAGTCTCAAATTAAGAGGTTTCAAGCAGCTGGATAAGCAAAAGGAGAAAGAATTGGAGGGAAACTACAGTGCCAATGCCAGAATTCAGCTAGCAGGATTCCATGATACACCAAGACTCAATATCCACAACCTAAGCAGGAAATATAAGTCACTTCTCTTGGTTCCAGTTTGTATTGTGTGCTCAGCTGTCATCTTTCTTGTTTCTAGGAATACAAATTTGTTACTCTCTGGAGCATTCTGAATTCCTCAGGGAGTAGAGGCATAACCTGTTAACTTAAATGGCACTCTCATGGAGTTCATAACAGCATGTTCATAACTGGAATGTTACCATAGCCATCCACCTTTTGGACCACACAATATCTCTAACAAGTTCCTCCTGTGAAGTCTTTTAGTGAGTGCTTAAAGAAGAGGACAAATAGGACAAAGAGGCTGAAAGACACCTAAGAAGATAAGAGCTGCTCTTCTAAAGGATCCAGAATAGATAGATTCCCATTACCCCTGTGGCAACTCACAACCATCTGTAATTTCAGTTCCAGGGGATCTGATACCTTCATCTGGTTTTTCTGGGCACCAGATATGCACATAGTGTGCATATTTATAAAAAAAAATAAAGAAAAAATAAGACAAAAATACAAAATAATATGGTGTTTTACAGTTTCCAAAACCTATTTACATGTAGCATGGGCTACTAATATAAACTGTAAAGGAAATTAAGAAGCTTTTAGAGAATAGGGAACTCTTAAGTCAACAATTACTACTTACTAGTGGAAAATTTCTACTCCAAGCATATTATACCTATTAACTAATGTAATTGTTTCTTCACAACTGTGAAGTAGCCATGATGGTTTCCCTCTTATGGATGGGGAAACAATGAGTTACTTTCTCAAGATCACATAAGGAGTAATGATAGAAATTTGGAGTTGAATTTTGCTCTGTTGAAATAACTCAGTGACATTAAATATTGTTATAGAAAAATAAGTCTTAGATCATGGAAGCTTTTCATTGAAAGACCCAGCTTCATAAGAGACAAGTGTAGAATGCTTCTGAATTTAAGGTCTTACCAGGTGTCCTACCAATATAAACTGATATTTATGAAAATGAAGACAATATGGCTAAGGGGGTGAACAATGAGATGAACAATTCTGTACTTAAATATTATCAATCCCTGAATCATTACTTGAAGGATGCTCCTTTCGATGGAAATTACCCATGAGTGTCTTGGATAGTTTCAGCACATTCTATCTGCAAGGAATGAAATGGGTTAAATGGTTCCTTTAAGCTTGTCGTAATTTCAGCCTTTCCAACATCTAGCAAAAGAACATGCCAGTAAGTGCCAGTCTAGGCTTGCAATTTTGATCCCCCTGTGTTATTACCAAAGTGAGTCACTCTAACCAAACTCACAGAGAACAATCCTTCCCGGTGACTTCTGAGAAGGTGGAAAGGAATGATTGGGACCCTGAACTCACAAGGCTTTTAGAGTTCTATCCCACAGTGATAATTTTGATAAAGCAAAGACAGGTCAACAGATTTAGGAAATGGCTCTTATATAATACCAATTGTTGTCCTTCATAGAATAGTCTATTTTCCAGGACACTTGCACAGTGAAAGAAGAAAAGTCTGGATTGGATTCTTTTTTTTTTTTTTCTTGTTTGCTTTCGATTGTAAGATAAGTTTGCTCTGAAACAAAAGTTTGCTTGAACTCACAGGTATGTGCCACCATACCTCTCTTAGATCCATATTCTCCACTGAAAAATATCAAATCACTGAACCTGATGGCTCAGGCCTCTAATTCCATCTCCTCAAGAGGATAAAGCAGGGAAATCATAAACCCCAGGCAGCACAGGTTAACCTATGGAAAAATGTAGACCAAATAGGCAGGTGTTAGAATATACAGACGGTAGCATGTACACATAGGTTCTAAATTCAATCTCCTCTATAATAATTAATAAAAAGAAGTCAACATAGCTAATTAAATTACCTGATGAGGTAATTTCAGCCCATGCCCACTTGGAGATACGGATGTAGGAGAAAGCTTAGCCTCCATGGACACACCTTACTGCCAACATGTCGACATTTTCTAGATATACTTGCTTCTGGTTTAGGCCTCACACTATGGCACAGGCCTGTAATCGCAGTTACTCTAGAAGCTGAAGAAGAAGGACTGCAGGTTTTAGTCTTGACTTGGCTACAGAAAGGATCAAGGTCAGACTGCCTCAAAAATAAAACAAAGCTACATGTACAGATCAGGGGTAGAGCACTCGTTTTACACATGAACGGCCCAAGGTTCAATCTCCAATAACATAAAACAAATACAAAATAAACAAGAGAGAGAGAGAGAGAGAGAGAGAGAGAGAGAGAGAGCGCATCAGGAATACCAAGTGCCTGTGGGGGCTAAAAGGGGAGGGAGCTGCTGCAGCAGCAGTGGACAGGGTTAAAGGCAGGACTGTGGACAAGAAGTCCTGAACTGCTGAGGCTTTTATGCAACCAGTTGACCCAGAGTTCTGGAGCCACTGCCTGCTGAAGGAGGAATGGCAGCTCCCAGACACTTAGAGAAAGAGCCTTGGGAGTTGTGTGCCAGAATAAGAGACTGTGAGATGCTGAGGAATAACAGGGTTAAACCCTGAGCTCCTGGCTTCTCTCCAAACACTAAGCCAAGCCATTGGAATAGGACTTGCAGGTCCCAACTCTCTGCTGCCACACCAGTACCAGAAGAAGTTCAACGTTCAAGGTCCCCAGATAACCTTCATGTCTTGTAGCTAGAGTTTTCCTGCCTGGCCCACAGTCAGGACAAATCTCTCTCACCTGCCAGTCCCATAGCCGCTCAGACCCAACCAAGTAAACACAGAGACTTATATTGGTTACAAACTGTATGGCCATGGCAGGCTTCTTGCTAACTGTTCTTACAGCTTAAATTAATCCATTTCTATAAATCTATACCTTGCACGTGGCTCGTGGCTTACCGGCATCTTCACATGCTGTTTGTCATCGTGGCGGCTGGCAGTGTCTCTTTGACTCAGCCTTCCACTTCCCCGAATTCTCCTCTCTCCTTGTTCCACCTATACTTCCTGCCTGGCCACTGGCCAATCAGTGTTTTATTTGTTGACCAATCAGAGCAACACATTTGCCATACAGAACATCCCACAGCAATGTCTAAGACAAGATACACTCAACGACAGAGTGAATCATTCAGAGAGAGGGACCTAAAAAAATGACGGCCTCCTAGATTATAGTGAAAGGGGCAAAAAGTTATTTCTTTCCCTCACCCTAACAGCTGAGGCTAGAAATTTATTAAATATACATAAACTGTTCGTGTGAAAAGCTCATGGCACAAATTATTGCACTGAAGAGCCTAAATGAAGAACAAACTATACTGAGTAAAGAAAAGTATGTCCTGAGAAAACTTAATGTTATTAGACCAGGTTTGCAGTGGTTTATGGACAAGCTCCATGAGCCCCAGAAGTTCCTCTGAACCCCCGTTTTTGCCACTCGCTTATCCAATGAGGGCACACAGGCCCCAGAAACAAGCTTCCAGTTTTCTAACCCTACCCTACTTTTTCTTAAGCCATTGGTGTAATTGTACTCCATAAAAGGTTCAATAAAGATTGTCTTCACTAACATAGTCTAAAAAATAATGTTCACCAACAAAACTAATATGATCGACAGATAATCTATTCAGCCCAAGTTTTAAAACTCAGGTCATTTGTCAACTTTGCCATGTCTTTGCTACATGCTGAAAATGGAATCTTGAGTCATGCACAGACTACACAGAACATGATGCTTGCCACCCTGATCTGTCTCCAGTAAAGAACAGCACAGGGGCACTGATCCCAAGGCTGTACAAGGAAGTGCTCTGAACTCCTGGGCATCATGAGCATTGACTGTCATGAGCACTGAAATGAGCCTTATGAAGTATAAAAGCCATGAACCTCAGTCAGCATGAGTCTCACCAACTAAAAAATAACAAAACAATCAGTCGAGTTGGCCTCTGCTCTCCTCTGCTCTGCTCTCCTCTCCTCTGTGCTCCTCTCCTCTCCTCTGCTCTGCTCTCCTCTCCTCTGCTCTGCTCTCCTCTCCAATCCTCTCCTCTCCTCTCCTCTGCTCTCCTCTCCCATCCTCTGCTCTGCTCTCCTCTCCTCTCCTCTCCTCTCCTCTCCTCTCCTCTCCTCTCCTCTTCCCTTATCCTTCACGTCTCTCCTTTCTTCTTCTTTTCACATATTTATCTCCAAGGTGGTAATGGAGTTCTGAGCAGTATTGGAAAGACCTCACAGTCCTTTGTGGAAGAACAACCGCTGTGAATCCTTGAGAGTAACTGCTGACTGGGTCTGATGACCGTAGTTAAGCCACTGAATTTTTGTCTGAAAGTCTCTCACCTGTAAAGCAGGAGGGCCTTCTCAGCCAGTGTTTAAATCCCATGTCTGTGCAACAATAGTGAATGAATCCTGGTGCCTTCTTCCTTTCCCTTAGTGTCATCCACTGTCACCACTGTTCTGGCCTCCATTGTGTGACTTCACTGTATTTTGTTTATCCATGCCACCATTCATGAACATTTGGGCAGTGTCTTGAGGCTTTCAATGATAACAGTGCTCTGTACATCTTGTCCACGTCTTCATAAACAGAGTGAGCATCCCTAATCTGAAATTTTTAAGTTCCATTGTTCAAATTCCAGAACTTTTTTCCTGTGGTGCTACACATCAAACCAGGGAGTTTAAAGGTGTTTAGAGAATATTCTACCACTGCTCTACATCTTCAGGTCTTGGTTTATTGAGACAGGTCTCTCTATGGAGCCCAAGCTAGCTGTGAACTAATGATTTGCCTGCTTCTTTCGCCCTAGTACTGTGATATCAGGCAAGTGCTACCACATTTGGCTCCAAAACTCCTGAGCAGCAACATGACACAGCACATGGAAAACCCCACACTTTACCTGAATGATGAGTCACAGCAAGAACACAACTCTGCTTTTAAAAGTTATATAACATTTTCTATAGGCCACCTGCATAAATGTACATTAAAAATATAGATGGGTTTTGTGTTTTTCATCCCAAGATATCTCACTAGTTATTCAAGATACTCTCAACTCCAAAATTGCAAACACTTTTGGTCATGAACATTTCAGCTATGTGACAATCAGTCATTTAGCTTGCTGCTGTGCCACAACTAAGTGTTTTGAATCATGACCATTTCACTGTGTCAGCTTCATTGTGACATCTTTCTAAGTCTGCCCACTTCTGTCTTCTATAATGGGAGGCTTTTCTCTGTCCTGCCCCATCCCATGGCCATTTCCAAATAATCACTCAGAGGCTTATATTAATTATAAATGTTTGACTGATCACTCAGACTTATTACTGACTAGCTCTGATAACTTAAATTAACCAATTGCTATTCATCTATGTATTACCATGTGGCCATGGCATTATGGGTCAGCTGGCATCTTGCTTCTTGGGCAGCTGGCTCACATCTCTCTCAACTTCACTCTTCTTTCTGGGTTTATTTGGTTTGTCTTTCCTGCCTAGCTATATTCTGCCTGGCTATAGGCCAAATCAGTTTTGTTTTTATCAACCAATGAGAGCAACACATACTCACAGCATACAGAAAGACCATCCCACAGCAGTCTTCTCTGACCTCAAGCTGGTTGTAGAGCCACCACCACTGATGTGAACTATCTCAGTGCATTCTAGTCCACCTCTACCTTTAATCTACGACATATGTAGCAGATATAGCTGTCTTTTTAAAACACAAGGATATCCATCACCATTGCTTAAAATCACCACTGGGTTTCTACTAAAACAAAATAGGTATTATAGAATATACCATTTCTTGCCAAGTCTCATTGGAACTGGCCCTGCATACATCTTTGAACCAACATGAAATTACTCCTTCCCCCTATTCACACTGACCTTTTTACAGACTTCTTACCATAATGCTTCTTGCACAGAATCTTTCCAAAGCAAGGCTTCATTTTCACATTTAGGGCTCATATCAATGGAGTACCAACATAAAGATCTTTCCTGGCCCTCCAATCTGAAAGAACAACTTCATGTCACTCTCCATCCAACTAAACAAAAGTCATTCCAATACCCCATACTCTGTAACAAATGTCCTTCCTCCTGGATAGCTATTCTTCTTCAGACTTCATTGACATAAGGTTTATACACCATAACACAAAGTTCATCTATATATGTAGAACTTATTTGTGGTGGTATTGTGTTCCCCAAAATATTGTGTACCCTAATAAACTTATCTAGGGTCAGAGAACAGAAAAGCCACTAGATACTTAGGATAGGCAGTGGTAGCACACGCCTTTAATCCTAGCATTCCAGAAGCAGAAATCCATCTGTTCAAGGATACAGCCAAGCATGGTGACTCACGCCTTTAATCTCAGAAAGCGAGCCTTTAACCCCAGGGAGTGGTGGTAGAAAGCAGAAAGGTATATAAGGTGTGAGGACCAGAAATTAGAAGCTTTTAGCTGGTTAAGCTTCAGGCTTTTAGAGCAGCAGTTGAGCTGAGAGCCATTGAGATGAGGACACAGAAGCTTCCAGTCTGAAGAAAGAAGACCAGCTGAAAAGTTGGCCAGGTGAGGTTAGTTGTGGCTTATTCTGTCTCTCTGATCTTCCAGTGTTCCACCCAATACCTGGCCCAGATTTGTTCCTATTAATAAGACTCTCTAAGATTCCTGCTACACTTATTGGGTTTTATTGTACTTACAACATCTAATTTAAGAAATTTGGGCTGGGCAGTGGTAGAGCATGCCTTTAGTTCCTGCCCTTGTGAGTTTGAGGCCAGGCCAACCAGACCTACACAGAGAAACCCTCTCTTTAAAAACCAAAAAAAAAAAAGAAATATAAAAAGAAAGAAAGGAAGGAAGGAAGGAAGAAAGGAAGAAGAAAGAAAATAAATTTCCCCTGCCCCAAAGCACCTCTATACCTCTGTATCCATCGGCAATAAGTGAGCAATAGGCTCCTATCAGTCTCCCTTACCCTCTGGTAGCAACTTACTTCCCATTGCTATGGATTTAAATATTCAGGATAGTGAACATACTTAAAGTTATATAAAGTATACCTTGGTATAGCAGTGTTTTCCATGTTTAGTACATTGTAGCACATATCAACCTATATTACTCTCACTTGACAGGTGGGATGCCATGATACTGATACAACACATGTTATCCACCTGTTGAATAGCTACTGGACACTGGGATTATCTCCTCTCTGTCTCAGTTCTTCTTTCTATGCTACTATGAATGTTTGAGTTAATGTTTTGTATGGATGTCTATTTTTATTTCTCATGAGCATGGGTCTAGCAGTTGTTAGCTGGCTCTGGAAGCCAGGATGTCACTCAGTCGCCATAGGAGCACACACTTCTGACCATCACATGACAGATATTGACCTACATTGGTTAATTCACATAAAATCCCAAAGCAGGGTTAACCAGAGATGATTATATTGTATATATTATCTAAAACTCTGGGGTCATTTACACTTCAACTGCCTAGCAAAAATCCCTTAGAGAAAAGCTGATTTCGTAAGCTAACTTTCACAATAAATAGTGCATACTGATAATTACTCTCTGAAAGAGAGATCTGAACTAAAAAAAAAAATACACAAAACAGTGTAACAGAAAGAGCAGATTCATAAATAAGTATTCAAAGGAAGACACCCCAACTCTGGCCACTTATGCAGTTGATTCAGCCTTTGGGAACCCTGGAGAGGATTCCCTATGGAATCAATGAAGAAATTCTTTCAAGCCAAGCATGTGAGGTCCCCTCAGATGTGCTGAGACAGAAGACAAAGTAAATGAAGCCCATGACTTTAAATATTTGGACTGCTGTTTACATCAAAACCAGAGTCAAATATTGTTATCTTCATAGCTGTGGGAATGAATCTCCAAATCCTTTTAGAACTGCATTTATCTCTCAGCAAGGTTGTTTAAGACCATCAAAGCAAAGAGCTACCCCAGTGGAACCGGACCAATGGGCCGTCCAGTGCAGGATCTTGCCTCTGAGAGTAGCCAGTGAGGAATAGTGTGGAAAAAAAGGCAGAAGTTCTTACTGAAATGCACCTAATTGTGCAATGTCAGGGCAGGGGGCTTGCAGCAATTTCTTCTATGCCCAGCTGGTGCCCAGCTTCTGCCCTGAAGCAAGAATCCTGATGGCCCTTGTAAGTCTTAGCCAGCAAGAGTGGCTGCAGGCTCCTGTGCAAAACACCATTTCCCTCCCCTGGTGTTTTAGAAAAGAAGGTTGGATATTTACCACCCAACACGTCTGCTCCTCTCACATTACAGTGGGCCATTAGCCTTAATCCATTTGCAAAGGAGAAGATCTTCAGGGAACTGGAGTGTTTAAGTTGAAAATTGAGATAATTTGCTACCATTTCCTCAAAAATATTTATTTTAGTTTGAAGCTATCTTTAATTTCTTTTTTATGGAAAATGGACTTCGTTATTGCTTTGCTTAGCTGTGTTCTCTTAAACAAAGCTGGCATCCCCAGACAAGTCTTTGTGTATCACAGGCAGGCCAGCCAGAAGCAAAAACAATGAAGAAAAGTTGGGGAAAAGACAAGTTCCTCTGCACTTCCTGGCTGCCTTTATTTCTAGGGTTGTGATGAAAGAAAAGCAAATTATTCATTCATTTATTCTTTCATAAAATATTTAGTACTAAAACCTAAGCTCGATCCTGGGAATTACTATGGTGAAAAAGACAGATCTTAGGCATGTGGCCATAGGGTTTGTACTGCAGTAAAGTGATGGGGAAAGATGCAAAGGAATACACTAAAGAATCTGTATTTGTGCATCGCTCCCACTGCAGGGCTCACATAATAGAAGTAAGAAAGAGAGGGAATAAAAATAATTTTCTATCAGATAAGCAGGTTAAATCATTTAAGATATTCCAACAGAGAGCAAAGATGACTGAACACCAAGTCTCTGAGGCAGCAAGGGACTGGATACTTCAGAACTGAGAAAGGACATCATCTCTGAAGAAATCCGACATGGAGAGACCCTAAAGTCCAGACAGTTCTATCCTAAACAGCTTTATATGTAACAAATAAAAGTTTTATTTTTATAAAATGGAAAAGGAAGTACTTGGTGTGTCACCAAATCAGTTAACAGTTGCCTCATAGTTCCCTAAATAGAATAAAGTTCGCTGGAGCATTTGACCTGGCTCGCTGTTATCATATAGCACTCCTTGGATGTGACCTCTCTGTAACTCTGTGTGGTCCCATCATAGACACAATCAGAGAAAATAGGTGGCTACTGGAGCCATAGAGCTGCTCCTTCTGGGATTCTGAGCTGCAATATGACTTGGCACATTTCTCTTAGATTTGACCTTAACTTAAACTTGATAAATTACAAATGTAGCCACTCACTGATGTTCAGAAGTCTAGATGCTGTTGCTTTCTTGGATCTGATGTTTTGGTCCAGAGGTCCTGTTTCTGTGCCTTTCCCTGCATCATAGATGCTGCTGACCTTAGAGCATCTAATCCTACTGGGTAGTTCTTCTAACCCCTGAACTCAGGTTCCCTCCGAACTTTCAGTTAAATTATGTAAATTCACTGTTTTATGCTTTGAAATTAGCCAGGAAAGTGAAATGTCACATTGAACATAATCCAAGATGGAGTAGAAATAAAAAGTGGGAACTTCAGAGTTTTTTTTTTTTTTTCAATACAATTCAGTTCTACATATCAGCCACGGATTCCCTTGTTCTCCTCCCTCCTGCCCCCCTCACCTTCCCCCCAGCCCACTCCCCATTCCCACCTCCTCCAGGGCAAAGCCTTCCCAGCGGACTGAGATCAACCTGGTAGACTCAGTCCAGGTAGGGCCAGTCCCCTCCTCCCAGGCTGAGCCAAGCGATCCTGCATAGACCCCAGGTTTCAAACAGCCAACTCATGCAATGAGCACAGGACCCGGTCCCACTGCCTGGATGCCTCCCAAACAGATCAAGCCAATCAACTGTCTCACCCATTCAGAGGGTCTGATCCAGTTGGTGACCCCTCAGCCATTGGTTCATAGTTCATGTGTTTCCGTTCGTTTGGCTATTTGTCCCTGTGCTTTATCCATCCTTGGTCTCAACAATTCTTGCTCATATAAACCCTCCTCATTCTCGCTAATTGGACTCCCAGAGATCCACCCAGGGCCTAGCCATGGATCTCTGCATCCAGATCCCTCAGTAGTTGGATGAGGTTTCTAGCACGACAATTAGGGTGTTTGGGGTTGGGAACTTCAGCGTTTTAGAGTTTGGCTAATGAACAAGCGTGGTAAAGGCTTAGAGCAGAGAGAAGTAGATATGAAGAGTTTCCTGTTCAACAAGAGACAAGGAAATATAGTCAGGTTCATAGAGAAGACTTTCAACATCCTTCTCTGTCCTCCACTGGTGCATGCACAGGAGCAAGCATGTGGGCATTTGTACACATAAAACACACACAAACACGCTAAGACACACAGAGACACACAATACAGACACAATCATAGAGACAAAAACACACTCACACAGAGAGACACACACAAACACACACAGACACACATATAGACACAAACAGGGACACACAAAATAGACACACACACAGAAACACAAACAATTTAAGCTTCACCTAACAGAGATCTCAGAAGACAACTCCAGGAGTATGGAGCTACATGTGTCTCTGGCCAGTGGGACATAAGGTTTTGGTGTACACAGAAAATGAAGTGAGAGGAAGAGACTCACAGTTTTGTCTCCAATGTCATCTCCTTGAGAACCAAGGGAATGACTCCATTTAAGTAGCTCATTTCTGGCTGTCAAAAGCCAAAACTCTTCTTGCAACCCCCCTCAAAGCTGTGATTGGATTCTGAGGTGCCTCCCCAGCCTCCTCTGCTCCATCTGATGGCCTCAGCCTTAAATAGTAAGAAGTTTCCACCAAAATGATAATGACCACTGCTCCGGAAGGGCTTCGCTGTTGGGCAACACTGAAGATGGGTACAGCAACCTGGAGACCCACATATGAAAAAGCCCAGCAGCTGCTTATAGATAAAGCTCTTCAAGGAGCATTTGCTGGACCAGCTAATATTTAGGGACCAGGTTCCTGAGGTTTTCTAAATGAAAGAATCATTCATACCCTGCTTGCGTCCTTCAGCCTTTCCCCAAGATCATGTCAGATCATTCTCTAGGGCATCTGACTCCGCATTCCTTTTAGACAGAGAAACAGATCTGGGATGCAAACATATGGGGACAATCTGGAAAATATAAATGGAAAACCGTTTCCTGCCTTAAAGGAACACTTTAGATTTGCAAAATATTTAAATGCCAGTGCATAGTATTTAGTGACAAAATGAATAATCATAAATAAAAAAAACTACATCGAAAGTCAAGAAATGCCCAACTGTGCATCTCACCACAGGTATGGTTTTTTTAGCCTGTATGGTCACTATTTAACAATTAGAAGATTTTCATGTAGTGAATAAGATTTTTAGCTTCTTGTGAGGTGGGTGTGGGGGGTGAGTCTCTCTCTCTCTCTCTCTCTCTCTCTCTCTCTCTCTCTCTCTCTCTCTCTCTCTTTCTCTGTGTGTGTGTGTGTGTGTGTGTGTGTGTGTGTGTGTGTGTTGTGTAGGAATGCATGTGATGTGCCTCAGCAAACTTCTGTATACCAAAGATCAAGTTCAGATTTGCTCATTAGGAGCCATTTAGCTTGATTTTTAAGACAAGATTTCCCAGTGAAACCTGGCCTCCTTTATTCAATCCTGCTAGTGAAAACCAGGAACCATGAGTCTCTGCCTCCCAGGGCTGTAATTACAAGCACGTGCTACCACATTTGCCTTTTTAAGTGAGTGACAGACTCAAACTCAGGTCTTCATGCTTGTGTGGCATGGCAAATACTTTATCAACTGAGCTCTCCTTGATTTTTAACTTTTTCTAATAATATTAGAAGTGCCAATGATGGCATGCTGAGTTGTGGGAGCCCAGCTGGGAGATCAGCTCCACATTTTACTTCAGGGTACTCTTGAAGAGAGAAGGTTAAGAGATAATAGATAGGTCGGGCAGTGGTGGTGCATGCCTTTAATCCCAGCACTCGGGAGGCAGAGCCAAGAGGATCTCTGTGAGTTCGAGGCCAGCCTGGTCTTCAGAGTGAGATCCAGGACAGGCACCAAAACTACAGAGAAACCCTGTCTCAAAAAGAGAGAGAGAGAGAGAGAGAGAGAGAGAGAGAGAGAGAGAGAGAGAGAGAGAGAGAGAGAGATTAGATAGAAGGATAGAGGGGAGAGAAACAGAAACAGATAGAAAGGATAGCCTCAGGAGGGCCTGGATCATTATTCACTGGCCCATTCTGTCTCTTCTAAGGGTCTTTTTATAGGAATACCAAGGGGTGGAGCAAAAGACCTCCCCCTAGCTCAGCCAAGGGTAGACCCTTCCAATTACCTTGTAGCCATGCATGTGGTCAAGCAATCCTCTAATGCAGCCCTGCTGGGTGAAGCAAGCTCAGATCTCACTAGGAAACCTTTGTGGGTTCCCACAATGAGTGAATACCCTGCATGGGGATAGTAAAGCCTTATGCCTGCCTGGGATTCCATTGCTTTCTCAGTCTCATGATGTCACCTTCCTTATTTCTTGTTGCCAATATGTGGCCTCTGGAGTATTTGTGTCTGCATGCCTGGTTCCACAAGTTGATAGAAAAGCAAAGATAAGAATTCAGGAATCAAGTCTTAAAGGAGAATGTAGATTGTATATCTAGATTTTCAACCATTGTAAATTTAAAAAAAAAAAAAAAACCAGTGGACTTTAAAAATCTCTAGCCCTAAATAAGAAAATGTGGCTTTTATTTACTTTTCTTTTCTCTGAAGTTGATTCAGTAGAATCCATTTATGAAGAAAGTAACTAGCTCTTCTTAACGCCTGGAACGTCAACACATCAAGAAAGAAGTAGAGAAGCTGGGGAGATATATTCTAGGCTTTGCCACCTCTGAGCTCTTGCAGAGTAGTGAAGGCTACAACCATAGGTGTTTCTGAAAGGGAATGGCACTTACCCATCCAGAGAGTTTGCAATTGAGTAGAAAATGCTGGTTCTCAGATGTGGTGCCCTGGAGACATTAAAAGTCATAGGGCGAAAGGGTGTGGCAAGCAGGTGCATGTGCCTCTACAAAGCCCAGGCAAGGGACTGGGCTACAGGATCCTGCCATGGATGTTGGACTCCACTATTCAATGTTCTATGAACTTGTAAGAAGTTTGATCCAATTCTAATCTGAGAACCTCAAAGGAGACACTTCAGTGATTACACTTTGCAATTGGTAACCATAAATCTTCGTTTACCTTAGCATTTTCAAAGCATAACACTTAATTAGGGGAAAGGAAGGCTTTGTGGAAAATGAGAGAAAAAGAAGGGGACTAGGTTTAAAAATGAGGAAGGAAAGTGCAGAATGTCTAAGCCAGAGTTTCCAAAGTTGGCTGCAGCAGTGTTGCGGAGACCCAGCCATTAGTTCTTAATCTCATTGACAAGATCAAGCTTCCCTGCACAATGGAACTTGGGACTTGTTATCTCCACTTCATTGGCCTTTTTGCCAAGAATAGCAGGTCTGATAAAACAGAGACTTCAGTCAGCAGGGAAAGAGGACTGGACAGGGAGGCTCTGGGGACACTGGGGCACAGCAACAGGGTTCCCCACAGAGCCTGTTGGCTGGCTGTTTATTCAGTGGCTAGCACTGAAGGGCAAAGAGGGTTGGGTGTGTGCCTGAGGATGATAGGAAGAAAGTAGGAAAAGAGAAAGGAGAACATAGCAGGAGAAAGAAGGGAAAGAATTAGTCAGGGGATGGAGGGCAGGAGGGAGGTAAAGGAGGTTTTAAAAATGGATTAAAATTTTATTTCCATTATGGAATTGTTGTCTCAAACACAGAAGCATTAAGTGAGCCTACATGATATTTTCTCACTTACATCTGCAATGTTTATGGAAGAAACTGGAGGGTATTCTTCAGCCAGCCTGGTTTAAGGGAGACAGTCTCCTTAAACGAGTTCTAGACCTTTGTCGTATATCTTTCCCCCAGGAGATCCTAGTCCTCTACCCAGACATTCTGCCCTCCCTGTGCATTTCATCTGAATGTGTGGGCTGGAGGTGAGTGAAGAGAGGGTGTGACACAGAGCAATCCAATCATCTGAAAATGTCCACCATCTACACATCACCCTTTTATATGGAGTGCATGGCTTGAGGGCCAGAGAGTCAAAGAAAAGGCCAGATATGGTGACAGAAGAGATCTTATGTGGGACATCTGTGGAAAAGCCTGTGAAATATGATATCAATAAAGAAAGGACCAGAAGTAGAAAGTAGGAAGATAGGCCACATAACTGACCACTGTATAATATGCTTCATGATTAGAGATGTGCAGTTATACCTAGGGGAACTTGGCCCTTAACGTTGGTTTCCTAGGCTCAGCCAGACCTTCTTCAAGTCTGTTCCTATTACCCTGTTGACTTCTCCTTCAGTACACTTTGCCCATTCCAAGACAGTGACTATGAAGGGTTTTCCTGGGCAGGTAATATAGCTTCTCTGATTCACCAACTAAGGTTTCATTGTGAATTTTTACTTCCCTAGAAGCACCTATTGGTTACAGCAGGGTCAAGGAACCTTAGGGAAAGTGACAATGAGAAGTTGCAGTGGTCTCCCAAGCACGGATTGAAGTAGCCTGCCCTCCGACTGAGTTCACCTGCTGAACACCTGCTCAAAAACAATGCATCTATTCTACGGAGTGTGTACCCATCAGCTTTCCTCTCCTTTGTCCCTCTCTCTACCGCTGCTTGCCTGTCACACTCACCTGTATAATAATGTTCTTCATTCTTTCTTGCAAATACTCTCAACCCTAATGGCTTTGTTTTCCATCTTTCACAGCTTTGTATAGCAACCCAAACTCTAAGTAAACCCATGTCATCTAGTCTTCTTTCCTGGTTTGAATAAGAATGGCCCCTCTTAAATTTTTGGTTGTAAGCCTAGCCTTTAATGGCTGAGCCAGGCGGTGGTTGCACACGCCTCACTCAGGAAGCAGAGCCAGGCAGATCTCTGTGAGTTCGAGGCCAGCCTGGGCTACTGAGTGAGTTCCAGGAAAGGCGCAAAGCTACACAGAGAAACCCTGTCTCGAAAAACCAAAAAAAAAAAAAAAAAGAATGGCCCCTCTAGGCTCAAAGATTTTAATGCTTCGTCACCAGGGAGTGGTACTATTTGAGGGAATTAGGAGGTATAGAGTAGGTGTGGCTTTGTTGGAGGAAGTGTGTCACTGGGGGGCGGGCTTTGAAGTTTCAGAAGCCCAAGATGGGCCAAGTGTCTCTCTCTCTTCCTGTTGCCTGTTGTTCCAGATGTAGAACTCTCAGTTCCTTCTTCATTATGTCTGCCTTCATGTCACCATGTTTCCGGCCATGCTGATAATGGACTAAACTTCTGAAACTTTAAGCAAGCCTGAATTAAATGCTTTCTTTTTTAAGAGTGGCCATAGTCATATTGTCTCTTCACAGCAATAGAACAGGGACAAAGACACCTTCTTAGTATCTCTTATGATCTGTGAGATCGTGAAAACAATTTTAAACACACATCCAGCTTCACCCACTACCCTTACTACCGTTAGTGCATACACTTCCTGTTTTACCAGGCCTGACTTTGTATCTCTTTTATGTTTGTTCTCTCTTTACCATGGTGGCCTAATAACCCCTCTCTTCCCAGTATTACATTGAAAAAATCAGAAGGTACCAACCTGCATTTTCCAGCCAAATTTCCTAATCAATCAACATACATTCCTTCCTCTTCATCCCTCTGCCCTGGTAATGGTAAATTCCTCCTCTTGTAAGCCTTTCTGTCCAAGGCATTCTATCACAAATCTCCTCACCTTCGCAAGGGCTTCTCTTTTGGTCATTCCTTTTTGCCCTTAGCCATCAACTCTCTTTTCAACAAATTGATCACATTTCATATAAGCACAATGCCTCCTGCACCTTAAGATAAAAATAAAGCCAACTTGTATAATATCAACCTTCCTTGACTTTACTAGAGGTTTTCACAGAAAAGTCTACCACGCTGTTTCTGTCTTCAGCTTTTCCCTATCTTGTTGTCTGTTTCTATCTGACTTTCCAGTGTTCTGCTAAGACTGGTCTTCATTGCTGTAGCACTGACCTCCATCCTCTCCATGCTCTGCTCTTTCCTTTCCTGAATCACTGGACATTATCCTCCATATCTTCCTCCCAAAGCCTGGGTGGCTACTTCACAGTTCTCTCTCCAGGCTCTCCTTTCCCTGGCAGCTGACTGCCACAGTCCTTTGGTGCTTTTCTATATTTTTCCACTTTGCTATTTTTTTGACCATATTGCTTTAATTGACATAATCATTTTTAAGATTTTTTTTTCCAGCATGGCTCTAAATGTCTTCAAGAACCTTATGTGTGGAACCAAACCTAGGAAATACTTTTCTAATACTTCTTCTTGAAGTTCTGTTCTTTTTTTTCCATGAAAAAGAGAATGGTCTTGATTATGATATACGTTTATCATCTACAAAGTTCTTTATTTGTATACTTCCACAAAAGAAAGAAGAGGATTGAAATGTGTGTGTGTGTGTGTGTGTGTGTGTGTGTGTGTGTATGTAATGTGTTTGTCCCATTTATTACTTTAAAAATAACTGCAGGCAAATGAGGATCTCACTAGATCAGAGAGAAGTTTCATCCAGTATGTTAAATCCCCCCAAAGATGTCAAGATTGTATTAAAACTGAAAGTTTACTCTTCTAGGTTGTCATGGTCAGTTCTATTCCCAGGCACCAAGACACTAGTGTAGCTGGAAGTTTTCCTGTGTCCCACCTGGTCCTGCGGCCCGGCAGTCTTGCAGCCACTTACAAAATAACCACTCAGAGACTTACATTATTTACAAACTGTATGGTCTATGGCTCAGGCTTCTTTCTTGCTAGCTAGATCTTACAACTTAAATTAACCCATTTCTATTAATCTATGTTTTGCCATATGTTCCATCATTTACCGGTCTGCTAGCATGTTGTTCCTTGGATGGCGGGCTGGCGTCTCTCTACCTTTCCTTTCTCTTCCTGTCTATCTCCCTTGGATTTTCCCACCTGGCTTCATCCTGCCCTGCCATAGGCCAAACAGTTATTTATTAACCAATCAGAGAAGCACATATTCTCAGTGTACAGAAAGACATCCCACAGCACACTAGTACTGAGGAGCTGCTGTTCTGGCAGTCCTGGCTTGATAAGAAACTGCCACAAAGTGGAATACTTTGGTACTTTAGGTGCTATGTAGAGTTCAAGTTACTGGCACCTGAACGAAGAGAACTGAATTCCTATGAGGAGCAGTGAATAGCTGTATCACATAAGCAGTGTGGGAAGAATTCCAAATGAAATTTCTTGTATGGTAGTTGACCTATCATGCAACTGAGTGTAGGTAAGTGGCTTCCTCAATGGTGCCTCAAGAGATCTGATAGCCACCCTCCTTACTTACTTGGCAGAGCATGGGTTGGCTTCCTCTACTTCCCTCTCTGGAGTCTCCTAAGGAACATCCCTGGCTGTAGAAGATGACCTTCAGTAAGTTATTTCTCTTTCAAAATTTTAAACTGTTGTTTGACTTTATTTATTCTCCACACAGATGTGGAAAGGGGCACAAAGGTTCTGCTTGGGTGCCATACCCAAGACCATAGTCTTCAAACAATATACATTGAACAGCAGGCCTTTGTCAGATGAAAAGTTCCATTAGTATTTACCTTCAAATGAATTGAATGCTAAAAACATAATACTTTTCTGGCTGCTATTTGCTTATTTATTTTTTTATTAATCCATATAATAAAAGTCTGAATTCTATACCTACTATCAACTATAATTATAAATGGAGTATATATTCACACATTTATTCAAAAGGCTGAACATTATCATTTTTGTTTCAGAGTGTTTGCCTTGACTATGAGAGTAAGTTCCCAGCCCACTGATGGTTACATACTCCTGCATTTTGTATTTCTTCCAGAAACCCAACTTTGCAAATGTTATCCTGTATGTTGGTTAGCAGCATGGTTTTATCAAGACCATAGATGTTGGTTAAACAAATATTTAAATTTCAGTCTAGAGGTGGACTGCTATTTTTCCATGCCATAGATAGCAGCTATATTTGATGATTTACGGTGATATCTCTTCCTCTCTCCCTTCCTCTTTCTCTCACACACCGCTTGCTTATTATTTCCCCACAGATAACTATAGGACGGATTTTGCCGTCAAGATAGCTCATGCCTCCAGTAGCTCAGCAAGGCAGTCTGTGTGATGCCCGTGATTCCATTTGTCACGGAGCCTTTATGAGGAGACAGAAGATATGACTTCGCCTCGTTTTTCATTTCCTGTTATCTCTGTGATTTCAGTCTTCAGCTGCTCTGTTTTCCTGTACCTAAACTGGAGCCGACATTATCAGAACACCACCTGCTACCACCACTGCAGCTGGGGCTGTCAGTAGTTACAGGAGGAGCAGCTGGGAGCTCTCTCTGAGCCTTACCAAACTCAGTTCATGGTGATGTCCACAGAGGCAGAACAAAGTGAAGACACAAATGAAAAAAAATATCTAGGGGAAGAACAATCCTGGGCTTATAAAGCACTTCAAACACATGGATGGAGCACTTTCTCACCTGTAATTCCTTGGGTCAGTGGCAGCCTGCAAGGCAGTAGGACTCTCTGCAGTCACAGGGACAATATTCTTACCCTTGGATGTTGGAAAAGCTTAGGCTGTGGTGTGGAAGCCAAAAACAAGCAATGGAATAGTGTGTGGGAAGGGTGCTAAGGTCCTCTGACTAAAGATGTGCAAAGAAAGGTATATGTTTGTAGCAAGGCAAGAAGGGCACAGTGAACTGAGGTGATTTAGAGTTTTCAGAATGAAGCAAGTAAAGGAAGAGCAGCAGATTAGCTTTGGCATTCAGAGAATAAGAGACAAGATGATTCACCAAGGGACCATGTGACAGGTCACCAAAGGATCATGTGACCAGTAACCTGGGGAGGATTTGAATGTGGCATTGTGAGGAAAGAATGAAGCATTGGTGGCTTCAGACAGGCCTAAAGTGCTTTTCACTGGTGTCTTTGCTTTGAGTTTATGCATCCCTGGAGGATCCACCACTAACTTGGGTATGCATTTCACCCTTCCCCTTTGTATTTAGAACATGTCTTTTCTGTGCTCACAGCTTCTCTATTAAAGGTTCTTATCACTTAAAAAACTTTAATGGGTCCATATTAACACAGGTATAGTAGCAATGGTGTTGGACTTTTTTCTTTAAACTTACCATCTTCTCTGCTCTCTCCTTTCACCAAGTCCTGCTCAGTATCTAGTTATAACTCAAACTGATTTTGGACTCCTACTTGTACTCTGCAGTGTGGTCACTAAATACCAATCTTGATCATAGCCTCACACCTTTGATTCCAAAAGGACAGTCTCAGGATAATCCATATCACTCCTAAGCTGGTCAGAAGGGGATCTAGCCTGCACTACAGAGGATCTACTAATATCTGAGAATGAGTTCCTAAGGCTTATCCACTTATGAAGTAGCTCATCCATCATATTTCACATGTTTCCGCAACCTAATATTTTTACTGAGTAGAGAACTCTGTTCATTTCAGGTCTCTGGAATGGATGTCTTCCTGAGATTGCATTGTTTTTCATGTTTCTTTAGTGTGGTTTTTGTTGTTGTTGTTGTTGTTGTTGTTTTAACCCACCATCCTAGAACATATGGGATCCAGAAAACCAGCTTATTCATCAGGAATAGATCTTGATTACACTGCCAGGAGCCCCTCAAATATCCAACTACACAACTTCTCCCATATGCAGAGGTTCCACAGCTGTCAGTCTAAAGTTTGTGAGTTCTGTTGAGCTTGGTTCAGTTGTCTCTGTAGATTTCCCCATCATGATCTTGACCTCCCTTGCTTATATAATCCCTGCTCCCTCTCTTTGACTAGACTCCCGGAGATCAGCCTGGTACTTGGTTGTGGATCTCTGCATCTGCTTCCATCAGAACATACTTTAAAAACCATTCTCAAACTTCCTGGACCTAGATGAAACCCAGGGATCTGCTTTATTGTCCTGTATTTTTCTAGACCTTTCAGCTTTCTGTTTTCAAGCTCATTGGTTATGATAATAAGGTCAAGTTGATTTCAAGATAACTCACATCCCAGCTGTATTTGGAGAACAGCATGCTGCAGAGTAGTTTGGAGTATGAGAGAGAAATGAGGAAACTTGTGGAAAGACCCATTAAGGGTTTATTGTCATGGAGACTTGAGAAGAGAACCTTTTGAACAAGATGGGCTGGACCTGGTCCTGTGATACTCCATCTTGTCAACACACTCATATGTCTTAGCATATTTGTGCAGTCAAATCATAAACACCACAGAATGAACAGCTTATGAACCACTGAAATAGTTTGTTCAGTTCTTTGGATGGAAGACCAATATCAAAGTGCTAGTAGAATCAGCATCTACCATACTGCTTCATACTTGACTGCCTTCTGTGTTTTGTGGGGTCTCCATTATACAGACATTCATCACATCCCTAGGGACTTACCTCTGTGACCTAAATACCACCCTAAACCCCTATCTCCTAATTCCATCTCCCTGAGAGCAAGGGCTTCATATAAACTATGGAGAGATGGAAACATTCTCTGTGCAGCATTGGGCTTATATATGTGATCTCGCCATCAAAAGGACCTAAATGGAATGATTCTTAGAAAGGAATACTTTGCAAGGCACTGAAGTCTAACTGATGATGGAGAGATTACATACAGGTTTTTTGTTGTTGTTGTTTTTTTTTTGTACACTTGGTAGGGCAAGAGAAAGGGGAAGAGAAAACAAGTATATATAAAACTATATATACTTGAAGGACTATAAATAGCCTCCTCAGAAATAATAGCAGCCGTTAGTAGCTTTATTCTTTGATTCTCTTCACCTAACTTAGTTTCTGAAACAGAAGGGAATTCCAGTTGCTGAACTCCTTTCTCTGTGCCATCCAAAATTATTATTGATGTGTGTGTGTACACACAGATATGTACGTACATGTGTGTGTGGTTACATGTATATGGATATATGTGTGGTTATGTGTGTAGAAGCAGGAGGTCAACATCAAGTATCTTCCTAACTAGTTGTTCACCTTTAGTTTTTGATACAGTCTCTCACTGAACCTGGACCTCTGTGTTTCAGCTAAGCTGCATAGCCAGTGAGTTCCAGGGGTCCCCATGTCTCCAGACATGGGGTTATAGATGTGTGCCACCATGTCTGGCTCTTACATGGCGCTGGGAATTCAACTCAGGTCCTCACGCCTGCGTGGCAAGCACTTTACCTAATGAGCCATCTCTCCAATCCCACCTTTGAGATTTTCCTGGAACTTCTGACAAATTTAACACTAAACTGTGGTGATTGAGAACTGAATTCTCTCAACTGTGAAGGGCTGCAGATAATTTTATGTGTTCCACAAGTTCCCAAATAAAATTGAATTCCATAGTGACAGAGTGATTCCCTTTTCAATTCTCTTTCTGATCTTTCTGATGACACGAAGGATAAATTCTTAGTCTGGAAATGTACTACTTTCCCATTTCTCTAAGACTTGCTATTCTCTGCTAGCAAGGAAAGTGCATGCTAGAAGTTATGGCACATTTCTAGACATTAGTTATACTTAGTTATACTATATTCCAAAAGATAAATTCTGAGTTAAGAAGAGTGAACTGATGATATATAAATGTGGACTGAGATTTTATCCATAGAAGGACAAAAAGACAGCAGACAAGACACAAGGAATGGGACAAGGGGGAGGGGATCTATATGAAAATGCCAGACTAAAAACTCTGGCTTCGTTTAGTCAGAATCTCAGCATTTCCATTAGGCTTCAGAATCTTCTCTCACTTCTTTTGTCACCTTTTGCCTAAAATAATCATCCAATTGAAGTGCAGCTTGATTGGCATGACAGTAAGGATACAATCTTTTGGGATCGACAATTTCATGCTGCTGCCGCTAGTCTCACTGGTAGCTTAAATGCACATAAGGGAATGAGTAGTTTAGCAGAGGGTGGGGTGGGCAGCAGCCTTTACCTTTAGCAGTGGAAGCCGGCTCGGGCAGAGCAAGACGTGCAGATACATGACATCAAACACACAGCCTTCAAGCCTGGCCTCTCTATTTGTTTCCCTGAGCTAAGGGCCAGCAGAAAAGGAGAGGGAGATCACAGACCATGTGTTTCGTTAGTTTTCCCAAAATGAAGTGGAATCTTCTTTTTATTTCCTTTCTTCTCACCTATTAACACCAGCATATTGTATTCCCTACGACGAATTTGACTGTGTAAGTCTTTGCAGGCACAGTGAGGCCTTGTTGGGTTTCACTATTGTTCCTGTACAGAGTATAAAAGGGACATAAAATGTAAGTGAATCAAGCCCTCAGCTAGCATTTAATTGATAAGAACTAAGGCTAATATTAGATAACAAATAAATGGTCTGTTGCACAGGCATTTAATTAAACACCAAATTAATGCAGTAATGACCTACTGGAACTAACAGCCAGGAATGCTTTGCTGCACTCCAGCATCTGGATGCTTTCACCTTCCAATCCCCCTCCTGCTCCCTTCTCCTACCTCCAGAGACAGAGATCATAAAGAATTCACTCATCTCCACTGTCCTCCTGTTCTCATGTCCCAACTCATCATGTGCAATAATCTACTTTGCCCAAGAAAACTTGGCTATTTAGCAAACTCTCTCTCTCTCTTCTTGCCCATCATTATGTCCCAACTGTCTGCATTTGGGACTATTTGAAACCATTCTTGTAACCCTTGGCTGATTGCATCCTGCCTTGAAGATTAATTGCAGACAGTTTTCCAAATAATGGTCTCAGGCAGAGCATGTAAAACCATGAAGATGAGTTGGGGAATCGATATATGGCTTTGTCTGGTTCTATTGGGAGCCTAGGTCACACAGTAAAACACATAATGTGCAAAGGAAACAAGCATTTCTCACTCCTGTCTCCTCTTGGAAGTCTCATACTGTCATCTGAGTATTACATGTGCCAAAATTGAAAGATAAATACTGGAGACATATTTGAACACCTTTTATAGGCAGGGACCACATACTTTAATGTACATGTTACCTTCTTCCTATGGTCTGAGATACTCTGCCTTCCCTGGCTAGTCACAGGGACAGCATGCTTGGAGGAGCTCTGTTTTTCCAGGCTCTATTTCTGCTTTGGGGGAAAACACATTCCAAGTGCATGTAACCTACTCTACAAACAGGCATATCTACATCATTCTAGTGCTGAGCCTAAAAATGAGAAATGTGGACATTGAACTAGCTGCAAAACCTTTGATCTACAATCTGTCCTGCTTGCAAAATGTAATAGGGAAATGCTGGCACAGAACTTGTGGGAGTAGTCAACCAATGTCTGATTTAACTTAAGGCCCACTGCACAAGAAGGAAATCATATCCAACACTGCTTGAGTAACCAAGAACCAGAGACTATATAGCCCAAAGACCTAAGGTAAAACTAAATAGGACTGATCAAAACAAATGAAAACAAAACAACAACAGAAACAAACAATAAACACACACGTAATAAAATGATTCCTAATGATATTCTGCTGTCCTCATAGATCAGTGTCTTCCTTATCCACTCATCATCAGAGAGGCTTCCTTTGGCAGCAGATGAGAACAGAGGCAGAGAACCATTGCCAAACCTTATGCAGAAAGAGAGCATAAATGGGAGGTTTCCATCAAATCTCTCACCTCAGAGTTCAGGGAATCCAAAGAAAAAGGAAGCAGAATGATTATAATATCCAGAGGTGATGGAGGACACCATGAGAACATGACCTTCTGAGTCAACTAAGCAAGACTCATATGAGCTCACAGAGACTGAAGCAGCAAGCACAGGGACTGTATGGGTCAGCCCCAGGGCCTCTGTGTATATATTATTATTGAGAGCTGCTGGTAGCAAAATTCCATGGAGTATACAGCAGTGACAACTAGAGTTCAGAAGGTCAACCTATCAGAACTAAGGGTTCTGTTAAAGGAAACCATCATGCAAGGCATTGTGGAATTACTGCCTTTTGAATGAACTGGCTGTCTCTTGTTGTAAACTTCTTGTGCAATAACAGCTATGATTCTCCCCATTCATTTACCATGCATCTCCATGTTATGTGTACATGTAATCTCATGATTGCATCTCAATCATGGACACTACTTTCCCTATACATTTGGGGTAACTAGATAACTGTCCCCAGCTGTGTTTATTTTTCATTAACATATATCTGGCCAGGGCCATTCTCCAGACAAAAGTATTTCAGCAAAGATACCTTTTTCCAAGGACAAAACTGCTCATAGATAAACATTAGCTCATCTCACCCACAGATAGAGAAAAGAACCACTAACAATTAAATTCTCAACTCCTTACCTTCACCCCGGGTTATTTACACCAGACCCTAACTTAAGAGATTTACTGCTCACATTCCTGGGTTGATATTTTAGCTACTTGCTAGTTACTGAGTTAAGGCAGTTACTTCCCACTGACCCAAGGAGATTGCCTACAAGGCCAGGCAGGCATAGGTGCCAAGGTTCTTTCTTGTGCAAATTAAGTTTCAATTCCTCCTCAGCCAGGTGCTATTCCTAGATTCCCTAATTGATCTTAGCCTTTAGTTGACCCTACCAGAGAACTCCCCTTTAGTCACTCCCCTTTGGGGTTGTAATTGGAGGCTGACATTTATTGCTTTATATGTGGATCCTTTTCACCTCTCTCTGTGACCCTGAAAACTTCAAGCCTCAGGTTGCTTTGACAAAGAATTACTGTTTGTGTATATATACTGGCTCCCTTAGAGGACTGGAGAATTGATTGAGAAGAACAAAGATGAGGATGGAGATGGAAAGAACTAGATAGACATGAGAGAGCAGCAGAAGGGACTAAAAGCAGGAGGGACTGGGAGGAGCTAAGTATGAGAACAGAAAAGAAACTGTGTAGATAGAACTGACTGAGAAGAAAAAAGTGAATGGACTAAATAACTTAGTGTGCTTAGATTCATTTGACATCCCTCAGATTAGAATCCTGAGCTGGTTGCTAGACTCTTCCATGGACCCTGGGAGTAAACAATATAGCCTGGACCTATTATTGTTTATGTTATATTATAGCTATTAGCTTATTATTTTTATTGGATTCCTTACTATGAGAACAAGTGGGTCTCTGACTCTTGCCTGCTCTTGGGACTCTTTTCCTCCTGTTTGGTTGCCATATACAATTTTGATATTATCGTTTTTGCTTCACCTTACTATATTTTATTTTGTCATCTTTGGCTGTTATCTCTCAGAAGCCTGCTCTTTTCTAATAAGAGACAGAGAGGGAGTGAATCCAGAGGGGAGGGAGGGAACCTATAATCAGGATATAGTGTATGAGAAAAGAATCTATTTTCAATAAAAAGAAAAGGAAAAATGGGATGTGGATGAATTTTCTAAAATAGTTTAGCAGAACTTCAGAGTTCTTCATGACCCAGTTTTCTGAGAGCTGAAGCAGAACATGGCAGTGCACTTACCCATAGCCCTTAAAGATCTTTTCTCATGCATGCCTAATATGACATAAACAGATGCTGTTTCTAAAAAACTGAGTTAGATTCCCACATGGGTTAGTAAGTGCAGTACAAGAATCCATTTTTATTTATATCTGTCTATGTATCTATTGGATATGGGTGTGTACTCATATTGTGCATGAGATGTGATACTCACAGGAGTAGATTTCTGGGTTTTTTTTTATTTGTTTGCTTCCTTGCTTTTGAGATCATATCTTAATATATTGTCCACATTGGCTTAGAACCCATGACCCCCACCCCACTCATCAGCTTCCTGACTGCAGGGATTACTGGCATGTATCAGCATAGCTATCAAGAGTTAGATTACCAGGTACCCTTCCATACATACCTGTCTACTCAACCAAAATCTGTTTCTTTTTTATCACAATATATCTTCTAGCAATACTTTCCCCACTTTCAACTTCTGTCTCTTTATTGGGGTCCTTGTGACTTCATCTTCCCCATGGATTTTTCTTGTAACAATTCACACATACAAGAACTTTCCTGTCATGAAATCAAGAGACTGGAAGTCAGCAGTAACTTCAATGAACTCTTTCCTTTTGTTAAAAGGCTAACAGACTAATCCCCAATGATGGAATTTATTGAGAATATAAGGTAAGTAGGGAAAATTTCAGAGATCTAAGGGATCTCACCATCATCTCTTGATGTCACTATCCATATTTATTTCTGCATGTAGGGTACTTATGGGAGATGCATGAAGTCTCAGTGACTAAGAAATAAAAATAGTTGATCTCGCCGGGTGGTGGTGGTGCATGCCTTTAATCCCAGCACTCGGGAGGCAGAGCCAGGCGGATCTCTGTGAGTTCGAGGCCAGCCTGGACTACCAAGTGAGTTCCAGGAAAGGCGCAAAGCTACACAGAGAAACCCTGTCTCGAAAAACCAAAAAAAAAAAAAAAAAAAAAAAGTTGATCTCATTAAGTACTTTGCATGTATCACATACAGCTCTAAATTTAGAGAAATGCTTTTTAAAATATAAAACTGTTTTTGCATCATCTTTCTGAACATTTGCTCTGATCCTGTTTTCCTATCAATTCCTAGTTCTGGCAACCATCTTTTTCCTAAGATACCTGTTGAAAATACCTAGTATTAAGTTTATTCAAGTTTCCTAATCATTCTGAATATCAATTGTATATCATGCTCATTCTTCTCACCTCTGCAAAATAGCCTGAGCAGATATTACTCACCATTTTAAAATAAATTTCTGAAGTCCAGAGAACATTAAAAATTTCACATCACTTCAGAGTTGGAACTAGGAAGAAAACTTGACTTTTAACTCAAGGTGGTTTTTCATGCTATCACACAATCATTTGTCCCAAAAGACTGCTGGAATAAACTAGCTGGGCAAAGGCAATCATGTAATAAATTTCAAAAATAAATAAAGAGATATTAAATTGTCGCCTCTAATTTTTGTTCTCCAGTCATATGTTTTATCTCGGGATAGCAAATTGTTTACAAGCAATTACAGTAATTAAGCATAAATATACCCCAGTGAGGCAAATATTATTATCCACTTTTTAACAGATGGGAAAGCAGAAGTGAAGAGATCCATAATGACCTGCACAAGGCCAAACAGGGTGTCTGCAGCAGTGCCGACAGGGAGAGCCCAGGTATGTGAACATCTCAAAGTTGTCCATCAACCTCTGGATGACCTACTCTCATTCAAAAAGGCTTGACATTCTGCAAAAGGGGAATGGACGTAAGAGATGAAGGTGGCTGGTGGCAGCAGTAGAGAAAGAGGTGTCAGATGGAATAGCTATGAAAAGGAGATTCTGTAAGAGACTGTATTCGACCTAACCTACTATCTCTCCAGCCTTGAGACAAGGCTAACATTTAGCAACAGGTGGTCACTGTCAGAGTTCCCTGACATAAGTAACTTAACAAAGAAAGGATTTGTTTTTGGCTCGCAGTTCTAGGTAGACTCTATTCTGGCCAGGAAGTCATGGTGGTAGCTGTCTGAGGCATCTGGTCATGTTACATCTGCTTTCAAAAAGAGAAAGCCATGACTGCATTCATGCTAGTACTCAGTTCACTTTCTCTATTTGATGTTCCAGGACCTCATTCAGGAATGTTCCAGCCTATATTTGAAATGGGTCTTCTAACTTCAGTTAAAGTAATCAAGACCATCTCCTACAGGCATGCTCAGAGGCCCATCTCCCAGTTGGGTCCATGTCCTGCCATATTGACAACACCAACTGCCACAAGCCCCTCCACTTAGCAATAGAAGAAGTCACGTATAGCACATAACAGAGTCAACCCTAGGAAATAAGGAGGCCCTGGGTTTTATTTCAGCTCTGTGTCTTCAGAATGAGCCAAAGCCTATGAAAAGATGATCCTTGGAACCACCAGCTGGGACAATGTGCTCCTGGATTTTCTTTCCAGGGGGATTTGAGTCATAGTTCATTAATATTAGGAAAAATAATATATCTGGGAAGATTAATGAAAGACAAGAACACTAACTTCCTGTGGTGTGCCTTTCTGCTGGTTACCACACTTGACAGTTTGAATGCAAGCAGAATGTTGAAAACCAAATAGAGTAAGGCATGACTGATGTAATAGTGTTGAGTTAATGAAGCAGGTCTTGGATGAGATGTCAATGGAACAGTATTGTGCTCTACTACTGGAATCCAAAGTAATGAAGTTCAGCAAATTCTTCTTTGATTTTTCTGTTGAAACATTTTGGGGATGATTTTATCTTTATTTGTCATCACTTATCATTATACCATAGACACAGCATAAAATAAAATAGAGGGAATTTGAAAGCCTTCCTCAGACAGCTTTAGAAAGTTGTGTTTATAGGACAGAAAAAGTATCCATACACTCATTTATAGTTTCAAGATATCTTATTTTATTTTATATCTATGTGTCTGGGTGTACGCTACACATGTGTGAGTATCCAAAGAGGACAGAAGAGGAGATTTTATTTCATCAAGCTGGAATTACAGGTAGTGTAAGCAGCCTGACATGGGTGTTGGGAATTGAATAGTAGTCTTCTGCAAGAACAGCAAGTACTCTTAAATGTTAAGCCATCTCTTCAGCCCCCTTACACCCATTTCTTTAGGTAATTATGACATTGATTGTTTAAATTAAAATGTAAATAGTAATTGTATTTTAACAAGAAAGGAGATATGACAGAGAGAGAAAGGAAAGACAGAGGCAGAGACAGATAGAGACAGAGTGTAGTGGTATTTGCTCTGCCCATGACCTTGAGCTATAGGGCCCAAAGGAGGCAGTGCTTCCTGGAAATTCCTCCCTGAGACAATTAAATAACCCAGTGCATAATGTAAAGAATGATGTTGCACTGGATGATAGAACAACTTGATACATGGATCAAAAATTCCAAAAAAATACCATAAAATGAATATTTTGGCAGACTTCCACAAACGAACAAAGACCAAAGCTTAGAGTGTATGGTGATATTGTGTCCCCCAATATATTGTGCACCTTAATAAACTTACTTGGGGTCAGAGAACAGAACAGCCGCTAGACAGACATAGAAGCCAGAAAATGGTGGCAGAAGGACAAAGAGGAAGGCTGAAGCCACATGTGGCAAAGCAGTAAATCTTTGAGGCTGAGATCTGTTGTAGCAATGGAATACCCAGATTAAAATTCCTCCAGTCTCAGAAGTGGGATATAGACCAATTCATGTTTCTGGGAATAATATTATAAGATACTATAAAAACCAGCTACCAACCATTCAGGCTGTACATAAACAGAGCACAACTGCTGTTGAACTCTCAGAAGTACCAACAGCCTTACCTTTAAAATGGCTAACTTCTGTCTGGGCACGGGGAGGCCGGAAATGGACATAACAATTCTTTCTTTGTAACTCTATTTATTTTCTGAGACAGATCCTCTCATTCAATTTTAAGTTTTCAATTAGGGAAGGCTGTCTGGCCAGCAAGCCACAGGGATCCAACGTCTCTGATTGTACAGCCATAGTATTACATGTGTATATTAACACATTCCCGGTCTTTTTTATTTGGGTGTTAGGGATTCAAACTTATGTTATCATGCTTGCATGGTGAGCAAAAATTGACCATGCCAGCCAAAAGTATACTCTTAATAGAACAAGGTGGTGTACCCCTTTAATTCCAGCACTCAGGAGTCAGAGCCCATGCAGATCTCTGTGAGTTCAAGACCAGCCTAATCTACAAAGGCAAGATCCAGGACAGGTACCAAAACTACACAGAGAAATCCTATTTCAAAAAAATATCAAATGAAGATTTTTCAGCTCAGATTTCATAAAGTTACACTCAAATGGAAGAACATTAAGCAGTTTTTTTTGTTTTTATATGATCAACGTCCTCCACTAAGCAAACTACAAGATAGAAAACCCAAACCTATGATACTGAGCTTCCCAAAATTGAAATAGTAGCACATACCTGTACTCTCCTTGCTCAGGAGGTAGAAGCAAGAGGATTGGGTATTGGAGGATAGCCTTGGCTACAATAGTGAAACAATCAACACATATTAAGAACTAAACCATCAACAACAAAGAACAACAAAAACACTTGAAGTCCAGATTAGATGTAATTTCCCATCATTGTCTCATTTCCTAATGCCAAGTATAAAGTCCCACATTGATCACACAGAAAAGAAATAAATGGATTACAGACATTATTAGATGTAGTAAGGTGACCATAAGAGATGTGCTGCCTCAGAACCTTTTATCATTTATTTATCTATTTGTTTATTTTGGTGGTGGGAGGTTTGAAGTTTGAGGCAAGATTCAGTCTCACTAAGCTAGAAGCTCATTTTGTCAAGTGGGGGATGTGGAAATAGCTGGGGTGGCATTATTTATTTCTCACAGGCTGCTGGCACATGGTGGAAGTGATCTGATTTCCACTTTGTCCAGCTTTAGCGGTGCAGTTTACTTTCTCATGCATGGTATTATGCATGCACCAACTGCAGGTTTATCAGCTGATCTCAGCTGCAGTGAGCATCTCAGAGCAAGGCAGTCACAGCACAGCAGATCATGGATAAGGAAATGCTGATGACCTCCATCCTTTGTAGTTTTTTTTTTTGCCCTGCTTATGACTTGACTGATTTTTCTCATTATTTTTCCAAACAGTAATACACCTTTAGTGTGTAAATTGCCACAAGCAACAGAGTTCTAGTCCAACATTTCCACTATTGTTCACACACACTATCCTTTAGCTTCCTATGTTTCCAAGATAAGATTAAACAAATATCCCCTAGAAACACAGACTCACTTCTGTCTACAGAAATTGAAAGACAGTTGATGAACCTTTATTTTCTATCAGGTGGAAAAGCTTCAAATCAGGCAGAACCCTCCATGACCTAATATAATCTAAATTTAAATAAATAAAAGACATCGCATTTATCTGCATATACAAGCTCCTAATAACACTTAACCATGATAAAATGTGAACTGAATATAGATCTGGTGAAAGTGAGTATCTGGGATAGAGTTTTCAAGGTCTAAGCTATGTCTCAGATTCCTATATTCTTATCCCATGATAAAAATAGACTAGAAAATGACATCTGGAAGATTCTATACTCAGTATCTAAAGGTGAAATTGTCTTTGTTTTCAACGTTTCTTTTTATGCTCATAGAGCCCTTAAAAAATATCATGTCTTACCTGAAGACAGGCATTTATAATTATTTTATTCCAATATTCTGTTATTACCTGATATTCCATGGTCCATGGGGGATTTTTCCATCTCTGCACTTTAAAATTCCTTTGCCATACTCACTAGAAAAATGTTCTTGAACTTGTCCACAACTATTTCTAATTTGTCAGATCTTCATCAGTCAGTTCAAAGGAGCTTAAAATGTCATCTGCCTCATCTGTCTCTGTGTGTGCATGTGAATGAGTGTGTGTGTGTGTGTGTGTGTGTGTGTATGTAAGTGAGTGTGTATGTGTGTTAATGTATTTATCTGATTTGTTGCCCCTGTCTTTCCCAAGCTTGATGCAGGTCTGAATCGTCCCCATCTCCTAATTTATTTCAGTCACTCCTTGAATTTCTTCAGGTAGACTCATCTGAAAAGACACCATGCTCTAGTAATTCCATAAGCAATTATCATCTTAATAGCTTGCAAATTCTGGTTTGTGTATTCAGTGCTAGTCTAGTGTCAGACAGAGGTCCATTTGCCAACTAAGCCCTTGACTCCTTTCTTTCAGAAGCCTTCCCAAGGGAGTAGAGGTTGTTTGGCTCTTGTAAGAGGCCTAGAAATAGATGGAGTAGAATGCTTTGACCTGGTTTGCTGCCCTCAAGACAAATCTATCATGGCTCAGCACAGCATTAGAAGCACTTGGGTTTTTGTTTTGTTACCACCAATACTTTAGCAAAAACTAAAACTACTAGTTTCTTATTCTTGGAGTATTATATTAAGTCCACCATGGCTAGTACAGCAGAGACTAATACTGTTGTTTATTATTCTTAGAGTGCTATTTCAGATATTTTGCACACTTGCAGATGTTATTATGGACTAGAGGGAATACTAACAAAAGCAGAGGAAGTCATTTCTGGGGTGAATAACACAGGTCATAGATACAACAGGATTCTAGAGATGAAATAGGACAGTAATAAAAGACACCAAAACCTATACAGCCAGGGGGACTAAAGGAGAGGAGCTGGAGGACAGTAGAACAGCCTGAGTCAGGATGTATGGTCTGTGTTGGAAACAGATCACAGACCATGCCATACAGAAGGCTTATGGCAGAGAACCCTAAAGGTCTGGGTATATGCAGTCGGGTCATGGAAGTTTATTATTATTATTATTATTATTATTATTATTATTATTATATCAATTCTGAATGTTTGAAATTGAACTGAAATTGCATCATTTTCTCCTTTTCTTCCTTCAGCCTCTCCAAGTTACCCTCCTTCAAACTCCTCTCATATCTCCCCAACTCTCAATTTGGTAGCCTCTTTTTCTTCATTATTATTGTTATTAAGATACATACACATATACAAATTTAAATATGTATGTATGTGTGTGTATGCACACACACACACATATATATGCAAAACCACAATTTGCAGAGTGTGTTTTTGTTGTTTATGTATATGTGGCTTCAAGGATAATCACTTTGCATTGAACAGCCATTAAGAGGGCTCATTCCTAGGAGAGGCTAATTTGCCTTCTTCCAGAAGTCATTAGTTGCCTGTAGTTCTTTATCTAGTAGTTGGACTCTGAAAAACCTTTTCTACTTCCACATTGGCGTATCTATTGATATTGGTGTTTTGGAGGTCTGGTTTACACAGGCATTTCTAAAAGAGACAGTTTTATAGCCGACTCCTTGATAGTTTGGCTCTTATCGTCTTCATACCTCCTCTTCCATGATACTCCCTGAGTCATAGATGTGATGTAGACGTATCTATTGGGATAGGCTCCCCGTGATATATTGCTCTCTGTATTGTATCCAGATGTGGTATTCTGTGATGGTCTCTATTTGTTATGAAGAGAGGCTTTTTTTGATTAGGCATAGTAGCTACTCTTATCTGTGGGTATAAGGATAAGATTTAGAATGTAGTAAGGAATTATGCTCGTCTGACAAAGTGATTGTAGTAGATTCTTTCCTAAGGTTAGTGACCTCCCTGGCTCTGGGAAGCTGGCTAGGTTTACAGTATCAGGCATGATTTCTCTCTTGTTAATTGGGCCTTAAGCCCATTTAGAGTACAATTAGTCACTAATGAATGACATTTGAATGTCATCAATTGCACCTTTATGTGTAAGATTTTTAAGCTGCATTGTGATTTTCCACTTCAAGTAGAAGAAATGAAATCCATAGCACTCAAGTCCCTTGTCCTGAGATTATGATTTCCTTGGTATGAAAGCCTGAGTTATCAGATACTTGGTTAGTCTTTATTGATCCAGCAAAGCATTCTCATGCCCATACAAACCACCATTTCTGTGGCTGAAACAACAGGATTGTAGTTCTACAGCTCTGACATCTGGAAGGCTGACATAAAGAAGCTGATAATGTTAGGTTGCTCTGAAGTCTCTTACCGAGGTTTGCAGGTTATGACTTCTGGTGCCTCACACATGGCCTCCTTCTTTGTGACTATCTCCTACTGTGTTTATTCTGGTTTTACCAGGATATTTGCTATACTGGATGGTACCAGAGCCTTATTCTAGCAAAATTATCTGTGTAAGAGTGGTTGTCTAAACACAGAGAAAGCCCAAGTATTGATACTTAGAATTTTAAATGAGATTTGGTGATAGGAGTGTGTGGGGGGAGAATTCAGTCCATACAGTGGAACTAATATTTTATGGTAGAACAGGCTCCAAATCTCTGTAAAAGTGGATGTCTTGGAGGCTCATCTGATAGTTTTCCCATTGTACTCAGAACTTTTGAGCATGAAATAACTCAGAGCTGATGCCCAGGCTTAGCATTCTGTAGCTTACATATCTAAATGCCTTCCTTCCTTTTCCTGGCACTATCCAAACAAAAGAAAAGTACAAGCAAGTGCCTATCTTTTCCACAGTATGCATGTTTCACATAATATTTTCCTTAGAGTTTTACGTGTGCTTTATCTTAACCTAATTTCTCTTGAAAACAACAGGAACAGAAGAGTAAGACTTGGAGTTGCTCTGTGTCCCAAGGATGACTCTAGAACAAGAACATGAGGCTAGATGAAAATACGTGGGAAAATACACAATGAGGAACACAAATTTCTTTCTTAGCAGCCTGGGGGTAAAATGAGGTCACATTAATATTGATGATAATTTTCCCCCTGGCATACAGCCACACCTGTAGAGCTAAAAATTCTTACACCTTTTTTTCCCTGCTGACACCCCAAGGTCTTTGAAAATCTCTCAGCTAATTTTGAACAGTTTCAGAATGGGTTTCACCCTGTTTCTGTTCAATAAAAAAGTACATCTGTCCTTTCTTTGTAAGGTCCAGATAGAAGGCCATTCATTGGCTTGGACATTTGGAGGTACTATCTCTTGACCACCACAGCAAATGAATTTCTTAGGGAAGTTCTGCTTCCAGGTTACGCTGCCCTCCACTGTCCAATCCCTCCCATGCTTGGCCAGGCTGTCCCTTGACACCAATGGAAGAATGTCCTCTCTCCTGATCAGTCTGCCTTTGGTCAGTACACAAACAAGACAGCAGCTATGCTGATCTCCAAGGTCCCTTGCAGCTCTTACAAACGTGGCCCCTGAAACTGGAGGAGTCAATGCACTCCACTCTGCCCTCTTCAGACTTAGAACAACTCAGGAAAATCGATGACTGCATGAAAGAGTATAAATGGTCATCAGGAGGCTGTGTCCTTGTATAACCAAAGTCAGTTATGGCCTACCTAGTATTCACTGCACCACCTTACAAAGGAAAATGTGTTCTGGCAATATGCAAAGATGTGACAGGAATTGGACATTGCCATTTAGACATTACTTATTTAACTCCTAGCAATTGCCTTATGACAGAATAAAAATTCAATATTCCAAGCAATTTTCCAAGAATATAACGAATTTAATCATCAGATATTTTGAGCATCTACTATGTACAAAGTACTGTGTAAAAAAAGAGATCAATGGCATCTGGGCAAGAAAATCTTCATCCTGTTTGAAATAAATACTCTTTTCCCTAAAGAATCAGTGGTCAATGATATATTTCTTTCTGTGGGTACAAGGAATAAAGCTCATCTTTTTTTTTCCTCAAGATTGTTAGAATCAAAGATAAATGAAATGCCCAAATACAACTGAGTAGTATACAAGTATCATACCTTGTGGCAAGTTGGAGCATCAGTCTTCCACCCTAAATCACAAGAACTGTGGCTCTCTACGGATAGTTCATCATTCAGGTAAGTTGGGGTAACATCAAAAGCCAATGAGCAAGCCCTTGGTTTTCTGTCTAGGATAAGCATATTTGAAATATCAAAATCTGCTGCAGGGCATAGAAAATTACCAAAAATAAATTATCAACCTAGTAGGTATCAAATTGATGACTGGCTGACCATTTAGTTTGGAATTATTTGTTGTGTAGGATACAATTAGAACTTGGTTTTAGAAAAAAATTCCTACACATAGGAATGTGTAGATATGTATGTGTAAATATGTATTTGAAGATCCTTTTTTTAAAAATATGGTTTATATTTTTGGTTGTGAGCCTAGCCTTTAACGGCTGAGCCCCCGGGCGGTGGTGGCTAATCCCAGCACTCGGGAGGCAGAGGCAGGCGGATCTCTGTGAGTTCAAGGCCAGCCTGGACTACCAAGTGAGTTCCAGGAAAGGCGCAAAGCTACACAGAGAAACCCTGTCTCGAAAAACCAAAAAAAAAAAAAAATATATGGTTTATAATACCCCAAAATAAATATCACCAAAAAGTCAACAATGAAAAAAGAAAAGGACTCAGTTGTTTCATAGGGCTTTGCTAGGGAAAATGACATTAGTCCTTAGGTAGCCCACATAGCAGTGACTATTACCTTAAACCTAAGATGAAAATCAATAAGCACAGTGACATATGGCTTTGATGATATGTTGAAAATCAGAAAAGAAAGGGTGAGAAAACATGAAGGTAGATGAAAAGATATTTCCAAGCCTAAAAAGCACAGAACATTTCTTAACAGTCTCAAAGATCCATGAAGTTACTAGGAAAAGTTCTAACTTATATCTAACTTAAGTTGCTGAAGAAAGTGCAGTCAAATATTTGAAGAAAAAAAAAGATGCAAAACTGGTAAACAACCTCAAATTAAAGATCTAAGAATCCAGCCAGGCAGCGGTGGCACATGCCTTTAATCCCAGCACTCAAGAGGCAGAGCCAGGCGGATCTCTGTGAGTTTGAGGCCAGCCTAGACTACAGAGCAAGATCCAGGACAGGTACCAATACTACACAGAGAAACCCTGTCTCAAAAATCAAAAATAAACAAACAAAAAAAGATCTAAGAATCCATGTGATTCCTAATAAAGAAAAAAAAATAATGAACTACTTGTAGGAATGTAAGAATCCTACTGTTGGAAGCAGAAAATAATCAACAGTAAAGCAACTAGTTGGGGGGGGGGGCATTTCACGCAAAAGCACAAAATGATGACCAAGTTACCAGAAACAATGGAACCCAAATGACATAAAGTACTCAAAAGAAAAAGCAACAAACCAGAATCCCGTATCTGCTGAAGGAATCTATTGAAAATAAGGATAATATCAAGTCATCCTGAGATACAAAAAAAACTGAGAAAATGTGCTAGATGAATGTCTAAATGGGGAGAATTTTAGTTCTTCATCCTGAAGGGAAAATGCATGAGGTAGAAATTCAGTTTGTTTTCTAGAAAGAGAAAGGGGGCTGCAGAGCTGAACGGGTGGAGAAGGTCTCGGAGGAGTTGAAGGAGGAGAAACGTGATCAGAATATATTGTATAGAAATTTTTTCAATTAAAAAATAAAATAAATAAATTCAGCTTCAATAAGTCATTAGAAATAGTAAGTATGTAGGTAAATTAAAAATGCTAAAGTATTTTTTTATCTTTCCTTGGTTTCTTTAAAGGATGAATGGCCATTCCAGTAGTGGGGTGGTATTTATGGTGGAGCTTGTGGTGTGTGTCCTTGTAAAATATTTGACTGTAGCAGCACAGATCATGAAGCTGGGGTATGAGGCAATTAATTGCATGTTACCTGAAGGTCCATGATATTAACTCCAAAGCACACAAAAGTCACCATCTACCACTTCAAAAATAGAAAGGAATAGCTAAAAAGAAAAAACTAACAATTTTAATAAGTAAATATTAAAATTCTATGACCTTTCAAAGCAACAAGGAAAGAAAGGAGTAACCATAGCAATAAGTTATAAAAGTAAAAAATGCTACCCAATATTTCACCAGTTGAATGTACGTTGTGGACGATGTCCTCACAAACATGGTAGGTAACTGATTTTGGCAAAGTCTTGAAAGCAGTTCATCCAAATTCTTTCAACAACTATGCTCAGTTAGTTGGGTAGGAATATTTCTAAAGGCAGAAGAAGAAAGAAAACAGGGAAGAGGGGAAAGAGAAGGAAGGATGATGGAAAAGCAGAAGAGGGGAGCCTGTTACTAGAATACCAAAAATGAAAAATAAAAAAAAAATACACTTAAAACTACAAAATCTATTCAGGCTTTATGGTATTCCAGAGGTTGAGGAAAGAGAATTGCTATAAGTTCAAAGCAAGCCTGAGCAACACAGTGAGGACTAGGCTAGTCTGAGTTACCAAGTAAGAGTATTTCAAAACTCGAATAAAGGGACATCAGGATTGCTCAGCAAATACAATCACTTGCCATGCAAGCCTGATGGCCTGAGTTTAAATGTCAAAACACAAGAGAGGATAGAACTGGATCCCAAAATTGGTCCTTTGACCTCCACCACGTGCCATGACAAGCATGTACCTACACACACACACACACCACCACCACCACCACCACCACCACCACCACCACTACCACCATTATCAAAATATACAAAAATGTAAATGAATAAATATATATCCACACACATTTATAAAACTCACATTTCTACTAGGAAAATATAGGATGAAAACTGGGAAAGATTAATTTAATTGAAGATTACTTTGCATGTATCATTAACTATGCATATCTAAGAAAAATGTATTAATTCTATCACATCAAAATTCAAAACTTCTCTTCAAAAGATACAATTAAGAAAATGAAAAGACAAACTGGGACAAAGCGCTTCCATGAATTGGGAGGAAATATTTGAACTTATTTAATAAAGGGTTTGAATTCTAACTCATATTAAAAAGAGGCATGAAATTGGGAAGGGAACTTATGAGCTATCTGGAAGAATCTGGAGAGGTAAATGGAAATGGACATTATCAAAAATACATTGTATTCATTCCTGAAATTCTCAAAGAATACAAAGTACAAAAACAACTTTCAAAACTCATTAGCAAAAAATATAACAAACAGAAAAGACAAGTGATTTCAAAAAATATTAACACCAAATAAAACAAAAGGATAGTTAGTGCTAGACAGATGGCTCAGTGGTTAAATGCATGCTGGTCTTACAGAGGACATTGTGATTTCCAGTACCCATGTCCAGTGGCTCACAAACACCTGTAACTTCTGCCATAGGTAATATGGCATTCATGTATACCTGCAGACAAGTGCACATGCATACACACACACACTATAAGAAAGTAAAATTAATATTTAAAAATTAAAAAATATAACGACAGCAAAAAGGACCACACAAAGAGTTTCAATGTCACAAGTCATTAACAAATAAAAATTGAGACAGTAATGAAATATCACTGTGCCCTATTAGAAATCATTCCAAGCAGCAATAATGGTTGAAAAGGGGATAATTTGTAATTTTTTATACTTTCAAATTGATTAAAAAACTTTTATTAATATCCTAAACAGTGAGATATGCACTATCTTACCTCCTCATTCCCTACCTCAGTTCTTACCCCCCAAGGAAAATGAGCAGAGGTATGCATAGAAAGGCTTGCACATAAGTGCTCACCAGGCTTTTATTGTGCTAACCAACATCTGAAAATGACTCAAATCCACATGGACAGGGCAGTGTGTAAACAAATTCTGCAGACAGACTCACTCTTCAATAAAAGGAACAAATAATCTGCACTCACCATGGTGAAGCTTGAGATAATTAGAGTGAAAGACACATACAAGAGAACAGATTATGTACCTCACTTATAAAACTTCTAGAAAATACAAACTAATCAATAGTGACTAACAGCAGATTAGTGGTTGCCTGGTAACATGAGAGGTACTCAAAAGAGTGTGAGAAAAAGTCCCTAGAGGACATGAAGAAACATGGAGAATAATGGACACTTCCCTGACCTTGTTGGTATTGCTCACACATTTAAAAATCTTCTCAAATCCAACACTTCCTATAGATGCAACTTACCTCATGTTAATTATATCTGAGTTGAAAATGTTCAAAAAAGGAAAAATGATATTCATAGGAACACTGCCTATGAAAGCAAAACTCTATGCACTGGAAATACCAATCAACAGCATATAAATTATTAATTAGTTAGCATACACCAATAGAAATGAAAAGCCCTATAAGAATGTGGATGGAACTTTGTGACACACTTCTGTTAAGTATCAGATCATAAAAATGTAAACAATATTGTTACCACTGTAAAAGATGAAAATAGAGGTAATTATATAGCATCTTTAGGAATATCCATAACAACTGTAAGTCATAGAGAACAAAGTGAAAGAGAAATAACTATAGAGTCCAGACTCATAGCTGTGGGGTGAAAGAAAGAAAGGCATACTATAACAGTACTTTAGTCCTGACTGCCAGTCCACAAATAATGACATGGAGATTTAGTATTAATTATGAAGGCTTGGCGTTAGCTTAGGCTTTTTCCCAACTAGCTCTTACAACTTAAACTAACCTATCTCTCTTAATCTACATTCTGACACATGTCTGGCTTACCCTTGTTCTGTATTGTAGTATGTCTGATTTCTTCAGTCTCACTGTTGTCTTGCCTCTCTTCTTCCCAGCATTCTCTCACTCTCCCCCCAGAAGTTCCACCTATTCCCTCCTGCCTAGCTATTGGCCATTCAGCTCTTTATTAAACTAGTTATGGTGACACATCTTTAAACAGTGTAAACATATTCTGCAACAGCACACAGTTTTCAAAACGTAATTGTGATGTTTTACTTCCTACCCAGGTGGTTGCCAACCTGAGTATTCCTAGTTCCACCATTCTTTGTGTTTTAGATAGTTTTGTAAGCACTCATTTTGAACTAATTAAGGATTCATGAAAGATTTGAAGTCAGAACTGGAACTTCACCTATGAGGTTAAGACTATCAGATGGATAAGGAAAGCATGACTGTGTATATACCATCTAGAAATGGTACCCAAAATGTAAAATGTCGAGGTTGGAAGTACCAAGGTGGAAAATCAGTAAGCACAGAAAAGCTGCTGTGACTACCTCATATCTATGAGACTAGACGTCAAGATAAGAAGTGTCATTAATAATGTGATGTAGAACTCATGCCTGGTACTGTTAACTGGGCCAAAATCCAAGGCTTGTTTCGTCACAAGCCCTACAGGAGAACGTAATAGTATTTAGCTAAATGAAAACAGTATTAAACTGACTCCTAATGACTTCACTTTATACATGTAGATTAATACATCTCTCAGCCCTCACCACAGAAACTTATTTCAGCAGTAGATAGGGATTAATACAGAGACCCACTACTGATCAACATGCAGAGAATAAAAGTGCTCAGCTCCAAATGTGGCATCTACCTCATATGTCCTCCACCAAAGGATCAAGGATCAAGGAAAAGTGGTTAAAAGATTTTAAGAGCCAGGGGGAATGGGCATTTGCAGCTGACAGTATTTTCCAGACAGGACATTGCTGTTGAACGCATGAACTCAAAGTTCAGAACTGTGACTGTATGCCTAAGACCTGCACAAGAGCAAGCCAGAAAAAGTCTCAGTGTGGAGGAGAGGCTCATTAAGTCCCAACCTTAGCTGAGAAACCATTGGCAACTGATGGCTACTGAGAGAAGAACAAGTCAAAGTTCTTCAGGGAAGCCATTCCTGGGAGGATATCCATGCTCCAGGAAATGGCCTTACCCATATCCACATACTGGCAGCATTAAGTAGACTCGGTGGAATTATAAAAAGAATACATGAGGTTGGGGGTGAAACATGGTTGGAACATGGATAGAAGAGTAATTAGATGGGGGGAGTGTATAGGGGACTGATTTAAGTGCATTATATGTACACATGAAATTCTCAAACAAGAAAAAAATGAAAGAAAACTAACTTTAAAATGACTACTCTACAATATTCAAGTAAGTTATGTAAGCAAGAACTGGGGAAGAAGTGAAGCAGCTACCAGCAAATACTACGGCAAACTGGCTGAATGCTGGGGGATGTCTGACAAATTATGTTTAATTTTTTACCTCTCTTGAATCCAGAATGAAGAACACAACCCTCTTTGTCTGCTGTGTGGGTCCACCATTCCAGTCCTGAACTTGCTCCCTCAAAATTCTCTTGATTTTTCTTAACATAGTTAAAACTTATTTTTAAAGAGAGAATGAATGATTTTGAAAGCACAACAGTAAAAATGAAACATGTACAACTATCAATAAAACAATCCATGTTCTAGCCATCAGCATTTAATTATTCATTATAATCTCATATCATTTGCCCAAATCTAAAGACAAGCTGCTTGCAGAATATACTTTCTGTTCTATCTGTAACTTGCTCTTTTGCTTGGATATTTTTTTCTCTATCTGATTTTATGTTTGCATTTAAATCAGGAATACAAATATTGAACTTACAAATAAATTGATACGAGGTTGAGCCTACGTGTGATCAGAAAAAATCGAAATCATTTTTCTTTCCGGATGAAAGTATTAAAATGAATTGCCATCCTGGCTAAGTGGAGGCATTATGGTGACATGAGTAATAGTCCACGTTGTGCAAAAGCCTGAAGTGTTTGCTGATTACTCAATGGCAAGAGTGTCAGAAACAGGGCTTAGGGACAGATTTCATCTTCTGGAATTATTTCCACAGAGGCAGAGAAGCTGCCACCTTGCTGATTGGGGAAGAATAAACAAAACAAAATAACTCAGGCAACTGATGTAGGCCAGGGAGCAGGACAGACTCCCAGCCTCACCAGTGGTGGTCCATCCAGTCTTCCCCCTTAATTTACTAGTGGATTTATATCACGGAGGAGTCTGCCCACTTCTTTTCTCCAACTCACACTTCAGTTGTTCCTAGTTGGAAAAGGTTTCCTAGCTCTAACTACCTCAAGAAAGATTTTTGGACCCACATAGACTAAGCCATGGTTCTAGTCATATATCTTTCTCATTGGTAGCTATTGCCATATTGCAAACAATCAGAAAGCCCATCGGCTATGGGGAGGCTAGTAAGAGCCAGTGATGCTAATGGCAGTAGCACTGTCTCTGCATGAGACTATATTTGTTTGCTCTGTATGTACCCATGGACTTCTGACTGCTGAGGTGTGGGCACGCATTCGTGTGCTTTTCATAAACCTACAACTTCAAATTCATCACCTCGTGTTAGTGTTCATACACTCACATATACCAAGAGACTATAACAATGCCTGTATTCACACCAACATCACCTGAACAAACAGACTAAACATTGGTCATCTGTGACACAATAATCCAACAGTTGTTGTGGGGGAATTTATGGTGACGAAGTAATCATAGGCATTCCCCGAGAAGCTGACTACCTGGAGTCAGAAACAACCCAAAGACTCAAAGGTTTATTTACATGTACAAGCAATGGGTGCTACAGGTAAGTTTAAGGGAGCCATAAAGTGAGGGACTAACTTTGGAATTGCAGTCTATGGAGGAGATTCAAGGAACGCAAGATAAAGCAGGTAGTTTTCCAAATGGCCGGATGAGCTGGCCAGAGTTCAATGGAGGCAGATTGTGGATACACAGCACTGAAGCAGATTGCATGTAGAGAGCTGCAGAAAAAGACAATGAGATGCAGCAGAGTCAAATCTATTTTTTGTCTAGTGTGGTTATGTCCTCAATAACAGAGAAAAGGAACTTGTCTTTTGTCAAAACCCCTGTTCTTACCTGGAGAAGATGAAGGGTGTCGGTTTGTTTTACCATTAAAGAGGACAAGGCATACAAAGCTAGATCCTGTGGGATCCTGCCAGGCATCAGCCTTCACGAGCTGGCCATGGCCATTACATGGCTGCAGCGAGCGGCATCTGTGCTGGGGATAGGAAGGCTCCAAGAAAGACATGGAAATGCTTGCAGATGAGACTTGTGTGGCGAGGAAGGCAGACCCCTGCGGGTCTTCAGGATGTGTAAAATTGCTTCCTCTAGTAATCATGAAATTATTCTTCAATTAGTTGAGGAGTGAAGGGAGGAGAGGAGAGGAGAGGAGAGGTCTGTGGAATGGTTGAGATTCATCTACACCATCAGAAGACGAGCAACCAGTTGTCTGCCCTTCATAATTAGGACAGCTTACTTGAAATGTGCCAAGCTCCAGAACTTATCTTTGTCTTTGGGGTTAATTTTTCTTGTCACAAATAATGCCAGTGTTTTAAATCACTTGTGAGACATCACCTAGGTATTTCTAAAATAGGCATCAATCCAACCCTGTGATGCAGGGAAAAGGGCAGGGACTGAACCCCATCCTGGCTTTTACTAGCTAAGTGGACATGGCAATGGCATTGTTGTGGTCACAGCCCAGATGATATTCAGATTTAACACAGAGAGACAAAGAGTATCTACAAAATAGGCTTGTGAAAGAGAGAAAATATAACATGCATAGAAGCATTTGACAGGCATAATAAGCACCCAGGATGTCCGTGTGTGTGTGTGTGTGTGTGTGTGTGTGTGTGTGTGTGTGTGTGTGTGTGTGTTTGTGTGTGTGTATATGTGTACTGTGTGGATGCACATGTGATTGTGTATATATGCATTTGTGCATGTTCATGTTGGGGTTTTGTGTATATATGTTTAAGCAGCAGTCAAGATAGAATTTATGTTAGGCTACTGCAGAACATTTATTTCTGTCATGTTTCCCTTGATTATTGAGCTATATTTGCAAAATCTAGCACAATTCCAAACACATTGATCTGTAATACATCTAATACTAAAACAGATTGAACTTTGGATAAAGGTCAGGGTAAATAAGTTATACTTTTCCCTCATCTGGCTTCCTTAGTTTCTCAGTCTATCATAGAAAAGAGAGGTGTACACACATTTAACAGTAAGAGTGCCAGGTTCTTAAGGGGGCCTTAACATAGAGCTGTAAAATTAAATCACACTGCAAGGTGGCCAAGTGTGTGCTCAACTTCTGGCCACTAGGCCCCCCCATGCATTCCAGGATATCTATGAATGCACCCAACCACAGTTGTCAATGTCACACCCCAATAATTTAAGGTGGGATGCTCCTGCTAGACACTTAAGTGAGTTCATATTCATTTCTCATAACTGTTGATACAGTATCTTAACCACTCCAAACTTAATCTGCCATCTTAGAAGTCAGGATTCACTGAACTAAAATCAGGGTATGGGCAAGGCCACTTCCCTTCAGGAGGCTTCGGAAAAAAATTTGTGCCTTGCCACTCCAACCTCTAAAGTTCCCCAGCCTCCTGAACCCATCCATGATCATCTTCCATCTCTAAGAGAGGCATTTGTATTAACCTGACCTCTCTTTTGGCACCACACTTCTGCCTCTCCTGCTTCCTTTACCTATTTGGGGTAGCCTTGTGATTGTAATATGTCTACAGAGATAACCCGGGATGACATCACTGTGAGATTCCTAACTCCTCTCATCTACAAATGCAAAGTCCATTTTTCTGTGTTAGATAACCTATGCAGATATGCCACAGGTTAGGTAGTTTTTAATACTATGACTTAACAAAAAATCAGTTAGCTGAAACCATACATGAACATCTTTGAAGACCATTATTCTACTTATCACACTATGACCCATTTTCTTTCCTAGAAGATGCCTCTTAACTGACTAGCTCAGCATTGCCCCTGAGCTTTACAAATGCATCATCCTTTGAAATATTCCTTCCGTGGGCAAAGTTGTTTCCCTAGTGAAGTGAATGTAGGGGTTTTTCAAAAGAGGGACAAGATTAGTCCTGCAGGCATTCACACAGCCTCTGCTGCCTGTGCCTCCTCTGGACCGCTGCCCACACTGGCTCTTGCCCTTGGGTACACATTGTATGCTCCAAAGTGTCTAGTTTGAGAATATAAGCCTTGAAAAGGACAGACATTCCAGTGACCTTCCTTTTTTTCCTGAGAATAGTCCCGTCCATTCAGTTTTTGGACTTAACACACATAGGTTGTGTGATAAATGAGAAGTTTTATGTTTCATTTAAATATGGCAACAATCAAAGAAAAATGCACCAAATAAAAGACTTTTATTATCTTCTTTTACCAACTAAAATCCAGTTCTGAGAATATTCAGAAATGCTGTACAGAGCCAAGTCTCATGTTCATTAATGTAATTGGACATTAGCACCATAGCCACATTTTCCTCCTCAACAGTGAGAATGACCCCCTTCCCAAATTGTCATCAATAACAGCACCAGGATGCTCAGACTGGGTCTGACGAGACTATAACTGTGATCTTGGTCCCTTGGGCTACAAGGTGATTTTTATTTACAGTGACAAGATGATCTTTGCTGTTTCTCCTTGGACAGTCCACACAGCTCTATCTCTGAGCCATAGCATAGCCAGGCTGCCCTTTCTGCCCGACTCCCTAAGTGGTAGCATGTCAGAATTCATCTTTCTACAATGGGGAAGTTCCATCTCTCTTGCCCCAGGGAAGTATCCTTGTCCTCTCCGATCCTGTGATCTGGGAGCAGTTTGAACTTTTCTTAGAAGCTCCAAACAGGTTATTTCACATTACAATCATGACGGGCTCTACTGTAGCTAAAATGATCAATGTATAAGGAAGCCTGACAACCAGAACATAGCAGTTCATAACTACACAGCCTTTCAGTCTGAATTTTTAATTGAACCTTTAGAACAAGCACCCTGAATCAAAGGCAGCTTTTATTAGTGGGAGCTTCCAACAATATTGTTGAAAAACTATAATGAAGCATAATTATATAAATAAAATGGTTAAATTTTATATAACCAAAATATCCAATTTTTCACCACTAAAATACTCAAATCATTATTATGGCATTTTTTTTACATTGTGATTGAGTTTCACACAATGGCTGGGGAAAAGTGTGCTCTAGAGTTGACTCTTGAGACTCAGGCCACAGCAAATGTAATGGGGCTAAATGTGGTTTGAGCTCAGACAAACTGTGAGTTAAGCCATCTTTTGTGAGTCACTCACCTCTTTATACTTGAAAGATATTAGCTCAATTCTCATACAAGTACTATCTAATTCTGATATACTGGAAAGAACTAGCTACCTGGTACCTTTCGACCTTTACTAATATTTTCTGTAGGTTATTGCTCACTTGTAACAAAGAAGGAGTTCTGAAACAAAGCATCCACCTTAGTGCTACCAACCTCCGTATTCATATATTTTCACTACCTAACTGTAGACAAGAAAAATAGGCTGGAACAGGCAGGACTGTGTCCTTATTCATGAAGAGAGGAACTCAAAGACCTCAAACCTTTGAAGGAAGTGAGAAGAGCGTCTAGCTGTTGCCTGTTTACTAAGACAATTTCTTCATGCTCTAAGGTGAAATGATTAGATGACCTTAATGTTCTAAAGATAAGTTTTATTCTAAACGTCCTTTCATTATATTGCCTCCACTTTCCAAATGGCCACTGGATGCTCCTGTCACTGGTTTTTCCCTCTCATTTTTTTTTTGTTTTTTTTTTGTTTTTTTTTTTTGTTGTTGTTGTTTTTCAAGACAGGGTTTCTCTGTGTAGCTTTGTGCCTTTCCTGGAACTCACTTGGTAGCCCAGGCTGGCCTCGAACTCACAGAGATCCACTTGGCTCTGCCTCCCGAGTGCTGGGATTAAAGGCATGCACCACCACCGCCCAGCGTCCCTCTCATTTTTTTTTCTTGAAAATAAATAAGAAAATTAATATAGAGACTCACATCTGGTAAAAATGACTGTTGGGTGCTTAGCCCTAAATGGCACATATCTATCAACTCCTCCCTCCACCAAAGGCTCATAGAATATCATGGGAGAGAAAGCTAAAAGAAAAATGTAAAAGCCAGAGGATGGGAGGACTACTATTCATGCTGTCTTCTGAACATGGCGTGGCTATTGCACTCATGAGCTCATTGCAGCTATGGTTACTTGGAAGCCAATGAAATCAGTAATATTCCAGCAGGCATAACTGATAGGAGTAAGTGAATTATAAAAAGAAAAGTGAGAAAAAGACATGACGTTAGAAGGGGGTCATGCTAGGAGTCTCTCAGGGAGCTAGAGGAGAGAGTTGGGAGGAGATAGGATCAAAATATGTTGTCTGCACTCATGAATTTCTTGATGAGTGAATAAAAATATTCTTTTAAAAAAGACAAAAGATCATAAATTCTTTGAAATAATAAATAATAGAAAAGTTAATCCTTCTTATCTGTGGAGAATTTTCACTCAAGGAGAATTGAATGTGTCCCATAGTCCCTATGTCTGAATGTTAGTAGTGTTTTGTCATCCATTCCTCAGGTGGGATATATCTTTGCACAAGGTCATGAGCTGTTGTTCCCTTTCACTCTGACTTCAGGCCTCAAAGAACAAGCTTTCTGTGACAGAAAGACAAATACTGTACAGGTTGACTCCTTCCCATACTTAAAAAATGTCTTATTCTCAATTAAGTCAAGAGGAGGTTGAAAGCAGAAAGCATAATTTTATATTGGAAGGAATGAGAGGTAAGTGTCATTTGGAGGGTAGTGGTAGATAGAACTTTGCGAATCTTGTTCTCAGTTTGTGATACCTGAACCAGACACATCCTAGGAGACCTCAGAAGCATAGTCTCAGTCGTGCTTGAGATGTGCTGTACCAGAGACACCTGGGGTGCGGTCATTGTCTGGGTTCAGGTACCTTCTATATGACTCTCCTGCATGTCAATAGTCTCTCATCTTAGATATCACAAGTTGCCTCATCCTACTCAATCAACACTTTGAAAGTGTGTGACTGAAATGGAAACAGGCCATGAGCTATCTGTAGTTGTGTGCTTAATTCCATTCATTGTGGTAATGGATAGCTATTGAAGACACAGTAGTAGCTACCACCTAGGCCCTCAAAAGCTAGTACAATGTACACAGCAGACATATATAGTGCTCCAAAGATGTTTATTGATTTATATAAATCAAAACATGATTAACATTAGCATCTTACTATAAGTTACCATTTACATACTTCTCTGGTCAAATATGGCTAAAAAATACCCCATGGGACGCCCTGAGGTGACTCAGTTGATATTTCTGGAGTAGTGGATACACATCCTTCAGCTTTAAACCTAAAACTTTCTGCAAGGTAAGCATCCTGAATAAAGATATCAGATGGGCTCTTCTTGGAAAGACTCTGCTCATGGTCAGCATTGGGTTCTCCCTACTCACCTTTCTCAGGAGCTGGATAAGGGCTTTATTGCTCTATTTCATTGACTTATTTTTGTATCTGTTATTTTGAATTACAGATATTAATTCTGTCAGTGACTCTTTGCTTAGCTATAGTTTGGATCAGTGACCCTGAATACTGGATAGAATTACACAAAGCAAACATCCTGGGAATATTTAAGTTTGAAGTTTCATGTAGATTTATGTGAGGACAAGCACTATTGAAGGTGTGAGAAAAGAGAAAGAATTATTCTACTAAAATACATCAGCAAGATTCCTGACGGTTAATTACTGCTTTTCAGAAATCATCCCTAACCTGTCACTGGCTCACTGATGGGCAGTGATTTCCTCTCATTCACTGTACACACCTGCAAGCAATTGCCTTCTGCTGCTTACCTGTGATTCAGGTGTGAACAAGAGTTGGTAATAATATTTAAAGTTATGCAAATGCATGTGATGGTAAAGCACAGAATGCTAAAGATATCCGAGAGTTTAGCATTAAAAATCAAGTCAGTAAATCAATAGGAAATGTTGAAATACTTCTCTACTACACACCCCATGTTAGACAGTCAATAGTCACAGTCCTCTTTGCTGCTTGCATGCCATGTCAACTCAGAGTTCAGACATAAGGAAGGGAAGAAAGGGAAGGAAAAAGGAGGAAGAACAGGAGAAGGAAAGTGGGAAGGAAAAAGTGGAGGAAATAAGAGTGAAGGTGCAGTGTGGAACAATCTTTGTACACTGTAAATATGTATTACTCTCATTGGTTAATAGAGAGTTGATTGGCCTATAGCTGGGCAGGAGAGATTGGTCAGGAGATCCAGACTAGGAGACTTCTGGGAAGAAAAAGGGTGGAGTCAGAGAAGTAGCAAGCAAACACAGAGAGAAGCAAGATGGGCATGCTGTGCTGAGAAAAGGCATCAAGCCTTGTGGCAAAGTGTAGATAAGAAATATGGGTTAATTTAAATGTAAGAGTCAGCTAGTATCAAGCTTGAGCTATTGGCCAATCATTTATAATTTATATAACCCTCAGTGTGTTTGTTTGGTAGCTGCTGATGGGTCTGAAATTTCTCCCTGCTTGAAGGGAATCAAAGAAAAGAATGAGGAGGAACATGAGGGATCAAGAAAAAAAAGAAGAGGAAGTATAAGAGGGATGGAGAGAAGAGGGTGGGAAGAAACGAGGAAAATGAGGTACAAAAAAGAGAAGGAAGAATAGAGGGACCAATATTATATGAGAGAGGGGAGAGAAAAAAGAGAGGAGAGACAGGTAAAGAAATCAATGACTAAAAAATTGAATGGAAAAGATTATAGAGGATTTAAGGAAGGATGTGTGAAGTGAATAAACAGGTAAGCATCCTAGAAGAGAAACCATTCCCTACATGGAAACTAGAGAATGTAGTTAAGGTGGATATCAGATCGCATAGTGTCTCCACTGTGTTTTCACGCTTTTCTGATTAGAACAGAAAGTGAAGAACATCCTGACTACTTAATACCTACCAGTGCACAGATAAATTATCACTCAGCTTATCCCTGATCTCAAAGTGGCTTTTGATACCGCAGCAAAGACACTTACACTAGAGGCAATTCGAATCATTTTGGGGAAGAAAAAGCAGACATCTATTGTTACATTTAAAGTGTCTTTGCCACTTCCTGTGTAAGTTGCCAAATCATGTGTTAAATTCAAAAATAGAGATGAACATTGAAAGTTCATCAGTCTGTAATGAACGAGCTCGGAATTGTACAGGAGAAAGAAATGTGAATGATGAAAAGCATGGGAACTAAGTTAACTAGGTCATCTGAGTTTTGTGGAGCCCAGGCAGACCTAGAATATACATTTCTTTCCATTGAGTGGTATACTGTACAGGTAAAAAGAAATTATTCTTTTCCAATAACAGATGTGGATAGATAATGAGAATAAGAAATGTGTTACTCTCTATCAAGCATATATATATATATATATATGCCTTAAATTAACATATATTTATTTACAGATAAGACTTATATACCTTCCACTATAGATTATTGATCTAAGTATTACCAGTTTGTCAATATTCTATTTCTTTCCTTTTTTCCAATTCATTGTCAAGTGACGTACTCATCATTACCTGGTAAACAAGACTGTGGTAGTATTTAGAGCAGTGGTTCTCAACCTGTGCTTCACAACCCCTTTGGGGGTTAAACAACCCTTTCACAGGGGTTGCATATCAAATATCCTGCATATCAGATATTTATATTATAATTCATAACAGTAGCAAAATTACAGTTACAAAGCAGCAACAAAAGTGATTTTATGGTCAGTGGACACAACATGAAGAGCTGTATTAAAGGGTCTTAGCATTAGGAAGGTTGAGAAGCACTGATTTAGAGCGTTGGTTCTTCAACACTCTATAACTCTTACACTACTAACTAACTTCATAACTCAATTATTACAGTTAAGGGTCAAAGTTATCAGATTAACTAATAGAAATAGTTATCAGAGGCCTTTTGTGTGTAAATGAAAGGATTGTTAAACAGTTTTTAATGTTTCAAATGTCTTTAAAATCTAGACAAAATTTAAAATCTAAGTGATATACTGGGGGACTAACTTTGTCAGATCCATAAGAGAAGAAGAAGTTGGGCAGGGAAAGCTCTCAGGTTACATGTGTCAGTTATTCTCCTCTTGCTGTGAAGAATCACCATGACCAAATGCATTGTTGTCTTGAAGTAGAATCTGTGTGAAGCACCTCAATCCACCTTTTGCTACCCTAAAAAGCATGGAGTCAGGGAAGATGAAATAAGCCTATTGTTAGTAAAGACATGGTGTAATGGGTAGCCATTGCAACTTTGATCTGGAAGTTCCAACCCCTATTGAGGCTTCAGTAACTGTCACGCCTACAAAGCAGGGCCAAGAGAGGACCCTGAAGACCCAAGATCCAGATGTGCTGGCTCTCTTGGTTCCTGGACCCTGGACTCTGGAGGTAGACTGAGCAGAGTTCTCCAGAGAACACTGCCGGACTGTGCTACACCTTTCCCAGACCCTGTAACTTATCCCTTCACTTGTAAGTCACCCAACAAAATAAACCTCCCTTTTAACTACATTGAGTGGCATTAATAATTTCACCAATAACATGAACTATGAAAGAAGAGTTCCCTAAGAGTTCTCTCAACTATCATGCCTGAGCCATTCATTCTTGAAGAACTAGACAACCAGTGAAGAAGCATATAGAATTATTATTCTTGATTCCTTTTGTATATTAACATAATTTTTTACTGATTCTTTGAGAATTTCATATCATGCACCCCATTCCCACTCATTTCCCAGTCCTTCCATGTCTGCCCTCCACCCTTGTAGCCTCCCCCCGCAAAAGAAAATAAAAGGAAAAACATTTCACTCCTCCATCTTTCCCACCTCTACATCATATTTTTTTTTTTGTCATAGTGGCCTTGGGATCTGCAGTGTGCCGCAAAATATACCCTTTTGCCCAAACAGCTTTACTTGTAAGTGTTCATTGCAATGAGTTGTTGGTTTGGTTCAAAGCCTCTGGCTTCTGGTACACCATCAATACTGGACCCTCACTTAAATTTCTCTAGGATATCCTGCTGTTGCCCAGAGTTATGGAAATCCTGTATCTATAATTCCATAGGATCAATCTAGTCCTGCCCTCCAGCAGGTCATAGATGGGGTAAATGTTGAGGTGGGTCAACTCAAAGCCCAGGATGTGGGCCTGGGTGACAACTAAGTTGGTCATTCCGGGCCTCCACCAAAGTTTTCCCAGGGCCTTTGAGTGTCTTGGGCCAGCTATCCCCAGCCCATGACACTGGAGCCAATTCTCCAGGATGGGGTTTTGAGGTGGTCTTTCCAGATGAGGCAGTTGGGGAAGGGTAAGCCAGCTCTCCCACAATCCCTGGTAGTAACCCAGGCCACAGACATCAACACAGACCCCAGCTGTGGTAGATCCATGGACCCAGACATGGCCCTTGGCTGAAGCTCAGGCAGGATGTCACCATAGCTCTGTTGGCAGTGCGTGCTACTCAGATTAGTGTGGCTCTGGCAGCAGCAGCATGGCCCTTGGACATCTGTATGCCCTTTAGTGGTAACACAGGCTATGGACGTCAACACAGACCCTGTCTTTGGTAAGGCCACAGACCCAGATATGCCCCACAGAAGCAGTACAAGCTTGGACATCACATGGCCCCAGGTGGCAGCATAGGCCACCATATCAGCCTGTTCCTCACCTTTGCTGCTTCTTTAGTTTTATTTCCCTCCACAGCTCACAAACAGCTTTTCTTCTTTCTCTACCATTTCTCCACCACATACCTGTTCATCATCGTAGTGCAGCCAGCCCACCCACTGGAGCTGCTTGGTGCCACACAGGCTCGTGACTGGCTTCTGCCCTCCCACGCAGGTGGCTGGCTCCTACTCTCCCAGACCACTTGGTACCAAGTGAGCTGGCTTGATTCCTTTTAAATAGATAACTTGAAGAGGGGTGGATAAAAACACCTTAGCAATTTGAATAGTTACAAATGGGATAATACGATTTATTGTCAGAATGGAAAATCACAGGAGGAAGCACTCATCTAGACCAGGTAGGTGAAATGTATCAGTGACCTCAGTCTGGGTCTTTATCTACTCTCTTGTGCTTCAGCCCATCACTTGAGTTTCCTTTAGAGGCCCTTCATGTATCTGAAGCTCTGACACTGTGGTGTACCTCTGACAGCTTTTCTCTTTTCCAGACAGGTAATCATGGTTGTCAACCGCAAGAACAAATCTCTAGGCATATTGCATCATGTGCTGTACTTTGTCCCTCTTCTCTGTCATCAGAAGGCTAACACAGCATTTTGTTTACCCCCATTTTTTCTCTCCCCTGTTTATCTGTATTTACACCCTTCTGCAATACTCAGAGAATGAGAACATGTCTGTGTATGGAATGGGCTACACTGTCCATTTGGACTGAATATCCACTGAAATAGGGTCCATCTTGATCATGACCTCAGAGTAAGAAAATGCCCATGGTCTTCAAAAAGTATATAAACTAATATAGAAAGATTAGAAGACACCTGTAAAATGCAGAGTGTTAGAGAGTCAGGGCAAGACAGACCTGAGGAATTTCAAACTCTAAAGCTTAACTGTGCTAATCAGATGATGTCACATACATGAAGAAGAAATATTACTGTTGTGAAGAACACAAAACAACATTCCCAGTCAATAATTCTAATTCAAAATTTAAAAAAACCCACTAATGTTCATATTTAATGTCAGAATGGGAAGTAACAAGGTGCTGAATCAAGTCAGAACCTGTGCTCATCCATACTTGATCAGAAGGTATTTATGAAGCAAGAATTTCTAAAACACCAGTGTTAGAGTTTTAAATGTAAGCTAGTTCCTGCATTGGGAAGGTGGTTTTGGTAAAGAGGTTGCCTTGCAAGGAGGAGCAAATTAGTGAGTTCAACCCATAGAATTCAATAAAAAATTCCAAACTGTGGTAGCACCTGTTTGTGATCCCAGTGTTAGGGGGTGAACACAACTTTCTAGAATAGCTGTGTTCACCCCCTTACTTGGAGAGTTCTAGGCCAGTGAGAACAAAGATGAAGACACATGAGGAGTGACATCTAATGTTGTCTCCTGGCCTCCATACACATGCTCATATAAGCACACAACTACACACACACACACACACACACACACACGCACTGCCAATTCCTAAGTATAAATAGCTTGTAGTCAGCTCTCTAGCTTGAGCAGAGAGGCAAAGACACAAACCTGCCCAGTGCCATTAATACTGAGAGGGAAGGGATGCATGATGTGGAGTCCACAAAGAATCAATAAAAGTTAAAAGAATTTAAAAAAAATAACTGAGCAAGAGAAGAAGACCCACACAGCCTGCCCAGGGCTCTCCACCCTGGACAGAGAGGAGAAAATAAGGGCCTGCCCAGTGCCACAAGGCACTATTATGGTGAGCAGATATATGGTGAGGTATGGGAGACAGAAAGAGATGGAGGGAGAATGGTTCATGTCCTGGGGCAGATCTGAAGAGGTAAAGGTGGTGAGAAGTAGGCTGAGGTGGGTGGCCTGCTTGCTTCCCTGGGCCTAGACTGCTTCCGAAGACCAAGTCTGGGCCTGTGGCCCTGCTACAGCCTACGTCTGTGTTGATGTCCATGGCTCCTGTCACCACTTAAGGCCAAGAGGATAGGGCTACAGAGTTGGCCCTGCTCCTCACTGGCTGCAACACTAGGGAGAACTGGCCCTGTCCCTCACCAGCTGAAGCACTCAAGAGTGCAGGTCCTGAGCAGCATGACAGAGCTGACCCTGTTGGTGGGGGCATAAGCAAGCCAGCCCCAAGGGCATGAGTGTGGGAGAGCTCACTTCACTGTCATGTCTGTCATGTGGTGGTGTGAGTGGAGGAGAGATGCCTTCCCATTGCCCCTCACCCCTCTCTGCCTGTAGTATGTAGGAAAGCTGGCCCCAGGGTCTTGAGAGTAGAAGAACTGGCCCTGCCCCTTACCGGCTGCAACACTTGGGAGAACAGGCCCTGCACCTTGCCTGGGTAGCACAGCAGAGCTGACCTGGCTGGTGGGGACTTGGGTGAGCCAGCCCTGAAGGCATGAGAATAGGAGAGCTTGCCCCATGGTTGCATGGGCAAGGGAGAGAGACCCTCCTACTCCCCCCTACCATGCACCTTGCTGCCAGTGGCAGGTGGGAGAGCTGGCCCTGCCTCTCACCGGCTATAACACTTGGGAAAGTGGCCCCTGCACTTCACCTGAGCACACAGGAGAGACGACCCTAGTGCTGTAGGTGTGGATAAACTGTCCTGAGGGCATGAGAGCAGGAGAATTGGCCCTGCCCATTACTCCTTACTGCATAGCGTAAACTAGCCAGGGCAGTGCTGGAGAGCTCACTTTGGTGGTGAGGACGAGAGAGAGCTGGCAGGCTGACCAACCCAGCAATCACCCAGGCCCAGAACCAAGGCTATGAGTTGGCCCATCCCAATATCCAACCCATATATGATCTGCTGGAGGTAGTGAAGGGACCAGTCCTGCAGACCCAAAGCTGCAGGAACTCCAAGACACAGGACAACAAAAGAATAACCAAAAGGAGTCCCAGTGAGGGCCCAGCAAAAACCAGGGGCCTCATACCAGACCAAGGACTCATTGCAACGAACACGTGCAAGTAAAGATGTATGGACTAAAGGGTTTACTGTGTGACTCACTGTGTCAAACTACAGCTTCCATAACTAGATCTTTCTTCCTTTCTTTTCTTTCTTTCTTTCTTTCTTTCTTTTCTTTCTTTCTTTCTTTCTTTCTTTCTTTCTTTCTTTCTTTCTTTCTTCCTTTTCTCTTAAATTTTATTTCGTTTTATATTGGCAGGGAGGTTACAAGGGCAGAGGGCAGATGTGAAGAGATAGAAAGATGGGTGGTATCAAGATGTATGATGTGAAGCCCACAAAGAATCAATAAAAAGTGAAATTAGAAAAAAAAAACCTCTATAGGAGAAAAGAAATTACCCAGTTTCAGTAAAGACTCAAACAAAAAGCTTGTAGTCTATCTAAAGGATAGCATACCAGTCTGAAAGGTAAAATGGGGCACTCCAATGATGTGCTACTCCATCAGGCTTTATGTACCTGGTCTGTGCCCATTGTATTTATTTCAGAATTTGAGGTTAGACATGAGACTGGCTCCACTGTAGACTGTAATAATATTGTGAACGTCCTTGTCCTGCTTGTCTTGCTTAAAAAAAAAAGTCAGGCAGTGAAAATTCTGATCCAATAAATAAGTGGACTCTCTTGGAAGTGTAGTCAAGAATTCTAAACTCTGTACATACCCAGCTCTGAGTCCATAAGAAAAGCATATGAAGCGCACACCAAACTTTGGCTTTGCTGTCCCCCACAACCCCAGTGAGACAGGAACTGTTGATGCGGCAGTGTTTGTGTCCACAAATAAACAGAGTAGATGGTCAGCATGAAGCAAGCTGGCATGGGGGAAGCTGGGTTTTCTTATTCCCACCCTCCTCTTCCTCTGGCCTCCCATGTCATGAGAACGCCCTCTGTGGCAACCCCACTGAGAACAGCTGCAGAACTGCACCTGTTCCCTAACACTTCGCTAATTCTGCTCAGTATGTGGGTTCATGAGGTAAGATGTGTTTGCCAAAGGACTTACCAGAGTTTGGATCATTCACCATAAACGTGGGCATCACTATTCTCCATAGTCTGAGAAGAAGAAATTTTTAAAATGTAGCAGTTCTGCACACACACACACACACACACACACACACACACACACACACACACTCCCTCTCCTCCTTGGATTTTGAGCAAACTTTCCACTCTTCTTCCACTTGGGTAAAGGCTTGGCAATTGTGCTGTCCTCTGTCAACCCTTCAGTTTGACTTGAGGCTGGGGACTGGGCTTAATAAGGACGTGTAAAAACAGAGCATGGCCCATTAGCATCTCCAGTCTACCACATCGTGAATTCCAGCATTTTCAATATATATATATATATATATATATAAAACAGCAGATCAGGACAAGCCTCAGCCTTCCCTCAAAATTGCCACCACACCGCCTGTGCCAGGATCCCTGCATTTTGCATTGTGTCAGTGTGTGTCAGAGGTTTCAGGAAAGGTAATATAGAAGATGAATGAAAGTCTATCATTGCGGTGCCAAGATGAAAAAGTGACAGCTCATAATGAAAAGAAAAATAGTTTCCATTTTGGGCCTCTGTAAGTAAGAAAGTGACAGAGGCTTGGGAACTGTGAGCCTGAAAAATGGTCCCTTTGACAGACATGCCTGTAAGTGAGAGGGCCCCCGATATAATGCTGCCTATAAGAGAGGGAATAATGCTTATTTTAGGCATTTCATGATTTTAAATAAATCCTTGGCTACTCCCCAGGAAATGGCATGGAAAGGATAGAGTGCTAGGCTAATTTAAAGAGTATATGGTCATTTATATTTAGTCTTTTAAATTTAAGTTGGTTAAACTTATTTATTTCTGCCAGAATGGACAAAACGTCAATAGTATGAAAAAAATTAATAAACAATGAGAAGGAAAAAAAGTGTCACTTTAGAATCTTCCTTGGGATTTTTTTTTCCCTTTTGGCAAGATCTTTACAATGAAGTTGTAGACTGGCCTTTGTAATTTGCAAAATATTTGAATTAAATTCAATACAAGGTGAGATGACAGAATAAAATACTAATAATATTTAAAACTTTAATATCCAATCTCGGGGTTCTCAAGATTATCTGATAAAATATTTTTGTTCAATATCTGATACTTCTGTGTCACACCAGGCATTACCTATTTGCATTGTTTACTCTGACCTAATTTGCATAATCTCTTCACTCACCTTGACATAGAAACAAGGAGAAACACATGTCCAAATCATTCAGTGACTGCCAGGCCAGTGGCTTTCTGCTTGCACATTGAGGCTGCTGAGAACACACGCTATTGTATTGATTCTCTTAAACGAGGCTGTACAAAAATCTATCTTGGAACTGAGGCTTCTAAGAGTTTTCACTCTCTTGGCTTCAACCAAGTTCAAAGAAATAAATGATCACTGAACAGGGCGATTGCTAACCACTGAAAGATCAAATCTGAAGCCCCAAGGAAAAGGTGAATTTATGTATCACAAAACTAGATGTGTAACGGAGTTTGGGACAGCACCTGGGAGGGTCTGAACACCCCTGGAATAGGTCCTTGGGTGCTAGGTCACAATCATAGACCCACCTATCCCAATGCCACAAGCTCTGACTGCCAAATCAGCTTCCTGGTGCTAATTCAGCATTGCCTTTTTAGCAACAAGTATATATATTTTTTTCTGGGATGCTAAACTTGTATGGGAAGGACTTGCCCCGTTCCAGATAATAAAAGCATGCCTGTTTGCTGGTAGCTACTGTAACCACACTGGGCATGCCTCTTATCTAGTGTTGTTCCAGAAGGAGAGGTAACAACATGAGGAGCCTTGGGAGAGACATGTCAAAGCCCCTCTGTACCCTCTTGGGCACTGTCCCATACACTTACCTTGCTGTGCAATGACATGTTCCTATATAAATGAGCTGTGACCATAGAGCAGGGAAAGGTATTTGGAGGGGACCTGAGTTTGTATCTAGCTTGGCCTTTTTCAAATCTTGTGAACACTGGCCAATCATTTTCTGAGAAGCAAAACAAAACAAAGCAACAACAGCAGACAGAGAGAGAGAGAGAGAGAGAGAGAGAGAGAGAGAGAGAGAGAGAGAGAGAGAGATTCCAATGTGTTCCAATGTAGGCTTCTTCTCAAAATTAAATGTGTTCTCATGTATAAAGTTCCTGAAAATTGTAAGTATTTTATAGTAACAGGCTGTTTCCCCAAGGCTAATTGTTGGAATACAATTACTTTTGTTTCCTAAGTAAATGTCCTACGGTACACATTCTGGATATATTTGAGGAAAGAGCAAAAGCGGGGAGGTTATATGGGAAAGAAGTTTTTCAACTCTACAGAGCCAAAGATGGAGACAGGACAAAGCAGGACTGTATACATTGAGTTCTTGGCTGTTTGAGTTTTATTTTTACTCATATTCTGTCCCTAAATTACAGCAATGTTAGGTGCTAAAACATAGTGCCTAGGGCAATTACCACAATCTACCTTCCCAGAGAATATCCCTAAGCAAAACCCAAAATAGGAAACTAATGAATAACACCATAGAAAGTGCATTTTGATAATAACCAGTCCCAGACAAATAAAGGCTAACACTCTGGGTAAGTACAGAGAAGCAGGTCCTGGTGCTGAGATTTATTAGTCATGGACAATCTGTCCAACTACATGCAGGCAGCTTCTGCTCTCAGAGTAAAATAGAAAAGAAAAACCAACAGAACAGAACAGACAAAGGGCACAGGAAAGACTGGTGTTATGCTGAGAACAATGTGCCTCTGAAAAGATGGCAAGGAGATGCCCTGATAGAGCTTCCGTTGCACACTTGTTCAGCAAGGACAAAGAGTGCAAAGAGAAGAAGCATTTTCACAAGGTGTTGGGAAAAGAGAAATGATTTCCTGAATGAAGATTACCGCTAGTAAAAATGAGTGTGTAGTGAACTCCCGAAGACACCAATAAACAAAACACTAGCTTACTATTTTGAGAAGAGAAAGTGAATAGGGCCATTATCTCAAATCCTTTGTGTTTTCTACACACCATCCTCCTTGCTGCCTACCTCTGTGTTTGCTGACTTCTAGCCTAGTGGGCTTGTCCGTGTATTCCTCAGCACCAATTGATTTCACTATGTTAAAGAAAGATGGATCTCATTATTTGAAACAGCATACACACACACACACACACACACACACACACACACACACACACACACACACTTATGCATACAAGTACACACTTGTCTCCACACTCATACACTCACAAAAGTACGTGTGTACCACAATGCATCTAGATGAACTTGAGATCCCCTGCTCTGTGTGACTCCAACTGAAACACCATCTCTGAATTCACAGAGCATTGAATAGCAATGAGAGAGAGAAGGAGGCCACATTGGACTTTTTCGGAAGAATGGTTAGGGCACAAAACCACACTGTTAAAAAGATCTGTGTTAGCTGGGCGTTGATGAGGTGATGTAAGACTAGGAAAGAGAATGGGGCTGTAACATAACCTTAAATCAAGGATCTGACTTCGATAAGCTAAAAGGAAAGAGAAGCAATTTTCTAAGTTCCTAGTGGAGCATCTGCTCACCTATGGGAATTTCCTCTTGTTGATTCAATCAAGATAGACTCCATATTTAGCAGCCTTTTGGTGTGATGAATCATACCCAGCCTAGGTTTACAAAACTCACAGAGAACACTGAAAGCTGCTCCCGCAATTGCCTGCTATTCCAGCCTTAATCAAACGTACGGATTTGTGTCGGTCTTCAATTTCACCCATAGATAACGGCTTAAGTAATAAAATGGGGGACTAAACCTAGACAAGGAAAATCCAAATTGCTAGGGTTTTGAAGACCTGCCAGCTTGGATTTATTGCTTCTCAGAATGAAACTCAGTTTTTAGCTCTACCTTGAGGTAGAACTAAACAAGCATGACACGGCAAGGTGCTGTCTTCCTTCCGCTGTGTTGTGGAGTAAGGCGCCAGCCTCAGGAGCACTCTTCTGAGTTGCCAAGTTCCTTTTCCCGGTCAGTTTTGACCGTTGTTTAGGATGGTGGTTCCTTTCTCTCATTGCATCCACCATTACTTCTTAGCTCTCTCTTTTATGCCTCTCAGGAATTAACAAATTCTACCTCCCTATCAGTTCTCCATGTGCCTGAATTTCTGATGCAGTTTATTGTGTCTGGTTGTTTTAGTTAGGGTTTTTTATTGCTGTAAAGAGACACCATGACCATGGCAACATTTATTAAAAAAAAAAAAACCATTTAATTGAGGTTGTTCGCTTACAGTTTCAGAGTTTCAGTTTATTGTCATCATGGCAGGGAGCATGATGGCAGGCAGGCAGATGTGGTGCTGGAGCTGACAGTCCTTACATCTTGACTCAGAGGCAACAAGAAGTTGACTGACTGTCACACTGAGTGAAGCTTGTGAAAAGAGAACTCAAAGCCTACTCCACAGTAACACATTTTCTCCAACAAGACCACACCTACCCCAACCAGGCAATACCTCTTAATAGTGCCACTCCCTTTGGTAGACATTTTCTTTCAAACCACTACACTACTTTTCCTTAAGGAGAGCAAACTTCCCTTAACTGGAGAAGTAGTGGAAAAATGAGAAAGAGTAAAAGCAAGGACAGTAAAAGCAATGGGAGAGAGCGATAGAGAAAATGGGAGAAAAATATAGATGAGGTGGATAGATAGATAGATAGATAGATAGATAGATAGATAGATAGATAGATAGATAGATAGACAGATGACGGGAATAGAGAAATGATAAAGATAGATAGATAGATAGATAGATAGATAGATAGATAGATAGATAGATGATAGATGGATGGATAAGTAGATAGACAGATGATAGGAAATGCTCTAAAATCGCTGCACATTCTATTTACTGTTGCTATAGGTAGTATGTTGTATTTTTCAAGATCAATCTATTTTTATTGTTGTATATATGTTTGCCTGCATACATGTGTAATACATATATGTCATGTGCCTGAGGATGCTAGAAGAGAGTTCTGGATCCCCTGGAACTGAGTTACAGATGGTTGTGAGCCACTGTGTGGGAGCTGGGAGTCAATTCTAGGTCCTCTAAGGAGCAGCAAGCTCTTTTAACCACTGCACCTCTCTCCAGCCACACAATTGTGGTGCTGTCTCCTCACCCACGCGTGTTTTCCCTTCTTGTTCCCCTTCCTGTGATTTTTCATCACAAAAGCTGATTCATGGTATTTTATTAACTGTTTTCCTACTAAGCTTAGCTAACAGTAGAATACCGTAGGGAAGGGAGAGGTGCGCCCCGGTCCTCTTCAAGCCAAGTGTCCAGGCCATACTGTCTCTTTTCCTTGGGAATAACTTCAGTGGAGTACCACTGCCTTCCAGGTAGGTGGCCTTTGCATCCTGGTGCTGCGACCTTGTCCTGGGGTTCCTCGAGTCCTACGGATCTTCCTACCATTGATAATATATGGTTCTGTACTCTCATGAACTCCCTTTAAGTAGTTGTCAGAAATAAATTCCCACTATTGAGTACCTGTAATAACCTCTATTTTCCTAATTATATTTGACTGATAACTGCAGCAGTACCTCTCACATAATATTTATCAACTCATATACTAAAATGTTCTCTGATACTGTCAAATACATCCTATTTCTTACTTGACTTTTCCAGACAGTGTCATGGCTTCTTCAGAAGGAATGTAACTTAATTCCTCTTATCACTTCCCTTCTTTCTTCTTCCTGGTTCTTTGACTTGTGAATTGCTGGATTAAATCCTCACCTGAGGTAGGAAACATGAGATGAAAGGGGGAAAGAACCATAAAAGGAAGGAAGGAAAGAGAAAGTGGAGATTGCCATTAATTGAGTTGGATACCATTCTTATTCCTATCTTTGGGGTAAAAGGAATGAAGTTCCCATAAGCTAAATAGCTTGGTTCAAATCACCTCCAGCCTGCTATTGGGAGCCAAGTGGACTACTGCTTCGACCTCAGTGCTTTGATACAGAGCCAGGAAAGGGGAAACCTGAGACTTGAGACAGAAAGACAGTCAAGACTCCAGTGTTCCAGTAGAGGTCATCAAGAAGTCCAAAGCTGCAAAGATTAGATAGAGGAAGTGTGGACTGGAGAAGAGGAGAGACAGAGGAAACCTTTGCCTCACTCTTTTTTATGTGACCACCGGCAGTAGGCAGAGAAGGGGACATGGGTAGCAATGGCAGAAAGAATATTCTGTTGTGAAAAGGTGACCACATGTGAGAAATGAGCATGAACTCTGCGATGCTACTGACAAGGCCAAGGACTATTTTTAGCATATGCCATCTCCCTAATACATAGGTAATTGCTTTTGGACCCTGGTAGAGACGAGCCCTCCATTTGGGGTACCTTATTAAGATGTTGTCAGACCTTGGAGAGCTCCGAGAGGAGCAGAGAGATGATTACGGGGGCTGGAGGGGTTGATTGATGAGACAAGATGGAAAGACTGGTGCTGTTACTGCTTGGATAAATGATAGCTAAGGGAGGCATAATGATATCTATAAATATTTGTAGGGCGGAAGCAGTGAGGGGCAGGGATTCGTGTGCAGCAGATAGAATACAATACCCTCTGCTTCCCTTTGCTGAACTGCCTGCGAAACTTTCTGACAGCGGTGTCATCAGAACCAGCCACGGGGGAAAGAGTGAAAGTGACAGGCCAGGATCATGGGAAAAGCAAGCTCCAAGAAAAACCACAAAGGGTGTTGAAGGGCATCCTCTGCCTAGCCATGGAACCGGATGCAAGGGAACCCAGAGCAGCTGGAGCCACTGCAGGCTCCAGAGCTCACCTTGTTCCTGCCTGCCCCTTCATGTCGTTTCACCTTTGTGTGAGCCTTCCCATACCATGCAATCCTCCTTTCCAGTCTGAATTACTGCTAGACCATAACTAATGGTGCCTCCTAGAGGCCAGGTGCTGAACTAAGGGCATGGTTTCAAAGACAAGGAGACAACCATCTGCAAGCAGACACGAACTAGGGAGCTACCCAAGGAATCATAGAAGAAAAAGCAGGGTTGTGAAACTTCTGACAGATGCAGGCCCAGACAGGACTCAAACTGACTCAGACATAGGCACAGAGAGATCATCCCTGGAAAGCCAGGCTTGAATTTCAGCAGAGCCTAGAAACAGCAACGGATATAAAAACAAATCCCCCTGCCTCTCATGTTAAAGGAATAAGAAACACCCTTCTATCTGATATGGAGGAGACTGTTCCCTCTTTTCCCACAACTCTCCATGTGACTCAGAGATCGCAAAAGTCAAGCTCAGACCTTGCCTTGACCTGCTGAAACACCAGGTATGACTAAGGTCTGCAGGCCTCATTCTGTGAATCAGGAGCTGAGACAGATGTCCTCCTGAAATCAGACACATTTTTTTCCTCGGTTGCCTTAGACGCCTGATCACAATTCATCTCATATGTACTTATCTACCCTCTGTTCTAGCAAACATCCCTCACCACCAGATTTGGAGTGTTACATCTATTGCACTTGCCTGGGAAAAACCTGATTCTTATGTGTCCTGCATTGGTGTTTAAAAAAAAAAAAAAAAAAAAAAAAGAACAGGAAGAGCTAGTTTCAGTTTGGGAAAAGGAAAGACTAGGTGGACACAAAAGAAGTTAATGGAAGGAAACATTTTATAGACCAGTCTGGGTCTGAGAGACAGAATGCATTACAGGTATCAATGGTATGGGAGTTTGGTGAACACCCCCAGAGAGGTTCCAGGTTTTGTGTCCTAAAACAAAAGATGGGACAGAGATACATGGATACAAGCAGAACCTGAGTCAGTCTTTTATGAGGCAGTACACATCCCAGAACAAGGAAATGGACTGAAGCAGAGTAAAAGACTTCAGCACCTCAAATGCTCACACTCTTACAAAGGGTGGGGCTTTTCTGGGGCATTATGGTAGCTTTCTGAGTCCATCACACAATGAGGGCTTTCTTCACCACGTTCTGTCTGTTCCACGTAATCATGCACAATGCTTCATGTATCACTGTCTCACCAGCATCTTAGACCCTTACCCAGACATATGTGTTTTAGTTTTGTGAGCCACAGGTCATTTCAGACACTCTGAAGTGGGTCTGCACCTACATACCTGGCCAGAGCTGGATTTGATCAGCTTCAGCAGGTGGAACATTTCCATGCTTTCTCTTTGAGTACTGACTTTTCTCATATACTAATATCATAGCCTTTACCCAAGGCTCTCCAGAGCCCACTGCTCTCCTGCCTCATTCTTTGCACCAACATGTCTGAAGACCTCATCTACGGAGGGGAGAAGGGAGGCCTTAAATTAAAGAGGCAGCACATACCAAAGGGCATGATCCTAGCCCAGAATCTCTCCTGACTTAGTTTCCTTAATATGATAATGGCAGGAAAGCATGCCTGTGTTGTGAAGCAGATCACACAGCAGATGCTCAGTGGCTGTATAGCTGCAGGATGGTGTCTGACATCTGGTGGGTAATTAAGAAAAGCTTCTTAGATGTCTGGTGGATTTTCGGTGGCTGTGTTGCTGAAAGATGGTGTCTGGAATTTTGTAGGTAGATAGAAAATGTTTATTGGAAGGCTCATGGATGGTCGGTAGATGTGTGAGTGCATGAGTGTCCTGGTATCTTATGGGTCGACAGGAAATATTTCTTAGGTGACTGGTGGATGCTCAGTAGATGTGTGGCTCTATGAATGTTTGGTGTTTGGTGCACAGGTTGGGAATGTTTCCTAGGTGGGCTGATGCTCTCATCTCCTTCCTCACTAGAATGACATCTCCTCACGACAATTCTCTGGCCAAGCATGTGTGAAGCCATCAGCAATTGATTCTGTTATTTCAAAGTGTGTGCTAATGCGAGTCCCAACCCAGCTTGGGGCGTGTCACTGCGGTTTAAGCTTCTCTAAATGTGAACAAAGATAGACCACTTCTCAGCGGAGGACGTAGGTCACACTAAAGCATCAGGTCAGGGAAGACTGAGTGTGTCCTTGAGAAGAGAGGCAGGGCTGTGCTGGAATTCAGACACCATGGTTCACACTGGATACTGGAAGCCTGACCCTGTGCAGAACATAGTCCCAGCCAGACTCACTGCTACTGTGGTAGGTGTAGGCATGTGAACAAAACTTCATTTCCCCAAGCAACCATATTCTATATAACATTTTTCCATATATTTAATGAAACAAAAATTTTTATTGTAACAGACATTTATGGGCTTCATTTGTAGTTTTGTGGAGGAGTCAGAAGCCTGGTGCAGAGAGATAGCAGGTGAGGTAGTCAGTTTGTTTTTATCGTAAGATAGGACCCTCTGTGTTCTCCTCCCCTAAGGCTCCCTTCTCATCCTTCCAGCCTAGAAAAAAAATGAGAGGTTATGGATGGAGATTCTCTTTACACAAAGCCCCAGCTCTGTTAACCCTTCTTGCCTTGCAATGCAGCCACAAGACAACCCATTATTTAATGCTAATGTATTGTTTTCCCACTGCCTGGCTCTGGGAGATCCAGATTCTTGGCTTCACAGACTGGAGCATTCGCCAAAGCAATAAAGAGGGGACGATTGTTCATTTCCATCCCTGGAAGCTGCTCAGCGACAGTGAGGGAGCTGCGGTTTGAGTCTCCTCTAGATGGATTCAAAAGGCATCCTGGAGTAGTGGTTTCAGTGGCAATCAGCTTTATCTCTCCTGACATCCTCCTCTCTAAGTTCTCAGAAAAACAGAACAAACACAAACAACAGCAAGGAAAACTACACAACAAAGCCCTGAGCTTTCAGAAGACACAGGAGATAGCAGATTTGGGCTAGTTCGTGTTAGGTAAGGATGTCCACTCCTCTTTTCTCCTTCCATTTACCACACCCATGGTAAATCTTTGTCTTCTCCTTCCCTGACATCTCTGCTTCAACTGTCATCTTTCTTCAGATATAAAGAAAACCCTGGCTGGAAATCAAACTCCAAGTTCTCACTATGGCTTTACCAAGTAGTGTAAATGAGCAAATCAAGCCAGATGCTACTTCTTCTCCCGTGTAAGTGGTGCTCCTATATTCCCTCCAACTCCTCTATTTATGAATACAATTCCGTTTGCTTACTATATGCCTTCTATGTGGCTTTAGAACCAAGCAGGACATTAAGTACCTTTGATTTCATTACTCCATTCCCAATAAAACAATACAAAACAGTGTCCAGGTTTCTGCTGGCTAGAATCAGCCTTGTAAATTGCACGACCCAATAAGGACTTCAGAGTTTGATTTCTAAATAGTGTTTCAGATTTACACAGCATCATTTGCCAAGATTCTATGCAGCTGGCCAAACACACTGAGATGACCATCCTCCTGAACACTGTGAGTAAATGAATACTACGGATCTGAGAAAGTAGACCATAGTTGAAAAGCCAAAGGTAATACTGTAGGACTACGCTTATATTTATAGGAAAGTTCACATAAATTTCCCTGTGTCAAGGGTGGGCAAGGATGTTTTCAAGGTTAGGTTGGCACATGGGGGACATTCAGTGGCTACTTAGTTCCCATCCATGAGCTCACCAATTTCTGCTTTTTGTTTGTGAGTTTCAGTCAAGAGTTAGAGCCGTGCAACCCCATCTCTGGCTCCGAGAACCATGGGAGAGCAGGCCCTGCTCCTTCCACCCTGGCTCTGATGCTGAAAGCTTCGCCTCCCGGAGCTTGTGAGCATATCACAGATGCTGGGCAGGTGAGCTTTAAAAGATGGGGTTCCAACTGAGTAATCTGTCAAGCCACAGATGACAAAAAAGCTATTTCTGACTGCAGCCAGAATGAGTGATTACTTTGATAACAAATTAAAACAAGCTCGGAAATTGGAAATTACCAGAATTAAGCTATCTCCAATGAATGACTGAGCAGCCCCCTTCAGTACGTTCTCTTCTGTATTAGCCATAAACATGAGCTCTTCATTAATAGAAACAGGTTCATTGCAAGCGGCCACAAGGGGAATCTGTTGGCTGTGGGACACTAACTTCCAACCTGATCGAGGAGACAACTTGTTCTTAACTCGAGTGCTTTCTTGGGAACTTAAAAATTCTTTATGTCCCCTTTGGCTTCCTGCATATGAAGCCAATTGTAATGTTCAACTTTTAAATGTTCAAATATTTTCTCTGTGTGGGATGTTTATGACACCAAATAATTCCTAGATGATTACTGTTTTTAATAACTATCTAATGACTGTATTAATCAGAAATGTCCTTTTGGCTTATAGAAGGCACAAGGGAGAGAGGTAAGAAACAAAGATACTCCTGCTGAGAAGTAGTTAGATACAACTTCTGGGATTCTCATTCTGAAGACTGGGGGAGTTTTTGAACCCAGTATACCCTGCTAATCTTCTAAATTGCCCAAGATGTAATGGATGCCCTTTGACATTCCCACCCCCACCATCCCAATTCCTGTATCCTGAACATAAAATTGCATCATCCCTTTATGGACAATTTTATACGGTGGAAAATGTTGAAGATATTTTTTCAGACATTTTCTGTTACTGTTTCTTTTTTTATCCTGATCCAAGGACCCAGTACATAGCAACACTACACAGCAATGAAACAGAGGTTTCACCATTCCAAAGATAACAAGATTTTTTTTTCAATTGGTGACCTTTACTACTTAGTAAGCTATCAAGTTTGCCTAAATCACAATGACAATCCTGCTGATGCTCCTCCTAACCTTTTTTTGTGGACATTTGCTCAGATGATAGAAATATTTCATTCTCCTTCACATTCTTCTTGCAGGAATATATGGTGTGTGTGAGAGCAAGCATGCATGCATGTGTTTTGTGTGTGTGTCTCAGGAAATAATGAAAAATAGTCAGAACTTTCCACATTATTGGGTGTTTCATTAGCAGAATCACACTGACTATTTTTTGCATCTGATGAGATGGTAATTTTCCTTCTCTTTCATACTGAGCTTGATGGACAGGCTTTTCTTTAATGTACAAATAATCTTTATGACCCTTGTAAGCAGGTCTGATGATAGTCAGCTGAGTAATGTACCAGAACTGAAATTTCCATCTACTTGATGTTTTGCACAGGGGTTTTGATGAAGTCCCTGTCACCTGCTATTAACTTAATATCAAGTCTTAATAGGGTCCCTTTCTCACCATCTCCACGCAGTCGGGGTCCAAATTAATTACTAAGTAAAAATTCTGCCACATAAATCCTCACTTCCCAGGGAGGGGAAAAAAAAAAACACAAGTGTCTGACTTCATCTGAGGACTCAGAAAGCATCCCGTGGAAAATCTGCCTTCAAGACATGTCTAAGATATTTGTGTATTGGTGAGAAAATCAGAATTTCCTGCACAGAGGGGCTTTCTTCCTTATGGTCAAACTCTTATCATCTTTTTCAGCAACTGAAAGTTTGTTCTCAGTGTGCCATGGTTTGTGTAGTGATTGGCAAAATGTTCCCTGGAAGTATTCTCTTATTTGTGTGTGTGTGGGGGGGGGGGGAGTGTTTAAAACAGGGTTATTCTGTATAGCACTGGTTGTCCCAGAACTCACTCTGTAGACCAAGCTAGGCTAAACTCAGAGATCTGCCCCACTCTGCCTCCCAAATGCTAGGACTAAAGGTGTTTGCCACCACACCCAGCTAAGCATTCTGTTTTGTTTTGCTTTGTTTTAAATTAATAAGCAATATATTTGGACAATATTCCTTCCCCTTCCCCAACTCCTCCCACATATTCACTACCCCTACCCACCAAGTTCATGTTCTCTCTCTCTCTCTCTCTCTCTCTCTCTCTCTCTCTCTCTCTCTCTCCCTCTCTCCCTCTCTTGTTCTCACTCTAAAAAACAACTCCAGAGAATAACAAAGGTCAAAATAAACCAATAAAAAGATCAATAAGACAAAGACTACCAAAACACACACACATACATACATACACACACACACACACACACACACACACACACACACACACACACACACGAGTCTGTTTAGGTTGGTGACTGACTCCTGGGCATGGGGCCTGCTCTTGAGTGTGGTTGATATACCCAGTGATACTTCATTGGAGAAAACTGATTTTACTTTGCTAGCAGGTATCAATCACAAATTGCTTCCTGATTGGAGATGAGACTGTGTGTGTCAGGATCATTCAGTCATAAATCGGATGTCTTTATTAAGTCTTTACCCTAATGTCTCAGGGATCTATGCAGAAGAGGATGCAGGAGGACTGTAAGAGACAGAAGTCGTAAATGTCTCCAAGAAAACAACATCTTCCAGACACACCAGGACTGATGCACAAATGAACTCAGAGACTGTGACATCATGCACAAGTTCAAATGAGTATTTTGTTTTTTATTACTTTTACATTTTTAGATTATAATATAATATAATCCCTCATTTTTCCTTCCTGAAAACTGTTCCATACCATATTCAGTTCCCCCTCTCTCTTTCTCTCTCTCTCTCCCTCCCTCCCTCCCTCCCTCCCTTCCTTCCTCCTAAATATATTCCTAAATATAACCTGATCAGTCTGTATAATGTTACATGTATGCATATTTTCAGGGCTGACTTTTTGGTATTGAATAACCACCTTAGTTGCCTGCTATTCTTTCTTTATGTAGGGTGATGCCTTGTGGTGTTTTCCCTGTCCATTTGAGCATCCTTATACTCATAGGTAAGTAGAGTCCTCACCCCTCATCATGAAAAATTCTCTTTGCAACAGATGGAGACTCTTCTGTTTTGAAATGTCCAGTGTTTAGGAAGTTTAGGAAGAAAATGGAAAACTAGACTAGGAAAGAGGTCATGAGGCTTGATTTTCAGGAAAAATACTATGGGGAGTGTGGTAACTTTAGCCTATTTCTAGAAAACTCCAGATGGTAAGTGCTGCCTCCATGGCCCTTCTTCTTACACTTGCCTTAAAAAGTCATGTGCACACAGGTCATGTTGGGATCTTCTGGGGAACTCAGCTATGGCATACTACTGTTGAGTCTATCCACCCAACTATCTCTCATTCTTTATGTATAACCCCAGATGTGTCATCCTGTCCCCTATTGTCACATCTTCTCTTTTCTATTAGAAATATAGGATTAACATAGATACCTATATCAAGTCCTTGAGGCCATTTTTAAATGATTTTAATTATTTATCTATTACATATTACAGTTTATAAATATTTCCATTTGTTTAATATCATTTGATTCTCAGAGTAAATATTATAAATCTATAGAACAAGCAGGACCATCTTAGTCTTAGAATAAGATTTGAAAGGGTAAAGAAATTGAAACAGTAAGTGGATTGAATACTTTGAGTACATATCTGCGCCTTTGGCATTGGTTGACTGTTTTTCTAGAAAGCCAGATGCTCATTTTTCAGGAATCCTTTGCGCTTCTTTCACACAAGCTTGATTTAAATTCTTACCTTTCTAAAGGCACAACAGTCATCCTTAAGTGATGAGTTTGTCTCTGTGTCTTGTTTCAGGCCCACATGTTCTTAATAATTATATTGTTTTCTCATATCTCTATGACCTGGATCCTAGGAGTATTTTCAGTTTTAATCCTTGCTCATCCTCAGTCATACACTAGATGTTCCTTGGACCAGTATAGCCACACCAAGTACTGCAGACATGAGTGTCTTACACCAGATGGTGCTGTAACCAGGTGGTGCTGATATATATATATGCTCTGGGATGTTCTGTATGCTGTGAATATGTGTTGCTCTGATTGGTTGAGAACTAAAATGTTGATTGGCCAGTAGCCAGGCAGGAAGTATAGGCAGGATAAGCAGACAAGGAGAATTTTGGGAAGAGGAAGGCTAAGTCAGGAGATGCCAGCCGGCTGTCCAGGGAGCAGCATGTAATGGCACACAGGTAAAGCCACAGAACACATGGTGACATATAGATTAACAGAAATGGGCTGAGTTTAAGTGTAAGAGCTAGTTGGTAGTTAGCCTGAGCCAATTGCCAAGCAGTTTTAATTAATATAAACCTCTGTGTGTTTACTTGGGTCTGAGCAGCTGTGGATCAGGCGGGACATAGGAAAACTTTCAGCTACATATATATCATATGTGATGCTGAGAAAGCTCATGAACAATGAGAGACAATGAAACCTGTAAGGATGAAGACAGAATATGTGGAAGGAAGCTATGCACATTATGCATGGGAGAAACTCTTGCTAGAACCATTCCTTCCTATAAGACCCACTGCCAAGGATTCTAGATCAATCACAGTAAAACTCAACCTAACTCATCCCCAGTTGTTATCCTTTGACATCCTTCTACTTATGCCCTGAAGGTAGTCTCTTCTGCCATTACCCTGATGTTTGGTTCATTAACACCCAGTTAATGAAGTTGTGCCTGTCAGTAGGCTCTTCTTCAGCTTTTCTTCAAGTTTTTCTGCTGTGCTATGTAAAAAGTCATCTCCATCCAGCCTTTCACATTGCAGCCCTCCTATACTGTGGTTTGGGTGCCTCTGAAGCAGGCTTTCCAGTACCAGCCCTGACTCTGAAATGCTTCTATTTTCCTCCAGACCTTGACTTAACCTTTCAACATAAAGGCTTCAGTAGCATACACTTGTGCCTCACAGTTGTTGGGGTTTTGTTGTTGTTGTTGTTTTTGCTTGTTTGTTTTTAAAGAATGAATATGTGATATATATGTGCACATATATATGTATACATATATATATATATGTGTGTGTGTGTGTGTGTGTGTGTGTGTGTGTGTGTGTGTGTATATATATATATATATATATATATATATACACATTTGTAAAATAAGTCAAAATCGTGGAAGCTGATGTTCTGCCTTTGAACTGTTTTCCTCAGTCTAGGCAGATTAACTTTGACAGATTGAGCCCTCTGCTTTACCATACACACAAAGACAGAAAACCCAGGTCTAAAGTCATTCTTGCATTTCCTCCACTCAGTCCCCAACCTGTCCCTTTGCCTAGAGTATCTTGGTGGCTATTATGTAAATGGCATGACCACAGAGATGACCTCCCCAATGAATTCCTGGTAATTTTTTAAAGTGTGTGAATTATCTTGACACAGAGAAAAGAGTGATGTTCTGTCAAGGTAGCGTGCACCATTAGTCAAGAATTAGAGGCAATGAAGAAGTGGCTATAGGTTGAGGATGTGGCTCAGTCACAGTGTTTACCTAACAGGGCTGGAGCCTTGAGTTTAATCCTCAGAATTTCATTAAGTGCTTATGATAGCTCATATCTGTAATCCTATCACTTAGAAGGTGGGAAGGAAGATCAATGGTCATCTTGGCTAGAAAGTTCCAGGCTAGCATGTGCTATGTGAGACCTGTTTTCAAAAAATGGAGAGATCGTTGATTGCCAGAATCTTAGCAAATCTTCTCTATAAAAAACAAGACACCTTCAGCCTAGGAAACTCACCTGAAGATGACAAAAGTGGTCTAGTACACCCCTAAAGCTCAGACTGTCTCATATGTGCTCCATTGTGATTCTGATGCTTCCTTTGTTGATATAAATTGTAACTAGATACTGTTACATAGATTCATAATAAAATGCTCAAAAAAGTAAAATTTTAAACAATGATACACGAGAGAAGAATTAAAACATGAACAGGCATTGTGTGTCTTCCTCACTCCCAGTTAAGAGTTCATACACACCTAACCATCAGAATCCCACACTAGTGATGGATATCCCTAGGATGGTGTGAAAAGCTGTAGATCTTACATTAAAGGGATGAATGACATAACACAGCTGGAGGTGAAACAAGCAGACAGGACTTTACCACCCAACTTCCAAATGCCTATTTTATAGCACCTAGTAAAGTTTTCTGTGCAGTTGGACCTACATTACTGGTGTCTCTCTCTCTTCTGAGTAAGTAAGTGTATACCCTCATGGATGCCATAGGAAGATCTCACACTGTATAATCATGAAGAAACCTGTGTGAGGTTAACATCTCTGATTCTCTAAAATCTCCAAATTTGCTTTGCTTTAAGGAGTCTCTATTCCACTTCACACAATTCTTCCTTGTGGTGACATATGCAAGAATACTTCCAAGGAAGGCTGTAGGTGCCGGTGTGGAAAGAGGACACAAGGGCCTAAGTATTTTTGTTTCTATCTAATAGGCACCTACTGAAACCAGCTAAAGGGCATCACAAGCTGTCCTTGACTCTCCAGAGCACAAATAGCATTTATCTCTGGGCAGCGGGCAGCGCCAACGCGCGTTTTTGTCAACCTGTCAATTTTTTTTTTCTTAAACAGAAAGCAGAGTTCAGTAAATAAAGATAAATGATTGTGCTCCTTGTCTGTGGACCCTGGAGCTAAACTGAACAGGCCTCTTATGGTTTGGCCCTGCTTCATTGACTGTTCAGACAGCCCAGTAATGCGACAGATGTACCCAGCCGTTCCCTCTTCCCCGCTGTCCATTACATTATGTTCATTTTGTCTGAGATGCCATTAGAAGTCTCAAGGTCAAAGAAGTCACAGGGAAGAAAAGAGGATGACTAATTTTTTCTTGCAGCCCTTCATTGCTCAAAGAGCCTCCAGACAGGTGGGCTCCTGCTTTGCGAGGGGCACGGGGAGAGGGGGGAGCTTGCAATTTACTTGAAATAAAATGCAGGTGTGCAATTAACCTAGACACACTTCTGGCAACCTGCACAGCTTGGCATTGGAAATTTTATTTGAATCAGGGGAGAATATTATTTGTGATATTTTCCTAAATGACAAATGAATGATTTACCTGTAGCAATGTGCTGAACAGAGCTTTCAGTGCATAGAATTTTTTTCTCTCCTTTCTTTACTTCCTCTTTTTCCTTTCTTTCTTTCTTCCTTCCTTCCTTCCTTCCTTCCTTCCTTTCTTTCTTTCTTTCTTTCAGAAGGAAAAGGTAATGGATTTCTGATCCTAAATAGCGTTTCCCTTGAGGTTTCTGGAGGACATCATGCAAATAGGGAATTTGTCCCTGCTTAGCAGCTGTGATTATGCACGTAATGGTCCTTGAATTTATATAGTACGTTACTCCTGAGCTCAATGCACTCACTGCACATGGCCACATCATTAACACTTAGAGTCAGAGAATGTGAAAACTGGAAGAGTGTATGGACCACCTGCTTTACCTCTTCCACAGACAGAATAACATGCTGGGCTGTTCGAGAGCCTCTTCCACCTGCTTTGTCCATGAGAGGTGGGTTATTCTTACAGGAAGTGGCAGAGGCTACATTATCTTCATTTCTGAAAGCCCCAGCATCTTATGTAAGCTCAGTATGAGAAGTGAAGCTGTGTCATGCACAGGCACTTAGAATTATATAACTGGAACTTAGTTACCTACAGAAACCAAAGAGTTCTGAATATCTAGAGAGACATAGAGAGGATCCAGTTTGCACCACTATTATAATGAGACTTGCTCATATTTACTTTATAATATGTTTTGAGATGTGAGATTACTGTTGGAAGAAAAATTCTCTATTTCTCAAATATATCTCAGCGGATTTCTAATATAGTTCAAGCATCGGGAAAGTTAGCATCTAACATTGAACAAGTCTAAACAAACAGGAGAACAGAATATCTTCCTCATAATACTTTGCAGAATTGGAGCTGTGCAAAGCAAAAGTATTCCAAAACTATAGAGTAACCACATGTGTTTTGGTGAGACTTTTGCTTCTATCTGATTGCATCCAATGAGCATTTACTGAACATCTTATTTGAGTTTATTGTTGCAATAGACGGAGAACTATGTTGAGGATCAGAAAATGCAACTCTTCCCAAGCTTTTCAATGTGACCAAAGAAAACTCAGTAAAAGCACACATAGCCACACATTCAGGATTGGAGTATCAGTATGCACAGTTCAGAAAACAGAAGAACAAAAGATAACTTAGATGAAGAGACAAAAAGTCAAATTGAAGTCTATAAGGGAGCTTGGGAAACTTTTTTTTTCATTTTTGAGCTATATGAATGTACATATGGTATTTTTGTGGGGACACATATTTGTGTGGGTTACATGTGCACATGTATGTTTCGGAGCATGTGAAGGACTGAGATTGGTGGTGGGAATCCCCCTCTATCTCCTTTTCCATCTTATTCATTGAACTATGATCTCCTAATCAGACCCAGAACTGGTCAATATGGTTCCTCTAGCTAATCAGCTTGCCCTAAGGATACTGATTCTGCTTTCCAAGGCTGGAAATACTGGGAAGCACCAGGCCCATCCAAAATTTACTCAGATTCTCATATTTACACAGCAAGCACATTAAACACTGAGACATCTCCCCATCCTGAGAAAGTTTCTTTAGCAGATAGATAGCTGAGAAATTACTTGTCCATAATTCCCCCCCACCTCAGAGGAAACAACACGTTGCTCCATGTTCTTCCCCATCTCCAGGCCATAATCCTTTTGTGTTCTATTCTGCCTCTCTAGACCATGCAAAGCTAGAATGCAACAAGAAAGCAGGGTGTAAGGCAGGGAAGAAAAGAGGCTTTCTCTTTAAAACACACAGCTTGATGAAAAATGACCATGACGGTCGGTAAAGGATGATCATAGAAAACAACCTCATTTGGTAAGCAATCACTGAGTAAGGTCCCAGTGAGGAGCTCACTATGTTATACCCTGAATCAGTGACAGTGAGATAATAGGTAATGCAGAGTCTCTGCCACAGATCCCACTCTAGAGGAGGGGAGTGGGAAGTGCAAGGAGACGCAGAAAAGTCAAAGTAAGAGAAGCTTCCTGGAAGACAGGCAAGCATGGTGCTACCAAGGCTAGGGACACCCAATGACTGCCACGCCATATCCAGACTTAGTTCCTGTGTTTCAGACCCCATGATACCTTTGTGTTGGTTTGTTAGTCTGAAGGAATTTCACTCTCTGCCTTAGTTAGGGTTTCTATTGCTGCGATGAAACAACCATGACCAAAAAAGCAGGTTGGAGAGGAAAGGGTTTATTTGGCTTACACTTCAACATTGCTGTTCATTACTGTGGGATATCTTTCTGTATGCTGTGAATATGTGAACCTTCTTTTTTGATTAGACAGAAAAGGGAAAGTGCTGTGGAATGTCTTCCTGTATGCTGTGAATATGTGTTACTCCCATTGGCTAATAAATAAATAAATTGGCCAATGGCAGGGCAGGGTGGAGCCAGATGGGAAAATCCAAGAGAGATAGTGAAAGGAGAAAGGAGAGTAAGGGGAGATGCCAGCACGCTGCCCAAGGAGCAACAAAATGCCAGCAGACCAGTAATGCCATGGCCACCTGGCAACATATAGATTAATAGAAATGGGCTGAGTTAAGTTGTAAGAGCTAGATAGTGAAAAGCCTGAGCCATTGGGCCATACAGTTTGTAAATAATATAAACTTCTGTGTGTTTACTTGGGACCAAGGGGCTTCAGGACGTGGGTGGGAGAGATTCATCCCACCATTCATCCCACAGGTGGGGGAGAACTGGAGAAACTTCTGGCTACAGTTCATCATTGAAGGAAGTCAGGAGGAACTCAAACAGGGCAGGATCCTAGAGGCAGGAGATGATTCAGAGGCCCTGGAGGAGTGCTGCTTACTGGCTTGCTTCTAATGGCTTGCTCAGCTTTCTTTCCCATAGAATTCAGGACCACCATCCAGGGATGACATGACCAATAATGGATGGGTCCTTCCTTATCAATCACTAAGAAAATGGCTTAAAGCTAGATCTTATTTGAGGCATTTTCTCAATTTGGGGTTCCCTCCAGTTTGTGTGTCACATTGACATAAAGCTACCCAGCACACTCTCCTCAATTTAAAGACCCAAAGCAGAATCCACACTCCTCATTCCCTGAATCTCTGATCTGCTATCTTCCTCTTGAGTTTCCCATCTTGGTAAAGTGTAGGTAACACCATGCTTCCCACCATTTCTCCATGTGCTCAGACAAAGCCATGGAGGCATCCTTCACTCCTCTCTCCTTCATTCCTTATACCCAACCATCCCTTCAATAACCCTAAAAGTTCATGCTCTGCATCAGTGAACTAGACCAAGGTATCATTCTCCCTCTCTCTCTCCAGGATGACAGTAGCCCATGCTGTCTTCTCAGTTCCTGGGCTCTTGATTCACTGCTCACTAGAGAGGATGAGTTCTTTCTCTAATACAAATGTAATTACAGTTTTCTTTTTACTTTTGACCTTAGGATTAAAAGCAAAAGTGCTTTATTTGTTGCATGGTTTTCCCTACTGACTTCTCCAATCTTACTTCCCATTAGTTTTCTTCCCTTTTACACGTAGTATTCTACTTTGTTAATATCGAGCTCTACTGGATTCCTTAATATCACCATGCTTTCTTCCCCCTAAAAATATTGCTTTCATACCTGAATTCATGCTGTGCAAACTCACTAAGGCATACAGTAAAAGACAAGAAGGAAATCGGCAAACATTCCACTTGACTAGTTCTGATTCATCCTTGAATGTCTAATGAAACTTTACTTCCTCCAGCATTCCTCTGTTCCAATCCCGCCTCAATTGTTCTGCCAGAATATGTACCATTCTTGGTGGTTTGTTCAGATTTACACCCTTAGGATGGATTATGTAGTTCCATAGTAGATTCTATAGAATACTCACCTAGTATTAATAAGTACCTGTGTCCAGTTTCCAGAACCAAAATAGAGAGAGAGAGAGAAAGAGAGAGAGAGAGAGAGAGAGAGAATGAGAGAAAGGAAGGGAGGGAGGGAGGGAGGGAGGGAGGGAGGAAGGAAGGAAGGAAAGAAGGAAGGAAGGAAGGAAGGAAGGAAGGAAGGAAGGAAGGAAGGAAGGAAGGAAGATCTTACTCAGAAGACAGGCAGGTCAAACTTGTGCCCAGCTTAATCCAGTTCAGTAAGTACTGAATGAGAGAGTGAATAAATGATTATGAGGTGAGATATAGAGCATTTAATCTCAGGTAAGCAAGTCTCCATAGACATAAAAGATACCCTTTAAGTGAAAATGAGATACATTGGAAACACTTTAAAAGGTTCTTATCCCAGCAGGGTGCAGCAGGACTGGATCAGACTGTGGCTGAGATTGTCATTTTCCTGAGCATTAAATTCGTTCACAATTGTTAATGGGTCTGAAAAAAAAAACAATTATAATGGTAACAAATTAGGGGTCTGTTACACTAACTAACTTTTCTCTCTCTTAACACAGAATTTACTTTGAAGAGCAAAGGAGCAAAGTGGGCAGATTTCATAATTGCAGAACTTTATTTTCACTTTGCTCTAACTTTCCCGGCTAAACACAGCATAAAGAAAGCTTCTCTCAAATGGGTCATTACCCCAGCATCTCAGGATTAGGAGAAACTGTATAACCTTGTCTCCTTTTCTAAGGTGCCTAGGGGTCATCATGGTGTTAACTCTGCCCTGAAAAGGAAAAGGCTCTTGGTTTTCATGTTTATTAACACACAGCCATGTAATTTTTAACCAACCATCTTTGTTCTCAGCACCCAAACAGATCATCCGGGTGAGCTAATTCTAACTTCCACTTCACAATGCTGAAGCTAAGGTCAAGAAAAGCTAAGTGCCTCCTTCTGACATGAAAATTCTGGAACAAGAGAAACTTTGGTCTAATGAACGGCAGAGATATGAGAGTCACCTTGAGGTGCAGAAGAAGAGAGGAGATGGATCCCAAAGCAAATGCAGAGCAGAAATTTGCTTGTTTAGATAGAATAGTTTAAGATAGCTGTGTATCTCACACATTTCCCTGAACTCGGGAAGTGAATACTTGGAATGACCTAGGTTCCCTCCATTTCCTGATATATTCCCATTGTGGCACTAGAGTAGACAATGAGCCTGCCTGATGCAGGTGAATTACTAGCACAGTGTGTTTGGCCACCGTTAGCCTCCCTATCCCTCCTAGTCATCAATGTACAGACACCTCTTTGTGCATGTACCAGACTCCTGAAGAACTTGCAAAGCCAGCCTTCTTGATACTTCCATCCATCTCATCCAAGTGTAAACAACAGTTTTGAGCCACTTCAAGAATTTTAAATTCAATCATAGTTTCTAGGTGTTGACTGCCAGGATCATGATGGGCAAACATGCAGTTCAGTTGGCTCTTTGAATAAACACAACTGAAACCGGTTTATGATGTCTTATCTTCTCCATGTGTTGTATTTCGATTTGTACATTTGAAAGGTTTTTCACAGCTGACAAAATTAGTTAATATATCTTATCTTACTAAGCTAAAAAAAAAGTAAACAACTAATAAAAGCAAGAAAAGTTTCAAAAGTAAAACGAAAGCTTATCTGTCTCATTCACCTGTCTAGGGAAGTAATGTAAAACGTATGTTTTCAAGTAAGATTTTGACTTTGGAAGCAGGAGAACCATTGCTTTAAAGTCAGAAATGAGAAAAAAGTCAGTAATACCCTCTTCATGGCTACTGCCAATGATTAAATTTTAAGGTCTCTTCTGGTGCTTCCCATCAGCAGCAGAATTTCATATTCCCTTCATAGTTTCTTTTCCTGATGTTGTGATAAAATATTGTGAGTAAGGTGACTTAAGAGAAAAAGGGTTATGCTGTCTTGTAGTTCAAATTCACAATCGATTGTTGCAGATGAGTCAAGGCAGTGGGAGCTTGAAGCCTTTGCTTCCATCAGATCTACAAGCAAGAAGCAGAGAGTGAGAAACGCTGGCTTCTCCTCTCATACAGTCCAGGTTCCCAGATATGACTCCCAACTAGGGAGTCGCACCACCCACAGTGGAGAAGTCCTCCCTCTTCAGTAAACATGAGCAAAACATCCCTCCTAGAGTGTGTTGCCTGGCCTATTTTTCCTTTGATCTCAAACTCAGATTAGTCAAAAACTAAAATTAACCATGATAATACCCAACTGCTTCCTCTCTCTGAAGTTCTTTCCTTCCTCTTAACCTGTCAGACACCTCTCTTATTCCTCTTTCTGCCACATAGGTGGCTCATACTCTTGTCCCTAATTTCTCTTCATTTCAACAAACTAACAGCAGGCTGCTCCAGTGCCAAACTTAGATATCTTTGTTGTGTACACATATGCGTTGACTGGATTCTTCCATTCTGTATCATGCTTAGATACATGAAAGAATGAATGATGATTGTATTAAATACATACTAAGCCTTTAGAAAGCATAGCTATTTTGTATAAATGTTGCAAACAGAGGAATTGAGTCTCTAGTTCTTAGTCAAGATACCAGGGCTAGTAAAAATTCTCCCCCCTCTAAAAAAACATATTAAACACAAAGAAGTGACTAAAATTTTGTCCCTAAATATTAACAGTCTGTTGGGAAAAGGGAACAACCCTGTTCATAAAGCTAGCACATTGCCTGAATCCTGTTTGTCTTAACATAATAACCATCACTGTCAAAAGTGAAATACTTCCTCCAAATAAGCAAAGTGTTCAGTATTTGTGATATCCATGTCTCTCTCAACTCTCCTGCTTTTATTGTGATGATGTGTTTGTGAACACAATAATTGTATTGGACAATGGCTGAGTCTTCAACCATCTTTCTGGAACAAGCATGAAGAGAGCAAAGAGAATAGTCTATTTTGTTTTTTCCTTCTGCATGATTGTGGCTTCTGATTTGGTAGCTGGTTCTTGCATCTCCCGTTGCTAGTTAGCATTCCTGTGACTAAGCTTTGCATGATGGCAATATTTTTATCTGTCTTCTTCCAAAAGTGTGAGCACTTTGGTCACTACCTATAGCTGGGGTTATCTCCTGGTCCAGCCTGGCCCATGGTCAGGACAAATCTCTCTCACCCACCAATCCCGCAGCTGCTCAGACCCAAATAAACACACAGATGCTTATATTATTTATAAACTGTATGGCCATGTGACTCAGGCTTCTTGCTATCTAGTTCTTATATCTTAAATTAACTCATTTCTATAAATCTATACCTTGCCACGTGGCTTGTGGCTTACCAGTACTTTACATCCTGCTCCTCATGGCGGTGGCTGGCAGTGTCTTATGACTCAGCCTTCCACTTCCCAGAATTCTCCTCTCTCCTTATCCTGCCTACACTATACTTCCTGTCTGGCTACTGGCCAATCAGTGTTTTATTTGTCAATCAATCAGAGCAACACATTCACAGCATCCCCAGCAACTACCTTTCAGTAATACACCTGTGTAGGTGAGGATAGTAGCTCAGGTTTATCTTGTTTAGAATGTTTATCTAGCATGTTTCCTGAACCTCTGTGTCATGATTTTCTGTAGTACACATTCTGTCAGGACAGTGCATTTCCCATCGCATAATAGATAGACAATAAATATTTGCCACTTTCTATATGGTAGACAGTCTTTAGGAAGTCCTATACTTGGGTGTTAAAGGAGCTTTGCACCTATATAGAATTTGTTGCTTTTTAGTTAGAAAAGCATAGTCAGCTCAGTCTTGCTGCATTAGCACCCTAATGTGTGAAAGCTAACAATCTGTCTCAGTCTTCTTGACAGGGCTGCAGTAAGAAGTGATCTGGACCATATACCCTGAAGACATCTCTACCATTAGTAGAATCCCAATCAGAGCCAACTGTTTCTGAAGATCAAAGCTTCAGGGCTGGGGAGACGGCTCCACAAGTGAAAGTGCTACTTACAAGCCTAATGGCCTGAGTTAGAACCCCAGAACCCACAGGAGAAGAGGGGAGAATAAACCCTTGCTAGTTTCCTCTAACCTCCACATACATGACACAACAGGTATGCATGTGCACACACATACCCAAAGAAAAGAAACAAATAAGCAAAAGAAATGCAACCTCTGGGTCTGCGTTCCCCATGCTAGTGATAACCGAATCACCTTTACCTGATCCCTAGGCTTTACTGTAGACTAATTATTGCCCTGGAAATATTTTCGTGGTCATGGATAATTGTTCAGAATTCTCCAGGTGCTTCCAAAGGAAAATCAAAGCTGAGCACCACACTACTGACATGTCTATTGACATTATAAGCTCTATAACTGGGGTCAAGTGAGTTAATCACTCTCTGCTTATATATTGTAGTTTGTGAAATGGGTTAATATTAATATCTTCATCAATGCTTTGCTACAAGGATTAAGGTGATCCACAGAGTATGCATAAAATGTCCTTCAGGATGAAATGGGGTACAGTAATGAGAATTAAGTCATAAATGAAACCAGACTAATCTCATTCTACCCACACTCCAGAATGCTGGCTTAAGTTCAGTCTTCCTCACATACATGTAACCCTGTGTCTAGTATATTTTTTTATTTCTGCTTATAAAAATCTTTCAATGTATTGTAGGATTCAAATAGAATCTCAGCATAAGCCAATTTCCAGTCACAGACTAGACAGATCAATTGGGAATGAATATAGCAAGATGAATACCTGGGGGAAAAGAGAACAATGAAGTAGAGAGAGAAAGGAGAGAATATGCAAATCATTTTCCAACCTTGTTGCTGCAGTAGGAAGACAACAAGAATGAGGGATTAACATACTTAAATTACATAGAAATTGAATATGAAAGAAATTTTCAAGATAAGAGACCTCACCTACAGGGAATGGAAACCTGAACACTTCCTGGACTATTCTTGGTGGGAAGACTGAGCTGACCAGTCAGTCTATCATACAAGTAGAGCAAATACTCAAGGTGGAGCTGGAGAGGTGTCTCAGCAGGTAAAGGCACTTGCTGCCCAGTCTTATGGTTGTGTTCATCTCCTCAGTCCCTCATAGTAGGAAAGAATGAACTTCCACAAATTGTTCTGACTTCCACACATGTGCCTTCATATAGGAGCACACACACATACACACACACACACACACACACACACACACACACACACACACACACGGTTGAGAGGAACATGCAAACAGGAAGCAAACAAATAAATCCTAAAAAGTTAAAAAAAAAAAAAAAAGCTTATAGAGATGAAAGCTTCAATCTTCAGGAAAAAAGTTATCAAAAAAGATGTGCCACACAATGGCAGAACGTTGCTTTCTTCATTTTATAAGCATTTTACCAGTTCAGAGCGTTTACCTCACACTACTTATTTTCTTGAGACAGTTCCAGGAAGAAAAATGTCAAATAATTATGTTCTTTCCACACTCCAGAATATTAATTTGCTATTCAATATGAAAACTAATCTAAAGAAGGAGAAAATAATTTCTCTTTACCTTTCTAACACAATTTATTTTATTATCTAAGCACTTTACCTGAGAATACGATAAACTATTGTGGTCTACTTCTTAAAACATGGCCTTGCCCTTAATTCCCACTCTTGCTGCACAACTTGAGAAAAGAGTTTCTCAATTAATGAGTATGCAGTAACAATAACTAAGATGATACACATTGCTCTATTTTCTCACATTTTTTGATTGAAAAAAATCATGATGCTTACTACATTACAGTAATGAGAATAATTATTTCCAACATATTTAATAAAGTACTTTAGATTTGACTATTTCTATTAAATTAACCAGATGGTGGCAGCACATAATTTTATCCAGAAATATACATTAATTATTAACAATAAATGTAGGGTAAAGCAACAGACTTCAGTGACATAGCAGCACATCTGCAAAAGAGATTGTTGGCAATTTGAAAATGCTAATTCTGTGATTAATCTTCCATTTGGCTACTGAGCAACAGAAGTGCCACTAAAAATATTTCAGATGAATGATGACACACTCATGCTTCAAATTACCTTCCCATTCCATGCAGCAGAAGGACACTTGGGGAGGCAACAGAAACTTTTGTCACAAATCACTTTTGAAGCTGTATTTTGTTGTCTTTATTTGATGCATTCAATTTTAAGAAGACAAAGTATATACTTTTCTTCTTTTCCAAAGACTTTGGGGGGGTAACTAATTTTATAATGATTTTTTTTTGGAAATTATAATGTAATTACACCATTTCTCCCCTTTTTTCCTCTCTCCAACTTTTATCATATACTCCCAATGGCTCCCCCTCAAATTCATGGGCTCCTTTTCTTTTAATTGTTGTTGCATATATATTGCTAAACATGTAAAGACAACCTGCTTAGTATACATAATGTGACTTGTACGTATAAGATGACCAGCATGGCATAATTCCCCTAAGTGTGCAATAGTACACACCTTGGTGGTAACCAACAGCTCTCTGATTGGCCTTAAGACATGCAACAAGAGGAAACTTAGGCTTGATACAGTAAACCTAGCCAGCTAACTGGGGCTAGAAAGTCATGGGTCTTGGAGGATAACCAAGCACTGCCTCTTTACCAGTTCAATTCTTAACTACATTCTAAATATTTATGCTTACACCCACAAATAAATGTAGTTCTCATGCCTCATCAAAGAAATTTGTCTTTTTAACAGATGGACCATCACAGAAAAACAAAGATGCTTAAATGCAACATTCTCAACTCTCCCCTTCACAGAATCACCAACTCTGAATCTCTGATATTCACCCTTGAACAGTATCAAGAAAACTGTCCTTGACTGTTAAAAAATCTATAGTGTTCTTACATTGGGAATTGTGATTGTTTGAAAGAAAATGGCCCCCAAAGGGAATGGCACTATTAGGAGGTGTAGCCTTGTTGGAGGAAGTGTGTCACTGCAGGGGTAAGGTTTGAGGTTTATTCTCAAGCTTCACTCAGTGTGACAGTCAGTTGACTTCCTGTAGCCTGAAAGATACAGCACTTTCAGTGCCAGCACCACATCTGCCTGCACACCACCATGTTCCCTGTCATGGTGATAATGGACTGAACCTCTGAAACTGTAAAGGAGCTACCTCAATTAAATGTTTTCTTTATAAGAGTTACCATAGCCGTGGTGTCTCTTCACAGCAATAGGAAACCCTAACCAAGACAGGAATACAGTGTGAAATGTTTCCCCTTCTCTAATTAATAGAAACATGACCATGGAGAAGTTAGAAATAATCAAGAGAACATATTAAGGACAGTGTATGAAAGCATAGGTTCAGAAGAGGACGATCCATCTGCAAACAAAGACCAGAGAAATACAAATAAAGCCATTGGCTCTAAAAATGAAGTTGGAGTGGAATCCACATTGGCTAAACAAAACATGTGAGAATCAAAGAGTGTCAAATTTTTTTTCGCTACTAGAAATGGATCTTATAGCTTAGAAAAGTAGATTGATGGCATGGTTTTAAAAGTCTATGTTGTAAAACTTATTGATGTTTGTACCTTAGGGAAGTATATAATTTGAAAATATGAGCTTAGAATTTTTCTTATAATTCCTAAAGAATACATCTACAATACAACTTATAAAAACATGTTTGTCTAGTGAAATGGTTGAAGATAATTCATAATTTATATTTATCTGGAATTGTGTGAAAATATTCGACTCTAACAATGAACAGTAAGGAATATTCAATATCACTGTTGTATTTCCAAAATGGAAAAAAACTATTGGTAACAATTATTAATGAAATTGTAAGACTACCTAGACAGCTGACTAAGGCTATCTAAGACAAAAGTCTCATACTGTTAAGAATAGAGGATAGAATACTACCATCTCATGAAAAGGATTTACTACCCACAAAAGGACCATGAAGTCGTATTGAATAATTTTATATGAACAAATAGCCTATGGTAAAAATGTACAACTTTTTAGAAAAAAAAATAACAAATGAGACTTAGAAAAAATTCTTAGTATACCTATATCAAGATACTGAATTAAAGGTAATTTGAAAAACATTCCCACAAACTAAAAAATAGGACCTTACTTTCCTTATGAATATTATTAGACACTTAACAAAATTTGCCAAAAATAATTTATAAAATCTTGAAAAAATAGAATGGAATAAATTATTAATTTATTCTTGCACAGCAGTGCTATATTCTTCTTGTAAGTGTTGAGCTTTGATGGAAAAGTCTCCTGGCAGTTGGGAGCCAAGGAATACCACAAAGTCACACTGTACAACAAACCTCACAACAAGAAATTTATTGGGAGGGAAAGAACCAGGAGGGTGGCTGTCTCTGTTAAGGCAGAGAAACTGAACAGAACACAAGGTTTATAAAGCTTTTCTTGGGAGGAACAAGGGCAGAGCTTTCCAGAGTGAAGCTTTCCAGGATTGGGATTGCTGGGATTTCAAGTCCAGAGCATGGGCTTTTTACTCTGTAGGGCAGGGGCAGCTATTAGAGGAGTTAGAATGCTCTGTGTGTAGAACCTGGCAGTTGGAGGGCCTCAGGGGAGGGCCCTGGCCCCTCATTATATGTAAATCTAAATCAAAGTTACAGACTATAGACCAGTATCCATTGTAGACATAGATACACAATTTTCAAGATGATATTATCAGCAAAAATCTGCTAACATATGAAAAGTCTTATATACAAATTATCAAGGGAGGCTGATTCCTCAGAAGACAATATTATTTTGCCATATGGAAATCAGTTAATGTTGAATATGATGCCAGTGTAATAAATAAATACCACATGATAATATCAATAAATGCTGTAAAAAGTATGATGAAATCCAAGGTTCTTTCATGACTATAAAAAATCACCACGCAACCAAATAAGAATACAGTAAGAACAGCATCAACCTCATAAAGTTTATCTACAGAAAACTCACTGGAAATATTCACTTAATTTTGAGACACTAAAGATCATCAAGATAAAGATATGGACTCTCATCCTTCTATTCAACCATTATCCAGACAATTAGACAAAAGAATGAGATAACAGGCATCAAGATAGAAAATAAAGTTTTCAGTACTTGCAGGTAATATAGTTAACATATGGTTAATTCTAATGACTCTCTAGAAAACTGTTAGAATTATTAGTTCAATAAGTTGGTAATTTAGAATTTTGATATATAAAACTCAATAATACTTTCACTTAGATTGTAGGACAAAAAATTAATCTGGAACTGAGCAAGAAAATCTACTGCTGGCTGGTGTTCATAATACCAGAAGGTTCTATGCAGGCTTTTTGATTAAAAAAAAAATAGTGGTCTTAATTAGAGCTGAACCCTGTATGCTACAATACCAATCTGCCAGGCAAGGTGTGTCTATGGATGCAATAATGGTATGATTGTTATGGGAGTAACCAGTTTCTGATTGGGTTTGAAGCCCTCTACATAGTAGGAGATTCATGCCTGAATCTGTGAACCTAATGAAAAACCATATCTGTGGAGATCATGGACCCTAGGAGGAAACCTCCTGTTGTTTTGCTACATGGTTATGTTGTCAAATGGCCTTCTAAATATTGTTTATAATGATAGATTTTTGCTGCTCTCAACCTTACATTGATTTCTAAAGGTCTTCAGCAGTAATGCCAAAGCCAGGTTCCTCCATTGTTTAAATCAAATTAATTTGGCAATTTAATTTTAATGATAGGAATTGAAATTAATGATGACATTCCATACCACCCGGAGCACACATAAAATTCCCTTGACTCTGTCTCATCTCCAACAGTCTAGACTGGAGTCCTGGGTGTCTCTTCCTCCTTTATGGTTAGAAAGCTTGTCTGTAACAACACAATGGGATAAAGCTGAGCACACAATACATAATAAGGGATGAAGCAACTGCTCTCTCATAAGTGATTCATAAGGAGTGAACATTCCTATCTGCCCTGCTTCACACACTCCTCAAGTACAGTGAAACACAAGACAGATTCACACACTCCTCAAGTACAGTTAAATACAAGACAGATATTAACTGATTTATCAAACGTGGCTCAGTATGTGCCTAAATAATAACTCAGTTGCTGAAAGTCATAATAGCATGCCAATTGATACTAAGCATCACTGCACTTTTATACTTTAGCCCACTGTACCATCATAGACTGTGATATGAGCCTTATATTGTACATAGAAGAAGCATGATAGCAGCTGTGGAGCCTGCATGGGACTGGACTAGGCCCTCTGCATAAGCGAGGCAGTTGTATAGCTTGATCTGCTTAAGGGCCCCCTGGCAGTAGGATCAGGATCTATCCCTGGTGCATGAACTGGCTTTTTGGAGCTCATTACCTATGGTGGGATACCTTGCCCAGCCTTGATGCAGGGTGGGGGGTGGTGTTGGACCTGCCTCAACTGAAGGTACAGGTTCTGCTGACTTCCCATGGAAGGCCTTACCTTTTCAGAGGAGAAGCTGGGGGATGGGCTGGGGGGAAAGGCTGGAGGAGAGCAGGAGAAGGGATGAGAGGGGAGGTCTGTGGTTGATATGTAAAATGAATAAAAAATTTTCTTAATTAAAAAAAGATGAAAAAAAGGGGGAAAGAGAAGCATGATAGTTAAAGGAATTAGGCAACTTGTTAACAGTGAGTTAATTTTAACATTACAGAATGCAAACTCTGACTCCAATAGCTACGATCTTTGTAGGGTTCCACGCTGGACATGAATCCTCATGTGACAGGACAGACAACTCTATCCTAGCTACAGCATAGTTGGAGGTAATCCCCCAGGAAAAAAAAATGAACATTATGAGATAATAATGATGCCACTATCTTATATGTTACCTAAAATAGGAGCTCACCAGAGTTCATATGTCACCAGCTAGTCAACTAAAAACATGTACACCACTGAGGTATTTCTCAGGAAGTAGATGAAAGTGATCTTAATGACAACAGGCCATCAACTGTACCATCTGAGAACAATGCCCATTGGCAGATCCTTGTATTTTCACTAGAAATCAAGAATAATTTTCTTTTAAAATGTCTTCTATGAGCTGAACAAGAAAAGACACCAATAGACATGCCAAAGAGAACAGGGGAAACCCCACAAGGCCTCAGCCCTACTCAAAGAACTATGCACAGCTAAGGAATGTTAGAAATAGGAGAAATAGTCTTCCCCAGGAAATAGTACACCAAATGGTTACCCAATATCAAATCATTATCCATGAAAATATGCACACAAGTAACATTATACAAATTGAACAGGTTATGTTTAGAAATATATGTATACATGCACATAATAACAATTAATGAAAAAAGTCATGAATTTGAAGGAGAGTACAGAGGGGTATATAGGAGGGTTTGTAGGAGAGAAAGGAAAGAGGGAAATGCTGTAATTATATTATAATCTCAACAGGAAGAAAAGAGTCAGTATCTACTGTTGTTTCTTCAGGCTGGTAGGCAAAGAGTAAACACAAGCATATTTAAATTCACTTTCTGGGTGCAATAAACATTACTGTGAGAACTCCTAATGAGGACAGAAAACATCAATGACACAGACCAACTATTGGGTTGAGGACAGAAATATCAACATAGGCACTATCTCCTAATTTTCTCATCTTTTTGTACATTAGTTGGTTAATGGACTTGAGCCAGGATATCTACACAGACAAAACAAAGTGGATAATTGAACAATTATCTGATGAATTTAAACACTAACAAAAGTGACTTTGGATAATTGGGAATTTGTTCTAATCCTCTGGAGCATCTTTTTTTTTGTGAAAAAAAAATACGTAGATGGTGGTTGACGAGTGTGTGTACTGCTGCATTTTCCCCTATGTATTGGAGCCACCTATGCAGACTCAGTGTGTCTAGTAAAGGACCACAGCCTGACTCAGAGCTGTGGTACCATCATTAGCAATATAATTCACAGGTGAGACTGCAGAATCTTAGTATCAACCCTTTTCTAAAAACATAATATCCATAATGTGAGAGAGAACAGCATCTTTCCAGGTGTCGCCTCGATCCAGGCTTTGTCACTAATACAGATTCATGTGAGGCAGTGGTAGAAGCCACAATATAACATTCTTGTTGAGGAACAGCTGGATCTCTATGGCAGTATGTATGAGGGTGAGGAGAGCAGCTTTTGGGACTTAAGCTTTTCCATATGGCCCTGATTCATGACTGGTTTCTGTGGAACTTTGCAGAGAATCAACTGCTTTGTATGGGATAAGGCCATATTTCTATGCCAGTATTTATTATCTACATATAATAAATGAGGGAACTTAAAATTGAAGAAAATTAGTAACTAATTTAAACACACATCCTGAGGAAATGATAAAACCAACAGCATATCCGAGGTTTGTCTAGATCCAAAACTGTTGTATTGTAATGACTTCAGTATTACCCTTAAATAGCCTATCTCCACAAGGTGAAATCAAACTATCTCTTAACTTTCTTCCTCTATAAGGAAGTGCTTTCACTGTCATATGCAATAAAGTAGTCTTGCCATTATATTAGATAGCTTGTTTGTTATGACAACATGTGCCAGAAACTGTTCAACAGAGAGATTTATTTCTGCCCATGGTTTCAGAGGGTTCAACCAATGGTCACTTGTCCCCATGTACTTGGACAGAACATCAAGGCAATGGGCGTGTCTCAAAGCAGAAAAGGGGAAATATAGGAATTTATAGGTTCAGAGTGAGCTATCAGTCACATTCCCAATCACTTATTTCCTCCAGCCAGGCTCTACTTTATGATAGTAAGAATCTATCAAAGGGTTAATCCATTCTTGGGACAGAGCTCTTATGAGCTAATTTCTCCCAAAAAAATATTGTGTCACAGATATGTCAAAAGATGTGGTTTACGATCCTCTTAGGAGTTTTTTAGTTCAGTCATGTTGACCACCAACCAGCACAGCTGCTATTCTATAACAGAACTCTAATCATATATCTTAGTACTCCTATACATGACCAGTCCATTGAACCATTATGTGGTGGCAGATACTGGTTCTTAAAGAGTCATAGAACTCCTATACATGACCAGTCCATTGAACCTAACAATGTGGCAGAGACTGGCCCTTAAGGAGTCAAGTTAAGAAGTAAGAAGTAAGCATTCCTTGGATACTCTGCCTCATGGTGAGGACCTAACAGCTCTTTCCCACCAACTCTCTCAGCCTTCCCTTCTAGCTCATCTCCACTCCTTGATTTCAGCTGTAAAATCACATTATACCCAGGACTTCCGAGTGACCACAGCAGGCCAGGACTTAGGTAGATGATTTTTCACTACCCTTCCTGTCATCCATTATAATGTTATGACTTACTCTCAGTAGTTTATAGCAGCCTGTTTGCAGGACATTCTTCTCCTATCCTACCTCCATACTCAGAAGATTTCACCTCTTTGTTCAGATCCAGGGTCCTCCTACCCCTTTCAGCTCTGTCTTTCCAGACTTACTCTGTACTACTACAGCCTGCTTGTAGGAACCCATCTTCCCACCCTACCTGCACTCCCCAGGGACTCTAACTCAGACTCAGATACCCCTAGCTCTTTCCCACATCCCCTCTCAGCCTTCCTTATAGCCCATCTCCATTCCTTTCTGCCAACCACTAACAGACCCACCCACCCATAGAAGTGCTCTCTACCATGATATCTGTATCCATCACACTTGTCTAGGATCCAGAGAGGGCAACAACAACTAAAGAATGGAGCACCTAGCCAACAAAGATAAGACCAGATATCAACACCAAGAAACACGTCAAATGTAACTCTAGATGCCTAGACACCAGTACAAAAGCACAAACATGAACAGCCAATAGGGAATATGGGAAGGTATAACTAACACTAAAGGTCATTAGTTGGTGTTGGTTACATCTTTATCAGAAGGCAACAGGAAGTCAACTGTACAGTGTCCTGAGCATAGGTAACCTCAAAGCCCATGCCCACAGTGAACCCCTTCCTCAAACAAGTTCATACCCACTCCAACGAAGCCACATCTCCTAATAGTGCCGCTCCCTATGAGATTATAGGGACCAATTACATTCAAACTACCACATAAAAACAACCAAAAAAGGAAATTGGAAACAACCAAATAATTTAACCATATTAGTTGGTTAAAGGTTAAAGAAAAACATACAGAAGTCTACTATTGTAGAAGCTTTCTAAAATACATACACACATATACGAAAGGAATCTAGATGGAGTCACCAAATACTAGGGGAGGAATGCCCCAAACAGCCATTTTACAACATCAAGCAAACCCTCCAGTGTCGGGAACAGGTTATGTCTTGTTGAGTCATTGGCCAAAGGGACCCCTTGGAAACCCCCAAATATTACAGGCTATTAGCAAGATTATTGGTTGATCTCCACAACCTGATAGTAAGTCCCTGTGGCTAAAACCAAAACTCACATATCTCATCAAACACTAAGAAGTCAAACTGGTGCATTCATGATACTGGAAGATATTCGGCATATTACAAGAATAGAAAGATAATCATCAATATCTCCCTTCTCCAAACCCAATAACCTATCAATAGTGACCCACCAGCAAGATATAAAAGTACAATAGTGGCACAAATATTATGGGAGTAACCAACCAAGTTTCTGAATCAATTTAAGGTCTAATCCAAGCCCATACCTGACACTTTAAAGTGACCACTCTAGACAGGTCTTGGGCCAAGCATAAAACCTACTACTATTACTCTACTAAAGGGAAATATCAATAAAATGACTCATAATGACATTCTGCTGCACTAACAGATCAACGCTTCAATCATCAGGAAAGCTTCTTCTTGTAGTAGATGGAAACAAACACAGAGACCTACAACTGGAGAATGTGCAGAGTATGAAAGACTTAAGAGCACTCACTCCTAAGTGGGATGTCTTCAATACCCTCCCCTCAAGGCTCAGGAATCAATGAGGAAGAGGAAGCAAAAATATTATATGAGCCAGGGGTGACATATGACTCCAAGAAATCAGCATCTTCAGAACACAACAGAACTGATGTATGTATGAACACACATAGACTATGACAACATGCATGAGGTCTGCACAGGTTCAAGTCAGATGGTGTCACAGCACTGGGAGTGGAGAGTAGATATGGGCTTCTATGCCTAACCAAGAAACTATCTGCAGTTGATAGCTGCTGGCAAAAGAAAAATTAGTTTTCTCCAACAGAGTTTCACTGTGTATATTAGCCATATCTCATGACAGGCTCTATGCCCAGGAGTAGTCCAGTAATACAAAACCAATTCAATGGTATTTTTGAAGACTTTCATCTCATTTTTTGTTGTTTGGGTAATTTTTGTATTATTGCTCTTCTGCTTTTATATTTTGATTTCCAAATTTGTGCCTCTGTGTGTATATTTCCTTTTTTGGTTGCTTTTATGTGGTAGTTTGAATGTAATTGGTCCCTATAATCTCATAGGAAGTGGCACTATTAGAAGATGTAGCTTTGTTGGAGTGGGTATGAACTTGTTTGAGGAAGGAGTTCACTGTGGGCATGGGCTTTGAGGTTACCTATGCTCAGGACACTGTACAGTATCTCAGTTGACTTCCTGTTGCCTTCTGATAAAGATGTAACCAACACCATATCTGCCTACATACCCTCATGCTCCCCACCATGATGATAATAGAAGGGACCTCTGAACTCTAAGCTGCCACCTCAATTAAATGTTTTCCTTTATAAGAGATGACATGGTCATGATGCCTCTTCACAGCAATTGACATTTTATTTGAATTTGTTGGGATTTTTTATTAAATTTATTCATTTGTTTTACATCCCTACCAAAGATTCCCATCCCTCCTCTTCTCCCATTTCCTCCTCCTACCACCCCTCAGCTCTGCCAATCCACTTTTCCTCTGTTTCTTTTCAGAAAGGAGCAGGCCTCCAATGGGTGTCAATAAAGCGTGGCATATCAAGTTGAGGTAGGACTAAGCTCCTCACTCACCTCGTATTAAGGCTGGGCAAGGCAACCCAGTATGAGCGATAGGTTTCCCAAAGCCAGTTGAACTTTTAGGGACAAGTCTTGCTCCCACTGCTAGGAGTCCCACAAGTAGACCAAACTATACAACTGTCACACAAATGCAGAGGGCCTCATTCAGTTCTATGCAGGCTTCCTAGATGTAGGTCCAGACGCTGTGAGTTCCTATGAGCCAAAATAGTTGTTTTGGTGGGTTCCTTGGTGATGTCCTTGACTTCCCTGGCTCATACAATCCTTCTTCCCTCTCTTCAACAGTACTCCAAGCTCAGCCCAGTACTCGGCTGTGGGCCTCCCCATCAGTTACTTGATGAAGACTCTGATGGTAACTGGAGTAGTCAGTCACCAATCTGATTATAGGAGATGGCCAGTTCAGGCTACCTATCCACCATTTTTAGAAGTCTTATCTGGAGTCATCTTGTAGATTTGTGGAAGTTTCCCTTGAACCAGGTTTCTACCTAACCCCAAAACGCACCCCGTATCAAGATATCTGTTTTAGTACTCTCCCCCTCTATCCAGGCCTCCCCACAAATTTGATCCCTAATGTTCCCATCTTCACCTGTCCCAGTCAACCCAGGAGATCTCTTGTATTTCCCCTTCCCAGGGAAATCTATGCATCCCCCTTTGGGCCCTCCGTGTTACCTAGCCTCTCTGGGGCTGTAGATTGTAGCATGGTTATCTTTTACTTTACAGCTAATATCCACTTATGAGTAAGTATATATCATATTTGTCTTTCTGTGTCTTCATTACCTCACACAATATAATTTTTTTCTGTTTCTACACATTTGCCTTCAAATTTCCTGATGTCATTGTTTTAACAGTTGAGTAATACTATATTGTAAAAATGCACCACATTTTCTTTATCCATTCTTTGGTTGAGGGTCATCTAGGTTATTTTCATGTTCTGGTTATTATAAATACCACTGCTGTGAACATAGTTGAGCAAGTGTCTTTGGGATAGGATGGAGCATACTTGGGTATATGCCCAAGAGTGGTATAGCTGGGTCTTGAGATAGATTGATTGCTAATTTTCTTTGGAACCACTATGTTGATTTCCAAAGTGGCTGTGTAAGTTTGCACTCCCATCTGCAATGGAATAGTGGTCCCCTTGCTCCACGTCCTCTCCAGCCTAAGCTGTCATTAGTGTTTTTGTTCTTAGCCATTCTGACTGGTGTAAGATGGAATCTCAGAGTCATTTTGATTTGCATTTTCCTGGTGGCTAAGGATGTTGAAATTTTTATTTTATCCTTTTTTTATTAAGAAATCATTTTTATTCATTGTACATATCAAAGATCCCCTTCTTCCCTCCTCTGCCCCTCCAACCTCCCCCTCCTAACCCACCTCCCATTCCCTCCTACAAGAAGGTAAGGCCTCCTATGGGGAGGTATATTTAGTAGAGGCATGTCCAAGCCCCTTCCCCTGCCTCAAAGCTGTGTGAGGTGTCCCATCATAGGTAATGGGCTCCAAAAGGCCTGCTCATGCACAAGGGATGGATTCTGATCCTACTGCCAGGGGTTCCCTTAAGTAGATCATGCTACACAACTGTCTCACTATGCAGAGGGCCTAAGCCAATCCCATGCAGGTCCCATAGCTGTTGATCTAAATTTCATGAGTTCCTGCTAGTTTGGTTTGGTTGTTTCTGTAGGTTTCTCCATCATGATCTTGATACCCTTGCTCATAGAATCCCTCTTCTCTCTCTTCAACTGGACTCCTGGAGCTCAGCATGGTGTTTGGCTGTGGATCTCTGCATCTGCTTCCATCAGTTACTGGAGAAAGGCTCTATGATGACAATTAGAGTATACACTGATCTGATTACTGGGGTAAGCCAGTTCAGGCACCCTCTCCACTAATGCTAGTAGTCCAAGCTGCGGTCATCCTTGTGGATTCCTGGGAACTTCCTTGGCACCCGATTTCTCCCTATTTCCATGATGTCTCCCTCTATCATGATATCTCTTTCATTGCTCTCCCACTCCATCTCTGTTCCAGCTCGAGTTCCCATATGTTCTCATCCCCCACCCCCTACCCTCCATTGCCCACCCCTCATCCCCAGTCTACTCATGGAGATCTCATTTATTTCCCCTTCCCAGGGTGATGTATTCATCATCTTTGGGTCCTCCTTGATAGCTGGCTTCTCTAGAGCTGTAGGTTGTAGTCTGGTTGTCCTGTGCTTTACATCTAGGATCCACTTATGAGTGAGTACATACCATGTTTGTCCTTCTGAGCCTGGATTACCTCACTCAGGATGTTTTCTAGTTCCATCCATTTGCCTGTAAATTTCATGATGTCATTGTTTTTCACTTCTGAGTAATACTCCATTGTGTAAATGTACCATATTTTCTTTATCCATTTTTCGGTTGAAGGGCATGTAGATTGCTTCCAGGTTCTGAATATTTCTTTAAGTGTATCTCAGTCATTTGAGAATCCTTTGTTGAGAACTCACTGTTTAGATCTGTACCCCATTTTCTAATTGGATTATTTGGTGTTTAATGTCTAGCTTTTTGAGTTCTTAATGTATTTTGAAAATCAGCCCTCTGTCAAATGTGGGATTGGTGGAGATCTTTTCCCATTCTACAGGCTGCTGTTTTGTCCTATTGATAGTATTTGTTGGTTTTTAGTGAGTGAGGGAGATAACGTTGGATGGGAGGGAGGTGGGGAGGAACTAGGTGGAATAGGCAGAAGAAAAAGCATAATCAAAATATATTGTATGAAAAAAATTAAGAAGTAAATCCATAAAAATTTCATGGGATATGTTATGTTCATGTTGAAAGAAGACAGTTACTAAATTTTCCAAATAAATAAAACTGTTTAAATATTAGTTCAGATATTATAAATTGATCAGTATACATTGATAAATATTCACTTAACTCTTTTTTCCTAGCTAATAACTGATTAATTATAGGAAATTCTATATAATTACACCTTAAGCTTAGAGGGAGAATTTAAGCTTCCCACTCATAAGGCAATTTTCAAATATGTTCATCTCTAGTGGATCCTGATGCATCAACCCAGTGTAAACGTTTCAGTTTTCATACCATTCCCAAAACATTAACCAAATCCTGAACTCAAAAGTTACAAAACATAACATTGTATTTCTGCAGAAACTTAATAAAGACCTTTTTGTCCTCAATGACTGGTAAGAAACGAGCCATAAACATAAGAGAAAAATGTGGTCAGGGATAAATACCAATACTGAGAAAAAAATTTTAGGTTTTAGAAACTCCTGGAGAGGAAAATCAGCTAAAGATCTCATGTCAATATGTCTGGTACCAAGAGTAATAAACACTGAAATACAAAGCATTTTCTTCTACATGTGAAATGAAGAATTTTAAATGACTATATTCAAACACCTTTTTATGTGAACTGGGAGTGACATATTGCTCTCATATTGAAATCTATTTCAAATAGCTCAAAGTTCTCTATTTTGTCAAATATGGGCAATGATTTTTAAAAATATTAAAACACTACTATTTGAAAAGCAAAGCAAAAAATTAATCACATATAAACTTCCAGAGAAAGAGGGAATTATATATCATGTGTAATATCAAGTAGCAATATCCAGACATTAGACTGGGCCAGAATTACTATGAAAAATTGCTTGGTTTAAACAGCAATTAAGGATTTAATGGGGGAAAGTAATCAGGAATATGGGTGATCTAGCCAGTAAAAGAGCATTAAGTGGGTAATACAGTACTCAAAATATTCCCAATGAATATTCATGAGTTGATCTTCTTTTGACTTATTGAATGGTGACATTTCCTAGTAGGAAAGCATTTGACTAAAAGAAAATGGCTCTTGAGTTTCTCTGCATTATAAAGTTCTTATTGTAAAGACAGCAAAATTAAGTGCTGTGAGTAAGGGGTGGGTATTTCCATAAAGTGTTGAAGAACAGAACCCTGCTATCAAAGTGGTAATTTCCTGCTTCCAGAAAATCCATGCAGGTTTTTATGTTCATCCTGATAAATGAAAAATATCTGAAAAAGGCTTGGTTTAAGAGGCGAGTCTGTCTTTCTGGCCCATCTTCTAACACTCTGCATAGGCTTTTTCACTTGACTGTGTTCATTAAAACTGGGTTTGGAAGGGAAGGTGGCATTAAAAAATTTCAGAGAAGAAGTTCATGTCCAAATTAAGGAAAGTCAGTCCTTCAGATCTTCTGACACTTCCTGGAGGGACGTTAGTAACAATAATGGGGGTAGAAGTGTTGAGAAGTTCTCAGGGCCAAAAAGGATCATCTTAGAATGTGAACTCTATAATCTGAAGTGGATACGGAGCTATGAGCGTGTTGGGGAAGGGGGAAACATGGGCTTCACTTAAGCAAAAGAACCTGTTGAGAAAATGCTTTGAGTTTGACCCTAATTAGCCAGACATGGGGTGCTCTGTTTGTCACACAGTAGCATGATAAAAATATATAAATACATCTGTAGCTTACTGCCAAAGAACTTCCTTGTGAACACGCTGTCAACAGCATTTCTTTTTACATCTTGTCTCAAAACATGACAGTCAACAAAACAGATGCTTCTTCCTTAGGGAAGCTGCCCAGGACTTCATAACTAAAGGGAGGTGGATCCTAACCTGGGGTGTACTCACAAAAGCATCATCTCATCAGGAAGCCCTGCTCTATAGAGTCCAATGACCACTTCCAGCTAACTTCCCCTGACTTCCTCCCTCCATCTGCTCTGTCTCTGCTTCATAACTGTGAATATACTTAGCATCCAAGACTTAAGGAAAGGAATACTCTCACATCTTAACAAAACATCATGGGTATACCCTAAGAAAATTTCTCCCCCTCAACCACCAAATCAAAGTTCAGTTCCTCCTACCCATATTTTGAATTTGGGGTTTACTGAAAGTTCTATGCAGCCCATAAAAATGTATACTCCTCAAGCCTTTTTTATAAAGAAGTGTAAGATCCGAGGCTCTCTAAAGTTAATATGATGATGGATTTAACTTAAAGCTATTGAAACTTAACAGGAATTCCAAACATTCTTCATTTCCATCAAAAGTAAAATTCTTGGTTGGTTTGCTTCCTGGGGAGAAAAAGCACATGATCACCAGGGAGATGGATACTTATAATTAATACACGCTGTGAATGTCAGCTTCAGCATAACTTCTCCCTGCGCACTTGTCACAGTGTCGCGTTCATCCTTGAGGGATCCATCAATTCACACAGAGGCATCAGGAGGCCAGGAAGAAAGTTTATCTTCATTTCTTCCTTCTTTCCAAGGTTAACTACCTTCAGATCACTTTCAGACTAAAATAAAGTGCTAAGGTTTTTTTTCCTTAGAGTTTTAGTTCTTCAGTGTTAAAACAAAAGAAAAATTACACTTAAAATGAACATGGCCCTACTCACAGACGAGAGTGATATTCTGATCAGGGTAGCGTTAGTAACGTGGATTTCTATTGGTGTATTGACTTTGATCAATAAAGGACTGAGAGTAACACACAGTAGACATACCGATAGTCTCCAAATACAATGATATATCCATGTGTTTCTACAGACAGAAAAGGAAATCTTCCATAACATGATAGAGATGTTTAGTACAAGAAAGCAAGGCCAGTGGCTGTGTTCTCTGACTGAAGGCCTTAGTCTTCAGGATGAAGAGGGATCTGCTGCTGAGAAAATGAGAGAACGGTCCCCCTTGTTTTTCTGTCATCTTTCTGTGTCCTCCAGCATCAAACCAGCTACTCCTTGTTTGTATATAGTATTAACAATACCAGTTTTTTAATAGTGTTTTCTGAGCTACAGTTTAAATTGGATTCAGCTTTCTTAAAATCCTTTTATTTAAATATAACTTCATGGGTTTTTTCCCTTTACATTTGTTCTAATTAAGTTGTTTCCTCTACTTTTTTTTTTAATTTTAGGCTTCTTGTTGTGAAACAAGGTGGCCATATTTTCTCTAAATGCCTCTTCGTTTAGAGAAATGCACAAAGCTTCACTTCCTGTACTGTCCCATCCCCTTTTTCAGCTATTCCATTTCCTCAGTGTGGGTCTATTAGTGGAGTTCTGAAGAACTGAAGGAGGTAAGCATCCTACTGCTTTCTTCTCTACCTTACTCTTGATCCATCCTTTCCCTATTTGCCATCTTTCCTGGTCTAGATACCCCACCAAGCCATCACCACAACAATTGTTCTCCCCTTGATCTTCCTCAGCACACCCCTCCTCAGGAATATTGTCTAACTTCATTCCTGCCTAGTCCTGTTAACCACTAAAATCCTTATGTCCATAGCCTGGTTAACCAACGTTCTGAAAAAAAAATGTTCCTCTTCTATATGATCACATTTCTTGCTATCATAAACAAAGGGGTTCAAAGCTGGGTAAACCTATTGATGGCATTGCCCCCCAGCAAGTACATCAGTCTGTTGGTACTGCTAAAGCTAATCAGTAGGGAGAAAGCATCTTGGTTCATACTAACTTGATTTCTCCATGTTTTGTAAACAGAGTATATGATGACTTCAGAAATAAGGCCTTGCTATCAAGTTCTGGTAAGAAACCAAAATCAATAGCTTGTATTATTTGGGGGTTTCCAGGACACTGTAACCAACAACATGAGGGGGTTTCCCACAACTCACACTGGGCTTTATATTTGGTAACCTCTGGGCTCTAGATTCTGAGTAAAACTTATTCTCTCTATAGGGTAAGTCCAATTAAACTCTTATGGAGAGAAACAAAAGCTGAATCTCTCCAAACAGAAGGAAAGATTTGACAATGTGGAATATAAAGAATATGGCTCAGCCCTGATAATATGTTTCCTACCCTGTAGATACACACACACACACACACACACACACACACACACACACACACACACATGGCAGAGGTCACTTAAGCATGAGAATTCACCCATTGTGTGGTTAGTATCTTATATAAGTATGTTGTTCCTACACCCAGTACAAGACTTCTGTGTGTGTGTGTGTGTGTGTGTGTGTGTGTACATGCATGTACACTTACATGCACGTGTATAGATTCTTAATTTAGACATTCTATGATTTCTGAAAAACATGACTCCTATCTACATGAGTTTGGAGGCATACACCTTGTTTATTACGAATTTTATGATTTCTCTTATTTTAGTTCAAATGCCTCCCATCCTGCCTCTACTCCATTTTCTTGATTTTTCCTGTAACATTTTAAGCAATGAAATTGTTTCTATGCTATATAAGTATTTTGCTATCTTTACAATAAATTATGTTCTTTCATTAATTTATCTTGCCTTGCTAAATCTCAACAGAGACTTGGCAATTTTATTATATATGTACATTTAGTGCATTTAAATATCATCTTTCCCTTCCACCAAATGAAATGTATTTATTTTGAATTCCTCATATTGTCTCTAGTATATCTTATTTCTTCCTTCATCAGTGACTCAAAATTAGTGACTTTTTACCATACTGTAAGACAGAGAGGTAGTCTTGAGGTCCATTTAGTATTTCCTGTGGCAAAGCATATAAATTATCTTGTGGTAGATCAAAGAAGTAGTAAGCTTGGAGTGAGGCAGATATCATAAATGTATCCTTTTGAAACTTCTGCAACAGTTCTTATAGCTTCTGATATTTATTGGACTGTGAGATGAATTATGTAACCTTGTTAAGTCCCTTGCAAAACCACCTATGAATTCCATGTAAATTCTCTTCTTTCTGGGATTTTGCAGTGCAGACCCTGAGGAACAGAAGGAGGAAGTTGCTGGATAGTTGCAATTTCTGGCTCCCTCTCCTCCTTTAAAGCTGAGATAACATGGTATACTCAGCTCTCCAGGCACAGCATTTAGTCAAAGTGTTTACTTCAAGTTGTCAGAGGCAAGAGGCTAAGGAAGAGATTCAATTTATAGCACAGAGACACGTTTTTACATACTCTAACTAGAAATTCCTTGAAAGTAGATACATGTTGTTGAAAACAGCCAACACTAAAAATACTCGGAAGTGGGGTGCTGAATCTCTTTTCAACTTCTTGCTCTTGTGTCTTCTCTAAGTAGATAGTACCATAGGCCACCTTGTAAGCAGCATCTGAGATACTTTATGGCAATATGTTGAAGGACTGTGAGCCAAAATTAAAGGTATGAAGAAACTACAAATCTTTAAAGCAAAACATATCTTGAATTTTAGAGATCAACCCAATAGACAACAGAAAGCAACCATTTAAAAAAAAGAGATGATTTTTCATCCTAGGGTAAGGTTGATGTCTCTTCTGACAGCTGATGACTGTCGTATATAAAATCTGCCTACCGAAGAAGCCTCAGCATGGGTAAAGGTACACACATAGCAAGAGACCTGTATAGTGCTTCCCAATACACTATGGTCATAATTGTATGACATCACATATCTTGTTTTCTAAGAATGTTTGTGTATGACTACCTATTGTCACTTGTTGGTAGAATACAGTAGAACACATCTATTTTAAAATGCTAAGGACTGGCTTTGAGAAAGTCCAGAGAAGTGATAAAATTGGTCTAACATAGCTACAATATGAATAAAGTAATAATCATATAATAATTGATACAATAACATTGATGGAACATTTTCTACATCCCAAATTTTTATCAATCTTAACATCCCATTACTTAATTTAGAAGTTATGAAGTTAAACAGATAGATAGTAGGTATTGACACAGAAACAATAACCCACAATGATCATATGTTCAACTTCAACTGTGTTATACATTCTCAACAAGATTCTAAAGAGTAGGCAATGGACAGTAATAAAGGCTCTGAAAATACTACAATATTAGCCTGAATGCTAGAGCCTTCTCAAGAGAAGTACATTGAATAGATGAATAATTCTGCATGGAAACCTTCAACATTCTCTTAGCAAAGAACTCCATGGGTTTTTCACATCCTTCTAAGATCTCTCCTAGGACATTAATAGAATCCTTTTCTTCACAAATCCAGCAGCCTCGATTGAATAGTGGACATTATACTTGAGGAACAAGGCTAACTGACTAGGGTAAGCTTCTTTGTCTATCTCTGCCAAGTGAACTATGGCAGTCACAGGACTATGTGAGGACCATATGGGGTCTTTACTATAATGTATTCAGTGATATGCAGCAATCTCATCTGGAACATTAATTCATTATACTGGCAAAGCCCTATTCTAATAATCAACATTAAAAGAATAATTGTTAAATTCAAAGAAAAATAGAAATGTGGTCACTATACCAGCAAAGGAATGACCCAAGGGAGTTAGATCAATGTTTACAAGAATTATTACAGACATTCAAGGATCACTCACTGTAGACCTATAGAACTCAGTTGAACCAAATATTGTAAGACAATATTTCTGCAAACCAAGAGATGTTGTATAATGCCTGGATCTGCTTCCTCTCTGTGGGAGTAGCAATTAAAAATGGAAAAAAAAAAAACAGCAAAAAACAGCATTTGAACAAAGAGGCAAGTTTGATGTTGTAGATGATGGTACCCAAGAAATTAAGGAAGATGGACTGGGAGTGCACTGCATATGCCAAGCTTTTAATGCTCCCACTTGAACAGGGGCAAAGGGAGAGAGGAGGAGATTTTACTCATTTGTTTCAACTAAATTAGTGTGTCTTTGATGTCTGTAAGTCCTCCGTATGGAGAGATTTCAAAATTCAGTTCAATGTGACATCTCTGTTTCTACCTACTTCTCCCTTCCCCCAAATGATCTCACCTCCATGTTTCGTCAGACTCTAATCTCTTACTGTCTTTCCTACAGAACAGAATCATACTTTCTTTAGTAGAATTCACCTTCCATGAAGAGGTACTTGCTCAAAATTAGTTTTTGCCTTTTTCCTGACTTCTTCCACTTTTGTTTCATGCTTTTTATTTTGTTCTGTTTTGTTTACCAGCCATGAGGATGCAAACTTAACAAATACTCATTATATATTCAAGGTGTGCCATGTGATGGTTTGATACATGTATACACTGTTAACTGACCATTACAAGTAAATGAATCTACATCTCTGTCATCACTTGTGTGTGTGTGCATGTATGCATGCAATTATGTATGTGTATGTAGATGAGTGTGGTGAGTACATTCCCGAAAAGATGCTGGACAAAGGGTACAAAACTGTCTCATAAGTTAACTGCATTCCTCAGTGTTACTGGTGCCAACTGTACATCAGAGAGAGAGCAGGGTAATGAAATAAATTTATCTAAGATGTGAATGATGGCTGTCTTCTTGATCTTACCATGGTTATTACTTTCAGAATGTAAGATCAAAACATATAGAGTATTTTCAATCACAGAGTAGGTGTGAAGTCTAAACTAAACCCTAATCAATGAAAATCAAATTGTTTTACAGCCGGGCGGTGGTGGCGCACGCCTTTAATCCCAGCACTCGGGAGGCAGAGCCAGGCGGATCTTTGTGAGTTCAAGGCCAGCCTGGTCTACCAAGTGAGTCCCAGGAAAGGCGCAAAACTACACAGAGAAACCCTGTCTCAAAAAAACAAAAAAAAACAAACAAAAAAAATTGTTTTACACATTGAAAGGAAAAGAAATTTTAGGCAATACAAGGGAGCCATTGCACAGCTTTCTGGCAGGGTGAACAGGCTTCAGCTGAGGTATGTCTGACCTAGGGTTTTCTAGTTATATTGTCAAAGTCCCTCTTTTAGGAAGCTGTTCATATTACACATATTTAGAGCTAGTATTTGTCAATAGTTTTGAATTGTGCCTTCTGAGGAGATATTGATGGTTCCTGTAAAATTTCTGTAATAGGGCATCGTGATAAACAATGACATTGAAGTTGTTTGATGTAAAGATAACCAAGTAGCCAAAGACATTCTGACTTTTCATCTCAGCTAGGGACTTACTAACCCCTGATAAATATATATATATATATATATATATATATATATATATATATATATATATTCAAGCCACAGCATTGATGACTACTGGACGAAGATGTTTTCCACAGGTGGCATCAGTTCCAAAACAAATAGCCTTCCGGGATATAACAAAAAGGCTGGAAGGTGCAATTGCTCAATGAACAATGGAGAGACACTGGAACCTTGCCATCTTCCCCGCCTGAAAGCTACCACAGAGTTTGAAAGAAACCTGAGCAATGGGTCCCAGACAACCTAATCTATTCTGAACATCTGGAAGGCAAACCACTGGCACTCAGATGGAAGAATTCATAGTTACAAAAACTACGGCCAAAGCTTATCAGATTCTCCACTCTACTGAGCTTCATACTTTGAAACAACCAGAACCTCATGTTAAAATGCTCATCACTGTCACTTAAGGAGATAAGAGTCTGTCTGACAGCATTGTCTACAAGGCACTATTAGGGATTCTGGCAGGGCTCTGGGGCTGCCTGACCTACATGGGCCTCTCATCCATACACCTTCTAGCATAGCTCTGGAAGCCGAAATGCCTTGCAAAGACATGTTGGACATATTTCTGGATTCACTGTCTGCTGCTGTGTGCTTCATGGAATGTGGTAAGCTGAGCGTGAACTTGGGCAATAGATTGTTGAGGCTGCTTTTATTTAAAAGCAGAGAAGAATGTTAAAAAGACTTTAAAAACCCATAAATTGCCGACTGTCAGGCCATCAAGTGTCTCAGACAAGTCCAAATGGCTTCATTTTCCTTCCCTACCCTGGCCAGTCTGCTTGAGTCTCTCCCACTGGTGTTTTTGGGACACAGTCCAGGCCATTATGAGCAGATCCAGTACGATGTGGTGGTCGTGAGGTTTGCAAAAAAAAGTTTGGTGCTACTTCAAATTACCCGTCATTTATCTTCACCAGGGGATTCTGTGACTCTGTCAGAAGTCTATTTTGATCCACAGTAAGACAACTTGCAGTAGCTCTGCCATCTGAGAAAGACTGGACACAAAGTTTATAGTAAATAAATCCTGTATTTCCTCTTAGTTGGATCTTCCATCTTCTGCATTTTTGACTATAACCTGTTTCTTTCCATAATTTATAGCTAGATACAAACTTTTGGCCCTTTGGCAACCTTGACCTATACTGAAGTAGTAGAGAGCTCTTTCCACACACGAACAAGTCATTTGTTAAATCTCTGTCTAGGAACAACTGGCTCAACCCCACCTCACCCCATATTCTAACATGTGGGTTCTTCACCTTTCTTTTTTGGCATTAAAGTAAAACAATGACTTCTGAAAATCGCTAGAGTTTCAAGAAATCAATAGTGACAAGATTTAGGACTGAGAGATGTGTCAGTTGGAAAATCTTGCCTTGAAAGCATGAGAACTGAATTTGATCATCAGAACTCACGTAAAATAAAGTCAGATGCAGTAACACACAATTGTAATCCCAACACTGTAGAGCTAGGCACAGGTGGATTCCTAGTGCCTGATGGCCAGCCAGCCTAGCATTAGCTACAGAGTTCCCAGCCAGTGAGAGACCCTGTCTCAAAAAACAAGACATATGCATTTCTGAAGAATTGCATTCATGGTTTTGATATTTGGCCTCCACAAATATGTGCTCACCTGTATACATGCATATATGCACACACACACACACACACACACACACACACACACACACACACACACACACAAAAGAGAGAGACAGACAGACAGACAGACATATTGCCAGGGTTTCTGGTATTATAGAAAGGACTCTTGGTAACTGTGACTCTTGGAAAGCTCATTTGGCCCTGACTTAGTTTCCTTATTTGTGAGAAAAAGACAGTGTTTGTCCCACCAATGATCTGAAACCTGCTTGGTTAAAGTGAGGGCCACTTTGAATAAGGCTGTGTTATGTCTTGGTGCATGCCCTGTTCCTTGTCATTTGTTTTACTCCTTCTCTTCTTCTGCCAGCACCACCCAAATGTAGCTCTTCCTGTAAGCCTCTTACTGAGTTTAACCTTCATAAACTCTTATCTAGTGATGCCATCAAATACTCAGCTGTTTCCCCATTCCAGCTCTTACCACCCTCACTGTGGCTTCCTCCAACAGCCTGAGTTTCTTCTCAAGTCAATTTTCATGTCTCCCTTGTAAATCTTCTGTTTTCCCTAGAGCATCTATCACCTTTATAGTTACTGTCTAGTTCCTAACAAAATACATGAAATGGTAAGTGGGCTAAATACAGAACTAATTATTGGGCTTTAGTTCTAACTGTTCATTTTTAAATGTTGCTTTATGTACCTATGTGAGACAAATCTTTTTTCAAGTCACAGACTTACGATGGCTATGTCACTAGTTTGTATACATTTCTACAGCATCTTTAAAAACTCTTTTGAATAAAATGTCCACTACTGTTATTCTGTGATACACTGATGAATGTTTAACAATAACCTCCCCATAGGGCCGATAGAAATGTTGACCCAAACCCGATTTGTGGGGTTTGTTAGGCTGCATGGTGTAAAAAGTCTCACTGTGACTGTGATTTGACCTCACAGAAGCTAAACTACTGCTCTACTGGGTCCCTCATCTGTGGAGCAATTTTTTATGACTATGTGTCAAAAGATGGACATTTATGATTTTCTCGTGGAACAAGCACTTGGTATATTGTGAAAGCCTGTTACACTCACCTAGGCTAACATAGCCATTTTCACCTACACATTGATCTTAATTATTCAGGATCTTTCGCTTAGGCAGATCTTAAACTTATAACATGACATCCAACAGCTAACACAATTGTTGGAAACGGATTAGTTACATCTCATAAGCTGAAACTCCAAGGCAAAAAGAAAACAAGCAGATTGGAACATCATTTCTAAAATATGTTCAGAGTAACTCATAGTTCTAAAGCTGAGTAGGCAAAGTCCTGCCCTGTTACTCATATTCCATCCAAGTCCACATTTCTAATGAGTGGCCAACTAAGAGAGTATATTTGAATGATGTTCTGAGGTCTAACATTCCTGACTTTATCTTCCATAATTAGCTAAAGGGTGTGATATTTTATTCCACTGTCCTCTTTGGACATAGCTGTTCCACCTGAGGAAAATGTATTGCAGTATATCTTAGTGCTCTCCCAGCTCCAACATCAAGGATTTTAGTAGTCTAAGGATATGAAAGTGGGCACTGCAATGTAGGCAGACAACTAATATAGTAGTGTGAATGAGAATGCCCTTCCTAGGGTAAAAACTTGAACACCAGGTCTCAGGTTGGTGATGCTATCTTTGGAAATGTAGGGGGTACAGCATTGCTAAAGAGAATGTGCCACTAAAGGTGTATTCTGATATTTAAAAAAAAAAAAAAAAAAAAAAAAAAAAAACAACTCATCCACTTCCATTTTGCTCTCTCTGCTTCCTGCTTGCAATTTGAAAATCTGTGCTCTAAGCTTGCTGCTCCTACCACAATTCCAGCGGCTTTCTGCCATGTTTCTCCACCATGATGGACTCTTATCCCTCCGGAATCATAAGCCCAAATAAATTCTTATCTTATGTAAGATGACTTGGTCATGGTGTTTTAGTATAACAACAGAAAAGTAACTAATACCACTGCCCTTTGTCTTTGTGTAGTTGTGTCTTCAAAGGCTATTTGAAACTCTATAAAACACTCAATTAAAGTATAAACTTCACAGAAATTAGCTAATCAATGAGTTTTGAAGAATTCATCTCCAAATGGTATCTATTCTACCCTCTTTTAGCTCACCTCTCCATTTCTGCTTTACTGCACAGACTGGCAATGCAAAGCCGGAGAAATGGGTTTAATCACCTGCCAAAATTCATGCCTCCCAATAGATGACTTGTAAAAACATCAAAATAGGATCATTATCTGTGTCCTCAGTTTGTAACTTGTAACTATTATATGCCTGGCCTTCCTCCTTAGGACACTGGATTATCCAACCTACTAAATACTAACAACCTTGTATTACACAGGTTTGATGTTTCACCTGCCTGTAGATATTATAGGAAGATAAAACGTTTGTTGTGAGCACTTTTTATGTTGCTTTGCATGACCTCTACTTGCTACTGAACAAACAGCAACTCTGAACTAGTGCAAATCAGGAATTCAGCATTGGCTTCTAACCTCACACTGTTCACATGTCAAATGTGAGTAGAAACAGCAGGAAACCGGCCTGCTCTTTCTAATTACAATTATGATAAGAGTTTAGCAGACGTCTACTTAAAATTATAAAAATCTTTCTGCACAAGATTGGTGTTTTATCTCATTGTATATTCATATGATTAGGCTCATTTGACTGCTCAGGGAAAAAATGCCTCGTGTCCAACATATTCTTATTTAGGATGCTCTGAGGGGGAACCCATGTGCAATCACACATTGTGTCATTCTCATGCAAATGACACAAGCATAAAAAACAAGATGATGGGAAAGGCCTTTCCTCTCCTCTCTTAAGCTAATCTCTCCCTCCCAGGGAGACCACAAATCTTGGGTTCAAATAAAAGTCCTTTAATTGGGTGAAATTTCTATGCAAAACCTAATGCTATTTGGACCAGCAGGCAAAGACAATTCTCCATCTCACCAGGGACCCACATTTTTTTTTTCAGCCAAGCTAGGTCCTTCTTTCTTAGCACTGCCGAGACAAAACATGCTCCAATTAGTGAGGTAGACTTTCCCCTTGTTATCTTCTCACGTGCCAGTATGGGGTAAGAGAGAGTGTGCAGGGAAACTGATTCAAGTCATTGATTGAAGAACCATTTCATTGATTGATATTCTGCTGGAACAATCTTCATATTCATGCATTGGTTTGCCCCTTGTAGGGAAGCAGGGGCACACAGAGAGGGAGCCAAGGCTGTCAAACATGCCAGTGAGAGCTCAGCTCTTTACAGGATATTTTTGGAGGCCAGGTGCCAATCACCCATGGGACTTGGCTTCTCTGAAAGAATTTCAGATGTGGACTGTAATTACAGTACAGCAAAGTATGGATGGTGGGGGCTGGTGAAGCAGCTTGATTTTCAGCAAACTCAACCCTCAGCCACCAAAACCCTTCTGAATCTATTTCAGGGGCTTCTCCTTGCTGTCCAGTGGCTGTCACCAATGCTCTTAAGAAGCATCAGGTTGACAACTTGAAGAAGCTGGCCCCCATCACTCCAGGGAAACTGAGACATGGTAGCCATCTTCATAAGAAGCTGAGCACTGGTGTTCTAACACAGACCCTACTGAGCCTTGGTAGAGAGATTTAGCAAAACTGGACCATCAAGAACAATCAGGTTGTGTTCATGTTTGCCTGAAAATACTTGAAGAAAAGACAGAAAACTCATTGGGAAGTCCACGACTGAATGAGAGAATTAAATACAAGTTGAAAATATGAGACTCTACTTCCAATAACACTCTCAGCTGCATATGGACTTTCCCATGGACTTGTTACTGAATCATCAGTTGCCATGGCAATCAGTAATGTGTTAACATTTTTGAGCATGGACTTCATCTTTATTGAGCATGGACTTCATCTTAAGTAGTAAGAAAAAAAAGGCAATGCCCCTTTCCAAGATTTTCACATCTGTAATTTAAGAACAACTTCTCAGAAAGAGGAAGTATACAGCATATGTAACAAAGACCTAGTGTTATAGCTTTAAGTTTCTCAGAAAATGTGAGTTCAGAGAACCAAAAAGCAATACGAAGGTGGCTACATTTAAGAATGTCGCTTCAAAAATCTGGCTAAGGCATACCCATCTTGCATCCTATACTCATGTGCCCTATCTGCAGCTTTGATGAAAACCATCAGAAAGTTAACACGGTATCTTCTTGTTTTGTTTTTATGGATGATTTCCCACTGTGTTGCAAGGGATAGGTTATGGTTCTAGAGCAATAATTTTATCATTTAAAAATAAAGTATTTATTTGAAACATGCAAACAAAACTCAAAGTACATGGAAATGATTTATCATAAAATCTTCAAGATTTCTAACTCCAAATTATTTATAATTAGCTTTAAAAAATTAAGTTGAGAAATATTGAATATAGTCAAGATGTAACGACTTATACGCTGTGTCATGATTACCATAAACAAATTAATTACCACCAATCACCATTGTGCCATGAATGAGATCATAAAAATTTTTCAGTATCTCCCAACTTTCCCACTTCTAAGAAAGTCTGAGAGATCCACAGGACAGACTACCATTTTCTAAAAGGAAAGTCTTGATCGTTTGAATTGGCAACAGTTTGGTAATAGACCCTTTCCCCAGCTCCAAAGCTCTGTGGAACCCTTTATCCGGATTAATGTTAAAGGACAGTAAACTAAAAAGACACCCCTTTGGAAGAGGCTTTTATTGTCTGCTTATTCACGGCATTTCAATATGCTACCTCTACACTATCTCTCATTGTGAAAAATCCATGATCACCATGGGCTGTGAATACTTACACTAAAAAGACAAGGCTTCAATGACATTGCTTTGGAATTGAAGACAATTAAGTGAAAGAGCCCCGAGGAGCTTCCTATCAAAGCAACAAGCAGAATTTATTTAGCAAAGACTTTAAAACAAATGCGAGAAGACTTCTATAACTTGCTCCATATTTAATTTTGATTGTAGTTCAAAACTATATATTAGGGACTAGAAAGAGATGGCTCATCGGTTAAGAGCACTTAAAACTGCTCTTACAGAGGCCCAAGGCTTGGTTTCCACATGGGGGCTCACAACAATCTGTAGTTCCAGTTCAGGTTATATGACTCCCTCTTCTGGTTTCCAAGGGTGCTGCATGCACAAGGTGCACTTACACCTAGCATAAAATAAGTATTCTTTTAAAGAAAGTATACTGAAGACCTGCTGCAGTAGAATATATATGTCATATTACCACCAAATAATAAAGTAAATATGGGGTAATGAATCTGAAAGAGAACAAGGATAGGTATATGGGAGGGTTTGAAGGATGAAAATGAAAGTGAGAAATGACATAATTATATTATAATCTCAAAAAAATACAGAAATAATTTTTAAAAAATAGGTTAGATTATACAATACTGCAAAATAAGAAGTACTATGGACCACATGAAATCATATCAGGGAGATATGAGTATAGATGGCCTCGCATGTTCTGTGTAGATCTCAAAAACTCCAATGCAATAAGTTATCCAGCTAACAACATAATAATAGATAGGCAAATATCATATTTGCCAATATAGTTTGAGTAGTAATAATTACACTACTAATTAGATAACTTTAAGTTTGTGGATATTTTACTATATTATAATTAGAGGTCTTGGTACAGCTTCCTGTAGTGAATGTACCAATTGATTTGAAGTAATCACAATATAACATCTGAATTCCATTGACTTGTGTGCTGACCACATGAGAGAGTCCCTCTTCTCATATTATACCCATGTCGATCAAAAAAATCCCTATCATCAGTCCAAAGCAACAGGAGACAGATCACAGCAGCGAGTCCTAGGAAACTGCCTTAATTAGAGCATCATAAGAGTTTGCCTAGACTTGACCCTGCCCACCATGAGCTTCTGATACAGTAGGAAGCCAAGATTCACATGCATGAACATTAATTGTAAATGGAGTAGAAGATAACAAAGGTCAAAGAATATACACAGCATGATATATTCATGTATACCATACACATGGTAAGGAATTTCTGAGGGTGGGGCTATTTGAAAGAAGCCACTCCCTTTGTCTAGGCATTTGCAATTGCAGGCACACCCTACCATCACCTTCTGTGCACAGGAACCTGACAAGGGCCAGCAACAGACAGAAATCCATTTCGTGGTTATTGCTCTAGTTTGCTCTCAGAGTGCTTGCCTTCCTGGCCCTATATGCTAGCCGTCAATATCCATTTCTAGCTCCTTGGGTTGGCAACATTTTTAGACTCTTTTCTCTGATTTAGTGAAATTGTTTCCTTCTGAACTTTGTACTCTGAAGCCCCCAATTGAGTTTCATTATATAAGTGTGTATGTATGTATGTATGTATATACATACATATATGTATGTATTACAGCTTCAGATAGGGAATGCTCATTTCTTAGCTAAAGGAACCTGAAAGCCAGGTCAGCTCCTAACTGTCCCTGACAAACAAAGGAACAGCAGAATGAAGGGCAAAGGACGACTGTGAGAATAACCTATAAAGATACCTGATGACCAAATTAAAATCCAGCTCAGGTGATCAGGAGCTCAGAGCTAATGATGTGAAGGATACTGATCCTCCAGGGTGATCATTTCTAGGACTAGTGGGGAAAAGCTCAAACACTTGCCCTGACAATACACTATAGGAAAGGAGGACAGCTCAGTTATGGGTGTTCAATGAAGGCCTTTTTCTAAAACTGCCTCACAGCCATTTCGGGTGTAACTTAGATGCTCAAAAGCCAAGAAGACAGAAGCTTTAAGAAATTCTAGTATATATATATATATAGACAGCTATGATAGCTGGTCTATCTACAGGGTCCGTGGTTGACCTAGTATCTTAAGAGAACTGCAAAACACTCAGCTTCCTGAAAGTATAAACCAGTAAGGAAAAATACATGAGCTATTATCACCCAGTATCATCACAATTTCAGTGAATTCTAAGGTGTCCTTTGCCCATACAAATGATGTATTAAATGAGATAATATACACAAAGAATTCACAGCAGAACCTTGAATGTGCCCATGAATATTATTACATTCTGCTGAGTATACCTTGCTAAGTCCTCTTGAAACACTGCTCAAGCACATTACTCTTACATTATAGTTTAGTAACAAATGAATCCCCAGCTCCTTGGGTGAAAATGCCATTGAGGTCAACAAACATTGTATGGGGTCTGTTTCTTACAAAGACAGGGTCAAAGAAAGTTGAACATAAATGGCTCCAAGCTACTACATCCCAAGTAGTTTCTAATAGAGTTTCACAGGAGGGAGATACTGTCCATACTTGAAATCTGAGCAACCTACACCCCAGTCTTTGACATGCTTTTCTACAAAACATGAACACTTCCACATGCACACACAAACAAAACAGATGTCGGTCGGTGTGGAGAGCCCATGAGTCTTGGAACAGTGCAACAAAAGTGAATAGTACAAAAATAGAGACTCACAAGCTGGTGTCACCCATCTGTAGAGGAAAGAACTGGCATGTCTTGCCTGGTAGAAATTTTGACCACTTTTATCTGCGCTTTAACTTCTATTTCCTGACTATAAAACAATTGACTTAGTATAAGAATGCAATTTTACAGAGAACAAAAGCATAGGAAAGAGTTAGTATAATGTTTTATTGCTGGTGTTTGGACTTTTGAGGCAGGGTCTTACTATATAGCATGGCCTCGAACTCACCTACTTCATCCTTCCAAGTCCTGAGATCACAGTTGTGCCAGTCTACCTTGATAATAATTAGCAGAATTTGAACATTAAGATATTAACTAGGATCTAAATGGAAGATCTAAAGCTTAATATTTCCTTGTGGAGTGGTACCTAAAAATGGATGCCATATAAATACTATATCCCAAGTTCACAAGCCAGTATTTTTTCTACCTTACTTAAAAAATATGATGAGAGGTGCCTATCTGTCAGTTTCAGAATCTTCATAGAAGTCCATCAAGGACTTCTCCAAGGGAAAGGATCTGCCTGAAACTATAGAATGTTCCCTTGTGACTAGAGCCAAGATCATATGTTCAACATAGATAAGACTGGGGAAGAAGCTCTACCTGCAGAAGCTTCCCTTACTGTGTGAGCACAGCAAATTTACCCACCTCCCCTCTGCCTCTTGCCTGATGTTGTTCCCTCCTCTTTTCAGTACCTGTTGTGTTAACATAAATTGAGTTCTCTACCTTCACGGATGAGGTCAAACATTCCCAGACCAATATCACCCTCCCATGGTCTTCCTCACTGAGACATTGTTTCCCCATTAAAATGACTTCCTACCTCTGCATAGCATCTCCTCTGATTACGCCAACCCAAGAACTCCTCCCATCTAACAACTGGAAGCCCATTAAACCACTGCTTTGGTTATCTTACCCTTCTTCCCATCCAACCCTTCAGAGCACTTTGTTGGAAGACTTCCACCCCTTGTAAATGCTGCTCTATGACATCCATTGTCTTTGCAGGAAAAAAAAAAATCAAATCACAATACCTGGAGATAAAGAGTATTACTTAAGTTTTTTTTTTCTTTTAATAATTCTATTGAGAGCAACTGGACTCTCATTAGGTGAATTTGTTAGTGTTTCTCCTAAAATGATTAAATCACAATAGAATAATTTAAAGGAAGTTATGCTGTCACAAAGGTAATAAAATGTATGTGCTTGTAAATGAAATGTTAACCTGGGCCCATATCTCCAAGTGCAAGGTCTTAGATAATACTCTAGATGGGCAAACTATGGTACCTGACTCACCCACAGCTCTCCTTAGAGAGATTCAACCTCATCTCCATCCTGTGTCCTCTCTAGTGATCCATCGCTTCTCCTTAACTCTGAATTTATAAATAATTGTCTATCATAGGGAAGGAGGACCTGAACCACAGAGCTCCTTGTTGATGAGTGGCCCAGCAACCAATGGAGGAATCGTTGAGTGAGAGCTTGTTTCACTTTGTCAGAGGCAACTGGAAAACAACAGGGGCAGATAAAGCTAAACTTTATCCTCCAGCAACTTCTAAAGTAAAGAAGGATTGATTAAAATCATGAGCATGCAGAGGTTTTAAAGAAGAGAAACTGAGAAAGCCCATGCTATGAGAACAAGTTCCATTGACAGTAACAGAGGAGCAGAACCAACAGAGAAGGGAAGGACTCACATTACATCACAGGTAAAGTACTAACTCCCTCAGTAAACTGCAAACTCCTGCAGCCACACTTTTGTAATTGTGCAAGCCCCATCTCAGAGTGGAGTTGTCCTTTGTGATTCTCCACAGATGAGGGTGAAACTCATGACCCTTTGAGCCCTGAGTAGTTCCCTAGAGTGGCAAGTACATTTATTTCTAATAATGTTTGAAAACAACACAATACTCTTAGCGATTGGCTCTCATGTCTCCAAATGATTCCTTGACTTTATCCACTGTCTTCTATGACAACTGCCTGCTACTCTCTTCATCTGAGAAATTTCCCATAGAAAAAAATAAACAAGGTGAAACTCATTTACCCTAAATCACAAATGACTGGTAAACAACACTAAATATTAGCATCTTAGCAGAATTCATGTCTTGTAGTAACATGGTTCATTGTCCATTGTAGAGTGGCAGAGTCAGTCAAGCTCTCGTACTAGACTAACTCAGCTAAGCATGGGTGTGACTAAGAGTTAGAAGAGTAAAGAAAGCTTCACAACTGTTACTGATCAGTCACTGCTGCAAGATCCAAACAGAAGAATTTGAGGCAGTCTCCAAGGAAGTTGATGCTGGAAGATGGCGTTGTTCTCTCCAACTGGCTGGGATCAACAATCCTCTCTCTACTCTTAAAAGAAGGCCAGAGCATGAAGCCAGGATGTGAGCAAACAGTGCCTTGAGCATCAGGAGGGCCTGTGTAAAGGAGAACCATGACAGTGCCATGTACACAGCTCTAAATGCTATATTATGATATATCATTATAAAACCAGCTTCCTGCCTTTTCACAATTTGGGTGAGATAGACATAAACAGAGAAAAATGGGGAAAGTTTTAGGACCATCGTGAAACTGAAAGAAATTCTCCATCTTGAGCAATGCCACCTTGCCTTCGACTTCATAAACTTCACCAACAGTGTATGTACTGGCATGAGTGTGTGTGTGAGTGTGTGCATGTGTGTGTGCATGTGTGTGTGTGTGTGTGTGTGTGTGTGTGTGTGTCAGTCTTTGTCTTTATTTTTCTTTAAATGAGTGCATTTGGACTAGTAAATGAGTAACAAAACTAGTCTTTGCTGAACGATCCCCAAAGAAGCATCTAAGGAATGGATTGTGAGTTGACTTCTTTGAGGTCTGGACTCTGGATGTCTTTCTTAAACTTGTACAAACTCAACCCCCATGCAGTTGAGGTTATGGGACAGAGGGCTTGACCATGTCCAAATAGAGTTCACTCACCCCATAAAACCTATCTGGTGGTTCCAAGGAACAAATGGCTTTTGCTGGGCTCTTCAATGATATGATTTGCATGCGTGAAGTGAGATCCCCACCGTAATTGTAGGATATTGCTTGCCATTACTGTCATTAGAAGCAGGCAGATGTAGGAGCACTCCCAGGGAAAATCTTCCCGCTGGGTTTTCATGGAGATAAGTGCATGAAATCCACTTTTGAAAAGATGTTGAATGGAATGAATCTGCCATTCTCTGGCTGCCTGATGATGATTTGCTTGTTAATTGGAAGTTTAGGCTTTAGAGAAGCCTTAACAAATTTGATTGCTAAATTCAGGAGGTTTACTCCCTCTTTGCAAGCCACATTCAGAGGCATAAATCCTCCTCTGTGCATATTTGTCTACGTGCTCATTTAGAATCTCTGTGAAAAGAAACCAATCTCTAGCCCTTCTGTCAGCAGCACGTTCTGGATAGCTTTACCCACAAACAAGAACAAAGTACCATATCCTTTTGTCAGAGTCTCTGGGGCTGGGGGGAAAGGACAGAGTCCTGAGTTGGCTGAGATCAAGGTTGTCTCTGCATGAGTTTGGTGAGCATCCTGTCCTTTGTCCTCTGCTGCTATCAACTGCCTGACTGGGCCCCACTTGTGAGCATCACTTCCCTTCCATTGCAAATCAGCTTTCCTGCTGCTAATAAGCTCAAGTCAAACTCAGAATCAAAACAAAACAAACAATGAAAAAAATAAATAAAACCGCATTTGTTTGAAAATCCTGCTGAGTTTTTTTCCTCTGACAGTGCTAGCTTGTTCTGTGCTAAACAATACCACTACCTGGCAAGGTTCCCTGCCTTCCCAGAAAAGCTTTCCTTTACTTTTAATGGCTGTATTTGCAAAACTACAAAATGGCTTCACTCATCTACCCAGATTAGTTTCCTCTAAATTACAATAAGTTTATCGTCAGCCAATGAGTGACAACTTCATGTGGAGCAGTGCAAGCGACTGTGCACATATCACATATAAGGGCTACTGCAGGGTGCCAGGAAGCATTTCTCAAGACAGGAGTTCAAGGAGAAAGGAATGAGAGCCTTCCTTCATCATTCTCACAGTTCTGTCACATGTGCATCAGCTAATAAACCTGTGTTCGACTTTTCTTACACAGTACATGAAACTGGCATTAAGTTAGTTACAGCACAAACACACATGGGCTCAATCCAGACAAAGCCAGTGTTTTCAACTGGTGGTCAGCTAAAAGCATTTCCTTGCTCCACAGTCCTCTGAGTCTTTCTGTTATCTCAAATAACACATCCAGACACATCTAAGCTGTGTGCAGCCAGGCAAAGACAAAGTCTGTCCTTCTTGGATTTTAAAACATCAGCCTGGAGCCTTTCTTCAGCTGATGAAAGAGATCACTGGAGTTTCTTTTGCTTATTTATAGATGTCTTCTATATGCCAGGGTCTTGGTAGATGTTGGGGATGTAATGATGACCAAGGTCTTTGCTTTGTGGAATCAGCAGGATGAAAGACAGTTGAACAGCAGTAGCAGCAAACCTCAACGAGAGCATCCAACCCAGTTTAAAAGATCTAGCTAAGTCTTCCTAGGTCATGCATGCTTTACTAGACACCTAAAGAAATACCAGGTATGAGTCGAGAGGAGAAGAAGGGCAAGGCCATTTGGACAGAGAATCATTGTGTATGGAGGCTCATATGCAAAAAATGCCAGAAGGCATTCAAGGCTGGAGGACTCTGGTGGAGCTTTAATGTGGCATGAGTTTGGAGAGCTAATGATACTGGAAAGGAGGAATGAAGTTATCTTTGGAACTGTGACAGGCAGATTCGTGAATGAAGATGTATCACTAGCTTTTAGCCCAGAGTGGATGCTAATTAAATTTGATTGAATTAACATATGGATAGAAGAAAGAATGAGTGGAAAGGAAGGAAGAAAAGAAGCAAATAAGAGAAGAGGAAGGGAGAGAGGGAGGGACAAAGGGAGGGAAGGAAGGAGGGGAAGAAACTGGAAATCTTAGGATACATCAAATATTAGTGATATTCTATCAACCAGGAAGGAATTTCTGCTTTGAAACACAAGCTTTTCTTCTGACTTGTCCTTAGCACATCTCAGTGTATGGTTCATCTAAGTAACAACCAGGCTGCGTACTCAAGGGTAACTGGGCACATACTTCTGCACATCCTGTGAGAAGCTGTAATGAATAAACACTAATCATCTGTAGGGATAAAGTGACTGTTTCACAGTAACTTTCGAAAGAAAATGTCCTTTTCCCAGGGCACATAAGACAGTAAAACAAGCTTGGATGAAAAAAGACCAGAGTGAATATGGAACAATCTACTTACTGCTGCAAGCTTGTCCTCATTGTGCCTCTTAATGGCCTCCACGCTCACACCACAGTCCTCTGATTCATGCTGGTTCTAAAACAAGGTATACCTCAGAGCGCAGGAGTTCTTTCTATCACAGAAAAGATCATCGCTTGACTGGGTATAGAACAATGAACCAACAAAGTGGTCAGATAGAATGCCTAACAAAAGGCCTTGGGAGGTGAAATAGTGGTTCCAGGGAGGTAAGGGTTTGGGTGATGGGCCTCCAGCCATTTGGAAACAAGACTCGGCTCAGTCCCAGTACAGGAATTTAGTCTCATCACAATATTCAACTTATTTTGGATTTCAAGTGTGGAAACAAAGAGCACATAATTTTCGAGTTTATCAAAGATAAGCAGTCCATCTCACAAAGCTTGAGTAACCACACGCACATAAGCCATTCAACACCCTGGTTTTGCCTGGGTTTGTTTCCGTGGAGGATTTTTAAACAGATATAGGTAACTTACATACATACATACACACACACACACACACACACACACACACACACACACACACACATACTGCACCATAATACCATTTATTTAAGTAATGCTGGCCGCATATGATGCTAAGACACGTTAGTCTGTTTCCTTCATTCTGTAGGGACTTGTTCTCCTATATCCTGTGGGCCTAGGGTAAAAGACAGAGTGTTTCCTTTCCACCCTTGGGGGGAGTTCAATAGAGCAAGAAAAGCCAGTAAAGAGTTACAAAGTTGTCTCCAAGGTCAGCTTCCCCTGTTAGCAGGAGAACTGGAAATAAAAACCCACCATTCCTTTCCCCTTCCTGTCCTGTGCCCATTGGACCAAATTGCTCTCAATCAATAGGCAGCCAGTTATGACAGATTCACATTTCACCTAGTGTCAATAAAAACAAAAATCAAGTTTTAATCAAAACACATAACCAAGATCTACATTTCTCTTGGTCTCAATAAATCTTCCCCAGAGGAAGCAGGCTAAAATTCTTTACATTTAAAAATGAGCTCTGCTGGGACTCCAAATTCTAGTTCGATTTTTGAGCCGAGGCATTTTTTTTCTTTATCAGACACTTGGTGCTGTGGTGTGATAAGAGCCCCATGCAGACCATAAAACTAATTTATCATCTGTAAGGTGTACAAAGAAAATGGTAGCTGCCTACTTGTCTGCTTGACATATTAGGTCATTTTTGCCGCTAGCTTTCTAATACTGAGCAATTTTATCAGCTATTTATATACATTAATTGTGGATACCCATATGCTCAATGCTGTATTTAATAATGCATTGCATTGAATATGCATTCCTTAAGTCGTAGCATGCAGTGAGCATCTTGCGTTTGGCTATTTGGTTTGCCTATTAAAGGCCATTACTCAGCTATGCCGTGTTACCCTCTCTTTCAACTAAATTTATGCTTCTTTAAATCTGGCTCACCCTTCTGAAACCCACTGAAGTGGACAAGGCCACCTCACATGTCCCAAGGGCTCCAAGCAAAAACTAACAGGGAAAATGCCATGGTCCACTTAATAATACTCAAGCCGAAGGATTATTTGATAGATCTTTTCCCCAAAGGACAGCAGCATATTCACGCTTCACAGTGTAAATATAAATACGGTTCCCAGGCAACAGAGACACAGGATGCTAGATAAAGTGTGAAAAACACAGCCTCAAATAGCTATACCACCGTGATTTCTTAACTAGCAAAGGAGAATCAGTGCAAACATTCAAAGCAATCCCAACCTCCCCTCTCCACCCCCTCCTTTCTGTGGTCCCAAGAAAAGAAAACAAGTCCAATAGAATCCCCATTGGCCAGTAACTCTCCATATCCCCTGTGATGATGAAAATACCCACCTCAGGAGATACCCCTCCCACAGGCCACCAGTGTTAACATTTGCATCATAAAATTAACTGCTGTACAACAAGGTTTTAAATGATCCTGATCAAAGACCAACAGTTTCTATGGGTATAATAATCTATAACCTACTGTCCCTTCAGTTACTTGATTCAGAACACATTTTCAGAGGTGCTTTTCATGCACAACACAACAAAGGGAAGGTACAGTTTTGATCCTAGAGAGAGAGAAAAAATCGAGGAAGCCAGAACTAAGTTAAGTGTAGCCGACATGGAACCAAAACAGGCAAAGCCAGCCTGGGACCAAAGGGTGAGCCAGGAAGGCGACAAAGAAAAAGGTGCTGATGGTGGAGTCCATATGGGAGACAGGCTATTCCTTCTCTTATCCAAGTCCATGATCTGTGTTCTGGCATTGTGTAATACCACACTGAAATGTGGTCCAAGGCTCTTTAAGAATAGGTAATGAAAAGATACACAGAAAATAAATAGTACTTGGTCCCCACTCCCCACAGACTCCCTAAAACTCTAATTCAAATATACATCCTATTTTCACAATGAGTCTGGTGAAGGAATGGAATAATCTACATTTAAATTTTCAAATCTCTTTGTCCTCCTGGAGACTCTTCACCGTTGGTGTTCATGTAAGTGAACAAAATACACAAAGGATAGGTTACAGTGAACATGCTAAGGTAGCTTTCCAATACCAGCTGATAGTGCCAAGCACTCCATTACTGAACATTGACCTGACTTAATATCAGCAGTTCCAGTTTGTGTGTGTGTGTGCTTGGTCCACAAAAGGGTCACAAAAGAATCAATGCCATTGCCTCTGTTTCACATAGTGTATCTCTTCCTGTCTCTGAACCCTCGTTATACGGTTTTCCACATACAAATCTCCACTGCGCTTAATGACAAGGCTCAGTGCTGTCTTTCCAGTGTTTGGTCTGTCATTTTTCCAGCTTCGGACAGTGGCTGTTCTCCATCCTAGTCAAATGTCCCTCAAATCTTGGATGCACCTCGACTCACATTCAGAAAGTAGATATGGAGCCCACAGTAAATATCTAGCATTGAGATTCAGTCATGTCCAATCAAGAAGTCCCACCTCTTCCACCCCTCTAGCATGCCCTGTACACAGTAAACAATCTGTCACCAAAGTTGTGCATAGTCTGAGCCACCTATCCAACGTATTAGCACCATCACCAAGCTTATCAAAAGTTTTCATGTCAGCTGCTCAGTTTATGTGCTTGGGAGTCAGGCTAGGCCATTCTATAGCCTATGGTCACCAGCTGATACTCTGCTAGCTTTCTTCATTTTACACAGTATAGCATTCCAGCCCAGGGAATGGTTGCAGTCACAGTTAAGGTAAGTGGATCTTCCCCCATCAATCAACCCACTCGAGAATACCCCTCACAGGCATTCTAAAAGGCTAACCTTAATTTAGATTTTCTGTCCCATATGTGCCCAGATGCTTGTCTTCTTGGTGATTCTAGGTCTCATGAAGTGGACAACCGAGATAAACCCTCACAGAAATGTATACAGCTCCAGAATAAACAAAGCATGTGTGGAACTCAAGATCCAGTAAACAACAGGGTTTGAAATATCCCTCCTTAAGGTTATGTAAGAAGCAACAATTACTGGGATTGGAGACTCTTCAACTAGCTGAAATACACAAGGAGCTTCTGGGGTACAGCTTCCATGAGTCATCACCCATGCTGGCATGCATATGTGGGGGACACTTTTAGAGGTGATTTAACTATCTTTGACTCACCTATGCTCCTCTAAGTAACATCCTCACCCATGTTCCTGTAATAATTCCAATTATTTCATTGCTTTAGTAAATTAGGCTTGGTTGTAATTGTTTCTTTGATCTGCCATTGGTGCCTATCTGAGGTCAATAACACATTTGTTCATGTCTCCTCAAGAAAAGTCACACAACAGCCACTTGGCAAAAAGGCACATGCCTATACTCCTTACATTCAAGAGGCCAAAGCCAGGAGAGTACCATGATTCTGAGGCCCACCTCAGCTATACAACAAGACTTTGTCTCAAAAAAAATAAACAAACAAACAAACAAACAAACACACACAACGGAATGAGAGAAAAAATAAGGATACTATGAGATCATGAAGAACCCTGAATTACCAGGGCAATCTTGATAAAAAGAACAAAGTTGGAGATGTCTTGCCTCCTGACTTCAGAACTTCATGCACAGTTAATAGCAACGAAAGCACTGCACAGAGATTTGGGAATAGACTAAAGAGCTGAGAATCACAACCTTTCACACACGGTTGAATGATTTTCAACAAGACTGCAGGATGACGTATGGCCAAAAGGATGGTCTATTGACAAACCCTATCAGAAAAACTGAATGTTTATGTGCAAAAAAAGGAAATTAGGTCTGTACCATCATATCCAAAAAATTATCTCAATCTGTACATGACCTACGTACAAGTAAAAGTCAGAACTGAAAAGCTAATAGATGGAACTGGAAGTTTCTTCATGACACTGAACTTGGCAATTATCACTCAAAGATGTTACCAAAAAACAAAGAAAACCAGAGAAGCAAAAGGCTCCCTCCAAATTAAAACCTCGTATCTATCAAAACTCACTTTGTAGAGTTAAAAAAAAATCAATCATGATATGGAAAATAATCACTTATAAATTATATACCTGATAAGAAAATAACATCTGAAATATATGAATAACTGCTAAATCTCAAACATAAGGAAAGCTAACTACCAATTAACAGTGCACGGACAACTTCAGTTCACATTTCTCCCAAGAGGGTACACACAGGTAAACACTTGAAAAGATTATCAGCATCACTAATCATGAAAACAAATAAAAATCACAATGAACTAACAACTTAGACCCATTAGGATGGTCACTCCCAGGAGGAAAAGGGAATAAAAGGGTTACAAAGCAAGAATCGGGGAAATGTGGAACTTTGGGTCACTGTGCAGTTGGTGAGAATGTGAAATGTGTGGCCACTGTGGGAAAGGTGCTGGCAGCCCTGTACCTCCAATTACGCATAGAATGGCCAGATGATAAAATAACTCTAGTTCTGTGTATACACCTGCTCATGTACTACATGCATGTACATATTGGGCACACACATGCACTCACACGTGGGGTCTTAAAGATTCAAAAATGGAGAATTCAAGGGGACACTTGTTCACTCACACATGCAACAGCACTAGTCCCAATAACCAACAGGTGGGCACAGATTAAGCATCTGTCCACAGGTGGATGGACAAGGAAGGGCAAGGTACATAAGGGAAACTCTACAGAGTCCTCAGAACAGCATGAGCCTTGAGGAAGGGGAGGAATATGACATGTGCTACAACATGTATGAATCCTTGGAAGACGTTAAGATCAACCCATGTGAGTCTATTAGTGGGTAATAGGGATTTATTAAGATAAAAATGAGGAAGTACACTCACGAATATAGAACCGAGTAAACAGCTGAAATTATCCTCTGTTCTCTCCAGGAGCAAATGCACCTGGTCATCAGATCATGCTGGGAAGAAGGAAGCAAGGACCCACATGACCCCTCTTTCTTTCCTTTTATGAGAGGAGAGAGGTGGCTCAGCAGTTAAGAGCACTGACTGATGTTCCAGAGGACCCGGGTTCAATTCCCAGGCTTTCCAGTATCTGATCATGCCAGGATAAAGGGGGGAAAAAGGAAGAAGGAAACATGTGACCCCTTTCTCCTCTCCTATTAAGAGGTCATGTCAGAAGGCAAAGAAGCACCACCCCTTTTGGTCTGTATAGCCCAAGGTCATGAGCAGAGCAAATATCACTACGACATGTGACTGGTGAAACAAGTCGGACACAGAAGGATACATTCTGTATGACTCCACTCATGTGAGATCTCGTCGTGAAATCCATGGACAGGAGGTATTACATGTCACAGAGAAAAGGGGGCTGTGTAATAAGTACAGTGTTTCAGGTGAAAATTTCAAGTTCAAAATGCTCTAGGGATGGGTACCAATTATTATTATTATTGTTTCTACTGTGTACGTGTCTGTCTATGCATTGTGTGTGCGTGTGTGTGCATGTGTTGTGTATCCACACGTCTGCCTGTAGGTGTGCAAATGCTACAGTAGTGTATGTGTGGAGGTCACAGGATGACCTCTGGTTTCAATCCTTGCCATCCTCATTGCTTGACACCGTCTCCTGTTTTTCTCCTCTGTGTGTGCCCGGCTAGCTAGCCAGCAGGCTTCTGGGGTCCTCTTTCTCTGCCTATCTTGCCATAGGAGCAGTGGTTACCAATCCACACACAGATCTTCATTCTCGCACAGCAAGCACTTTACCCACCGTCTTAGTTAGGGTTGTTGTTGCGATAAAACACCATGACCAAAAGCAACTCGGAGAGGAAAGGGTTCATTTGGGTTACATATACTGAATCATATCCATTGAGGGAAGTCAAGGCAGGAATTCAAACTGGGCAGGAATCTAGAGGTAGGAGCTGATGCAGAGGCCATGGAGGTGTACTGTTTATTCCTTGTGGCATGCTCAGCCTGCCTCTTCAGAGAAAGGAGGATCACCAGCCCAGGCATGGCACCACCCATAATGAACTGGACCCATGCATGCAATCAATCATTAATTAAGAAAATGTCCAACATGCTCGTCTACACTTCAGCCTTATGGAGGCATTTTCTCAATTGAAGGTTCCTCCTCTCTAATGACCCTAGCTTATGTCAACTGTCATACACACTAGCCACACTCACTAAGCTATCCTTCCTTCAGCCAGGTAGTGATTATGGCACAATCACATGAATAAACTCAGTGCCACAGATAGTACATTTTGAAAACCAGGGTAAAAGGCACATTTTATGTTATGCATATCCTGGTTTTTTTAATGATGAAGATCATTTAGGAAGAATCTCAAAGCCCTCAACTATGAATCCATCTACATATCTCAGTCAGAAGTATGAAGATTAAAAGCAATACTTATTTATAATGCAAACATTATAATTTTTCTTTTGATTAGATGCTATGTATAAACACTGGTCTATCCCCATGTTCCTGGAGCATACCTACAATAGGAGCCTGACCCTGCTCCTAGTCCAAATCCCACCCTCCCTTCCCTTCCTTCCCTCCTGGTTAGCACATGCCCTGAGATGGGCAACCCTGTATCTCACTGGGTAGCTTTTACCCATCTTTATTTTTAGAACTAATTCATACTTGGAAGGATACTATATGTGGTCATAGCATCTGTGATGAGGAGAACTTACTATATCCCATGACTTTGATCCATGAATCCCTTGTCCAACCTCTTCCTGGCTGAAATGGAATAGATGTTCTCATGCTCCAGAAATGCCACTCCTTATACTGCTAGATGTCACTGATATCCATTCCCTGCTGTGAGAATCATACCAGTATCCATGTAAGAAGTAAAATTAGGAATGCTGGTCCTGTCTCATTTTGAATGTTTTTCATCATGGAGTTTTATGCTGATTTTGATTTTTCAACTATTGTGTTAAAATAACACCCATTTTGATTACTAGTACCTTTTGGGTTTTGGTTTGGTTTGTTTCTTTTCGCTTTATTGCCTCCTTAAAATGTGCTTTGGAAAAGAGCCCCACACACACTTCACACAAGCTCCAGCCTTAACCCCAACAAAATTTTAAAAAGGAGGTGGGGAACAAAACAGCCGTTCCTGCATCAGCTATTCAACTGTTCAGAAGAAGTGAAGTCAGGTGCCAGTCAAGAATTCAGGGTAGCCAAGACTTGAGGAGATTCACCTGCGACCCTAAGTAGAAAAGAGCTGAGTGTGAATGACTTTCATATACCTTTTTTGACACGATCATTTCAACCTAGAATCAAAAGCTTATATTTAAATGCCGCAAGTTGCATATCTATAAAAAATGAAGTTCCTGCAGGCTAACTTTCTGCAATTTTGTTCTCTTTAAAGAAGTTAATAGAGTAGTTTGGTTTTTTCAAAGATTTTTATTATTTCACGATAGGTAGCAAGGAGTTGTCAACAGAATATACAGCAACCAGGTCAGAAAGAAAGCAATGTGTCCAGACTCCTAAGTATATCAGTCAATTCTGTCTTTGAGGGACCAGACCTAGTGAGTGTATTTTGTGTATGTGTGTGTGTGTGTGTGTGTGTGTGTGAGAGAGAGAGAGACAGACAGACAGACAGACAGACAGAGACAGAGAGAGAATGTGTGTGTGCGTGTGCATGTGTGCGTGTGTGTGTGTGTGTGTGTGTGTGTGTGTGTGTGTGTGTGTGTTCTGTATCTCTCTCACCCCAGGCATTGTTTATTAGCTCTCAAACAAGCATATATAACTTTGTCTTTTCAGCACGCAGAACTTTACTCCTTGACTAGGAAATGGCAGAGCATCCTCCTGGTAGATGACACTGGACCCAGACAGTCTGCTCTCCTATTCCCAGGGACTGCATTTAGAATCAGCTTGACAACGTGCTGGTTAGATCTCTGCACAGGACTGTTGAGAGGAAAACCTGTCTGTTCTTTCCACAGGCGAGGCAGATGCCGTCACACCGAGGGCTCAGTGGGAGAGCCAGGATAATGAGGCATTTTGAAGCCACAGACATTGTCAGGAAGACAGAAACTGGGAAAAGGGCTAAGGTGGTGAGTGATTATTTCTCAAAGGAGCAATGGAACACAAAATGAATCTCAGTTTGGGTGAAGTCAGTGAGACGAGGGAAGGAGGTGTGCTGAGAATTGTTTACCACTGGATGCAGCTCAGCTTTGATGCCTGGTCTTATTGTGATGTGGTCTTGGTGCATGTGAACTGAAATAGAAAAGATTTGCCAACTTTGCTACTGTGTATTCCTATGGACACTCACACACAATGGTGTTCCTTAAAGGTTGTACAAAGGCTGATCTTTGATTCACTTATTAAGTGTATAATTCAACAAGTGCTTAGAATGTTGTCAACTACTAGCTGCCTCCTATATTTTAGACTAAACTATATAAAATTCTATTGCTACAGACTAGTGTGAGTCTTTTCTCTGAGTCTTTTTATTGATAAATAAAAAAAAATGCTAGAAGCACAGACAATGTTTACTAAGCCCACACTGAAGCGTGCCTAAAAGTCTGTAGAATGTCTTAGTATCATTGTTGATCATATACATGTAGCCTGACTGACTCAAGTCATCTCCAGGTTATGTGAATTGTCTTGAAACAATTAGTAGCAATTCTTTTCTTTTCTTTTTTTTTTTTTTCTTTGAGACAGGTTTCTCTGTGTAACAGTCTTGGCTGTCCTAGAACTCTCTTTGTAGACCAGGCTGGCCTCAAACTCACTGAGATCTGCCTGCCTCTGCCTCCCAAGTGCCAGCACCACCTGGCAATTCTTTTCATTCTTACATTATACAATTCTTTTCACCTTTGAAATTCACTTATGAACACCAAATGGTCAGATCCCTGTGTGCAGGACTGTGGAGAGAGAAGACCTGAAAAATCCTTATTTCTAGTTAATCTGTTACATTACTATTTTCAATAACAGAATAGACCTCTATGGGCTTGATACTGGGTCTTCACAGCCATGAAGGTCTCCAGAGGAGGAGTAATAAGCACTGAAGACAAATGTCACCTCCTTTGTGATGTGTCAGATCTGCTCTGATATACAACCTTCCCATCCCTCCTAAGCTTCCATCCCTTCACTGTTACCAGTGGGGCCTGAGGTAGCACTTCTCACATAAGTGTAAGCTACCCATACTACCAAGTGTTTTGTTAAATCAGCCACAGAAGCATGCAGCAGCTCAACCACACCTTATCAAGAGACTGTGCACATTGTCTTCTAACAGACAGAGAATTCAGAGGAAAGTAGAAAAAGACTACATCACTCACAACATGAGTAATGATAATGTTCCTACATGGAATGGGATTTCCTGTGGCACTCACTTGGGGCATCAGCTGAGTATGCCCCAGTGAACATGATTGTTCCTCTGACCCTTACTCCACACAGACACCTACACAGGGTTCTTCCACAGAACCTCACACCACATCCTTTCTGATGTGCTTTTTTAGTTATCCATTCTTTAGATGGAATATAAACTCTGTAAACATGAGACTAATTAACATGTATTATATGCTTAAAGCACACTGTATTAGTTCAATGAATCCTCAAGAGTTCCTTACCAATCAGATACCTCTGTTTCCTGGTTGAATACATAAACAAGACTCAGGCAGTACCTTCAAGGTTATGCATAGTCTAAGAGTTATCACTAGTATTCAACTTGTTGTCTTTGTATCTATGTTCTCTGTGTTGAATGGCAACAAACGGACTATCCAGTTCTTTACCACTTTTACCCTAGAGCCTCACACACTACAGGCACCATAATTAAGACTCAAAAATATTTATCAAATGAATGAATACATAAATACGTTTTGTATGCTTGCCTTGAACCATGATTTCCAACGAGGTAAATAAATCATAGCTCCTGCCTTTGAGTGACTCACACTGTATCAAATCCCAATGAAACCAACAAAACCTAGTCAAACTGAAGACTTTCAGTGATGTTGCAGATATTAACCTTATACCACATATATTAAAATCAAGAGCATTTCTGTTAACTCTTAATATAATTTGTAATGATTGAGCTTAAATGTGCTATAGTGTTTTTCAAAAGACCATGTGAGAAAATAAAACACAGGAGAACAAGAGATGTAACAGACTCAAAATCTTGGTATGGTTTTATTACTGCCACAACACACAACACAATGTTGAGGAAGAAAATCAATTGTTGAGCTTCTTTTCATTTCTCTTGAACGTTTGGGTTATCTTGCAGGAGCAAGTGGTAAGCAAAGAGTATTGCGGACAAGAATATTCAGGGCAATTCTTGGGAGATCATGAAGTACAAATTCTTAGGAGCATTGTATGTTTGAAATAGAACCTCTATGTGTTTATGGAATGGTGCATTCAGACTTTTAAAACCCTAGTTGTAATGAATAACCAAAATGATGAATACAAACACTTAAAAAACAGAAGAAACCATGAGTAAATATATAGTAATCATGTCTTTTGGGAACTCTAACATAAAAAATAAAAACAGATATCTCTAGTCAATAGTAAAGAGTCATGAAGGGGAGAGTGAAAGGAGGAGACAGTTGTGCTGGGCTTAAATGAATTAGAAATAAGAAGCCTCCAATTATAACTTGTCTGAAAGAGGCATTCAGTATTACAGCAGATGGTTATTCTTCCATCGTTAGAGTAAGAACTTTCCAGTCATAAATGTGCCTGCAATGATGCACGGTGCCTTCAATCCTCCTGCTTGCCAATACTCTGTAAGATGAATTCTCAACATTTAAAGAGACCTTTCATTTCTCCAGTCTCTAGCTACATGTCAAACCCATCTCCACCACACTGACACCATGATGACTGACGTTGGTTTTGATTTGACATTTCAGCTGTTGAAATACACAGGCACCCTCACACTCACACACAGAGAGCCTTCAACTTGAGATTTGATTGGCATCAGTCATTTCATAACCTGTCTCCTGGGGATCAGACCAATGGACCTTTTTAAAGCTTGCCTTACTGAACTGACCCTTCTGATCTCAACGTATGATTCATACTTGCTAATCTTCCTGGGAGCCTTTCCTGCTCTTAACAAGCTTGTCATTTCTTCCTTCTTAGACATTTTTTTCCTTAGGTACAAGATGATTTAAAATGTTATTTTTGTATCTGGTCTTAACTTTTGTGAGGAAAAAAATTGCAGAAAGGCTTTTAAGTAACTATTCAAATTGATTAGAGAATTTCTATAAAAGAATATAGACATCATCGTGTTTGTAGGTTATATTTAAAGATATACAAGGCTCTGATTCAATTCAGCAAATATAACATCACAAAACATTTTATTTACAAAGGTCTTTGGAATTTAATGCACCCTTCCACCAGACCAAAAAAAAAAAAAAAAGAAGCTCTCTGACATCTGCCTCAGATAATTAGTCTCTATTTGAACACTTTCTGCTAATTGAAGTTATTTTGAAAGCCAATCTCATTCTGAATACTACTGTTTCTGGAATGTGCACCCTCACTTAATAATATGACACTTTAGCTATAACCTCCCAAGAGCTATCTGCCTTTTACCGTATCTGCTTATTTGCACTTTTTAATCTGGAACCACACAAAACTTGTCCCATCTTTCTCACCTTAACAGTATTCTACTGACCTAATGTAAATGACTCTGGTTCCAAATATTTATTTTCTCAACCAAGAACAAGGTCTTCTACCCTCCTTCATTATCCCCATCTTCTCTATGGGTGCATAAGACAAACACACTTCTGAGAAGACCTATGACCACAACTGTGGAGCCTGTAAAGAATCCTAAAGGTGACTCATCTCTTGCCATTCTTCTCATTTTTATAGAATTTTAACATTCCTTTAATCACATTATGGTCATGTTTTTATATCTTCAAAAGCATTATGTATGCCAAAAAATGTCCAAGTAGAAAGGAGAATTGTAATTTATTGAGGTCATATATCAGAAACTATGCTAAATGAATAGAAAAAAATATTTATAAATGTATAAACATAAAAATTATACTCTATTGGAACAATAGAAACATCCTTAATACACATAAGTGTGTGGTCTTAAGTGGTGTGATATGTTGTATTCTTTCAAATGATTTAAATCACTGACCATGTGATTTCTTTCAAGAGAGGGGAGAGATAAAAAAGGGCAACATCATCTTGCTCATGGAAGTTAGACAGGAACCTACAAAAGCCACAACATAAAAAGACTAACTCTTATATGAAATAATATCTATAACTTTTATAGACCATAATAACTATGCTGTTCACACAAGGTCTGAGGTCATAATTAACTCCTCTCTAGGATTCCAAGTCTATCTACTCAGACCCAGGCTGTAACTTATCCCATAAAGCCTTTTTAGGATAGTGCCAGTGCTTACGCTACCAAGCCAAAACCTGGCTAACATGTTCTATTATCTTAAATGGTAAAATGCAATAATAAAAACTTATAATAAACTATATTCATGTTCAGCTGACACTATTTCTTGCTCTGCTCTTATTCCAATGCTTTGAGTTACAATTTCAAGAGTCCCAGTTTTGGATTTCATACTTTATAACATGCAACAATTTTACATATTCATCAAGTGGAGGGTGAGAACTTGACACCTTTTTATGAGGTGTAATGATCAAATCAGGGTTATTAACATCCATTTCATTATCAGGTATCATTTCTTAATGTTGGGCTTTCATGCTTTTGCTCTTCCAAATTGCTATATTTCCTAATGTATGCACTTCTCAGAGGAAGTCTCATCACCTTTAGAATCTAGAATCAGGGTGAATATCCACCTCAGGTTGATATAAAGCTCCAGGCTGAGTAGCTACGTGCTTCTAGATAATAAGACTGCACCTTGTCAGCATTTAAATCCAGTTGGAAAACATTGAGATCTCAAATTCAGCATCACCAAGGAAGACGGGAGGACAGTACAGAATAAATTTATGGGAGCAGGCAAGCTATGAACTGTAGTAGAATCCAACTAAGACAAAGAGTGAAATGGCTCAGGCAGGCAAAGGGCACATAAGCTAAGATCATATGATCCCACTAAGATCTAAGCAATGTTTCTCTTCACATCAGCCTCTTCCAGTCCTCCTTTCACATGCTTTTCTAAGATGTACTTCCACAGCATTTCTAGCTACAGTACTAGCTAGCAGCTATATCCTTACAATGAACTAGGTTAGACTTTGGTTCCTTGTATTAAAAAAAGACTTGAATGAGAAACATCTGAGGACTCTATCATAATTGGCCTAGATCCAAGCTTGCTTGCTTTGACTCACTCTGTATCTGCACAGCTTCCAAAATAGTATGCAGAAAAAAACTAATTTGGGTACAATTAGACAAGTGTCAATACACTGATTTTTAAAACTTTTATTAATTCATGAGTAAGAGAGTGCATGTTATTTTCTTTAACAGGGAAATAGAAGTGTTAAAAGCAATGGGAAAATCGAGCTGAAAGGACTTCTATACGTCATTATTTGAAGATATATTTTTACAAACCAGAAAATTGGTGGGTGTGTGTGTGTGTGTGTGTGTGTGTGTGTGTGTGTGTGTGTGTTCCTATGTGTGCATGTGTGTGGAGAGACCAATAGCCAACTTAAGTTTGCATGTGGAGGCCAGCAGTCAACATCAGGGATCTTCCTCAATTGCTCATATTTTTTGAGGCAGGGAGGGTCGCTCATTAAACCTGGAGCTCACTGATTCACTAGCTAGTCAATAAGCCTGAGATGCCCTACCGTCTTTACCTACCCAGAGGTGGGATCACACCGTGTCCCACTATCCCTAGCTTTACGTGGGAGATGCAGACTACACTTAAGTCCTCATATTTGCATGCAAGTACTTTACTGGTTGAGGTAACTTCTCAGCTTCATGTCTGTTTTGATAGAGGAGAAACTGATGTTGGAGAAGCCTGACTGCAGACAGAACTGTCATGTGCTCCTTAGCTGGTTGAAGACATAACTAATCCAAATGGATAGTCCAGTCACTACGAGTGGGTTTTCCTTCCTTACTACCAGTGCTATTTTCTTACAGCAAAAATCCCATTAAAGTGCCAAGGAGAAAGCACAGTCATCATAAATCAGAAGACAGGTCATAAGAGGAACAACATGCAAAACACAAGGGTATATTTTCCATTAGCAAATTCAGACTTGTTAGAATCCCATGACCATTTGTTCAGATTTTTATCTTTCCAATATTAAAAATACAGAGTACCAACACACACTCATCAAGAAGGAATATTCTAATAAAATGTAGACATAAGTAAACAGGAATCAGAATCCTAGGAGATAGCCACATTACCCCATCTGTAAAATATTGAGAAAGACCTATACATCCTCTACATACAGGTTGAGATGAAAATCAAACATGAAGGTGAAGGGATTTTGCAAACTTAAAGCAAGCTTCATGAATGCAAGATGGCTAAATGCTAGTTGCACACATTTTTGCAAACCTACAAAAAAAAAAGAAGATAATGTGTTTCTCTTCTTCTACCTCCTCCCCACTGCATTTAAAAGTTTGGAAAGTAGTTATTTAAACTGCAGATGAATCCAAAGTTTACTCATCCATATGGTCTTTTTTTGTTTCCTAGCTCTTTGAATGTCAATGAGTGTATTCCTCAAAATTACGGCTGTCAATTATGAAGGTCCTTATCTTAGCATTGATTTTTACATGTGCAAATCAATAGCAGGATATAGTCCAATAATTAATATTGGGAAACTGAATTGCTTCTTTTCCCAGGCATTTAGCTTTAGGCACGGAAGTATTCCTCTTTTACTAACAGTTTGTTTTTATGTTGACTTTACTTTTTTTCTGACTCTGAAACAAATTCTCCCACACAGCACTACATATTTCAAACTCATATGAATTTAGCACCTACTGTATTTTTGTAAACAAGGAACAAAATATTTCATACAAAAATATATCTTAAATGTGATTAGACTCTCATTTCTCACAACTTTATCACGTATTCTGTAACGCTGGAAGACATCACCCAAAGGATTTGGTTTTCCACAGGTACTGCTTCGTACACACACTGTGCAAGGCGCCCAAGGAACAAAGCTTAACACGTTCTTTTTCCATTAGTGACATTACAACCCATGGCCCATGATGTGTAAACAAAGAGCCTTGTCAAACACATCGTGTTCTGTAAGACAGAATAAGGAATCATGGCATGCCCTTGGATAGGTGGACATTTCCTTCTGTGTCTGCAACAGCTACCTCATACTGGCTGACATGGCCATTTGCCCATTCCTCTTTCTAGCTACATTCAGTGGCAATGAGAACTTGAGGCTGACTAGGACAGAAATATTTACCTCAAGGAGCTGGGTAAATGCTACAAGTCAGACCCCAAGCTATCACTTGTCTAGACAACCAGTGACTGAGTTTCACTCACAGCACTCTCCAAACCCTGCCTAGGATATTAGAAAACAGTGTAGGCTGAACAATGATGCTGACTTTCAAACCCTTCTTTATCCTGGGCACTGGGCATCCCCACTAAAACACATAAAAGCTTTGGTAATTCTGTGTGTGTGCATGTGTAGTCTCCAGAACTGGAAGGCAGGGCAGATTGTTTGAATAAAAAGGACTGTGTTATCTTTGATTCATTAGATAGTTGATCAAATTGGCCAAGCAGCAGATTAGATGGCCTTCAGAGTAATCAGTTAAATATGGTTTTCAAAAATACACTTGTAAATGTCTATCTCAACACTGTCAAGAGGTGGGAATGCTATCTACTGGTATTTTCCTTCTTAACTACTATGGGGGCTTGGAACATGTGAGAAATTGCCATGGGAAACTCAGTAATATCATTTGGTCTTTGAGTAGCTATGATTAGATATCTAAATAACTCAAATTCTTATGAAGTTGTCGTAGGATGGAAAATCAAATACAGATCAATGGATGATAGACTTTTTTATCTGCCATAGGTCAGTAGTCACACACCAGCTGTGCATACCAACAGAGGCCAGAATGAAAACAGTGACCATGGAGACCAGTCCCCTCTCTTCAGAACTGTGGCTTCAGACTCTACCAGTGCCAAGACACTTGCTTTATTTTAAAACCAGTTTCAATTATTATAGAACATAGGGCTAGTACAGAAAACCTCAGAAAGATACTTCATAAGAAGCCAATTAATTAGAAATACAAGCCTGCCATGCCAAATACTGCGCTTTCATTCACATCTTTGTGTTCTTTATTTGCCTGTATATGTCAAATTTTATAAAGATCACAGAGTAGATTTAAATTCAACACCACTGCTGTGGTGTTGCATGCATCTTCCCATATCATTTCTTATGATCATTGCATGACTTAAGTGCCAACAAAGCATTTCTAGTAATAGTTTTATATTATCTAGTTAATGATTTACTAACCTTGGACATGGAAGATATTCCCAATTTTTTCTGTAAGTAGTAATCATTATAGATAACTTGACCCTCAAGTATTGATCCAGAATTAGTACTTTACAACAAATTCTTAAAAGTGGTTGTTTTCTGTTAAAGAATTATCAATTTATAAACGTGCTGCTAGATACTGCCAAACAATTTTCCCCCAGTGTGCCAGTTTCCACCTTGACCATAGTGTCAGAAATAACCTATATCTTCCAAAACTGCAGCTTATTTTTTAAATTCCTTTGTAATGATTGACAGTTACTTTCTAATTTATATTCTTTTGATCATAAAACAAGGTAAATACATTTATTAGACTTAAAATCTGAGGTTTGTCAATAAGTCGAGATTACGTGTACATTTCTTGTTCATGCTGCTTTACCATTGTGGGGGATAAAACCTTTTGGGTAGTGTCCCACTTTGCTCTCTGCTGTGATGAGCACCATGACCAAAAGCAATTTAGGGGGGTGAGGGTTTAATTGGCTTACTTTTCCAGTCACAGTCCATTACTGAGGAAAGCCAGGGCAGGGGTACAATCAGGAATTGAAGCAGAAACCATGAAGGAGTGCTGGTCACTGGATCCTCTCTCTGGCTCATGCTCAACTGGCTTTCTTCACAATCCAGGACCACCTGCCCAGCAGTGGCACTGCCTGCAGTGGGTTGAGCCCTCCCACATCAATCAATAATCAACAAAATTGCCTACAGACACAGGCCAACCTGATCTGGACCATCCCTCATTTAAGGCTCCTTCATCCCAGGAAACTCCTGATTGTGTCAAGCTGACAATAAAAACTAACCAGGACGTGCAGCAAATATGTGAATTGTTTTCCCCCTCACCCACTCAGGGCTAGAGAGAGGGCTTATTGGTTAAGAGCATTTTCTGCTCTAGCAAAGACCAAGGTTCATTGCCTAGCATCCACAGGGCAGCTCACAAGCATCTGTATCTCCATCTTTAAAGCATCCTATACTCCATTCTGACCTCTGTAGGCACTGTATATAAGGAGTATATATACATTCAATCAGGTGACCCACTCATACACATAAAATTAAATTTAAAAAATCATTTTTTTCTAAAAAGAATTGTTTTCTACATGCTGTTTTTTCAGTGTGGTATTCTAACACAGTTTACGGGGGGCAGTATTTCTACCATGTTATTTTCCTCAGGACTCTTCCTTGTTGAGAACAAATCCACCATCATTTGTCACTTACATAATGAAATCAACTCCTCAACTTACACATTTTATTAATGTTGATAATAGTGATTATTCATGTGTTTGCTTACAATTACACAATATATGGAGCTGGAGGCATATTTATAGAGACCTTGTGCGTACACAGCCTTATGTTAATAGTGCCCCTCATGTGCCTTGCTCTGTATCATTGAAGTTACAATACACTAAATAGGTTTTTGTGCTTAAGAATGAATAGTTATCTCATAACAGTATTGTTTTATTAAAGATGAGTAAGTTGAAAAAAAAGAAAAACTGTAAGATTTGCTCAAATCTACAAGAGGGGATTAAAAATAATTTCTTACAATTCTAAGCATATTATTATTTTTCTGCTATTTTCTCCTAACACAAGACATTTCATCAACTGGACCCAATCTATAGTACAACATTATTTCTAGTTTTTCCAATGAGCAAGTCTAGTCTCCCCACTAGTATGACTAATGTATCTATGTCATTCTAATTTCCAGTAGGCAGTGACCACCTCTCTGGCTGTGTCCATTCACTTCCTCTCCCACAGACAACTACCATCCTTTCTGGAAGGTGGTCTCAACTTCAAATCCTTTCATAAAATTTTCTTCTATGTTTCAGAACCAGAACGACTTAGGATTTACTTTCATTCATTTTGCATATAGTTGTTAATTAAACAATGATATCAGCCATTTTATTTTTTTTCTCACAGCGTTTTTACATTGATTGATTAATTGTTTAGAAGACATATGCAAGCCCGAATATGGAAGTAAGAGGACAGCTTTTGGGAGTCAGTTTTCCCCTTCCACTATGTAGATCCTGGGGATCAAACTCAGGTTGCCAGGCTATGTGGTAAGGGCTCCCTACCTGCTGAGCCATCTCCCTGGCCAGTATTGGTCATTTTCAAGTGAGGAAATGGAAGCATGTTATGTATTAAATGATTATTCTAAAGTCCGCATGGTTATTGGAGTATACTTTATATTACAATAACATGAGATACAATCTCATATAGCTCAGGCTGGCTTTTAACTTGCTATGTAGTTGAGAATCAGCTTCAATTTCTGATCCTCCTGCCTCCACCCACTAGTGCTTTAGTTTCAGGCTTGTATAGCCACACTTCATTTATGAGTTGCTGGGGAAGAAATCCAGAGCACTGTGCATGCTAGGGGAGCACTCTACCAATTGAGCTGCTTCACCGGCCCTATGAAAGCATATCTTAACTCAGTTAGATTCCTCACAGCATCAAGTACAGTTTGTATATATCCCAGACACCTTATTCAGCCCTACTGAGCAAACATTGCCTATTTGCTCTGTTATCAGATTTTTATTTAACAGATTTTTCTTCAACATAAATAGTCTACACATGTGAATCATTACTTTTTATTATTATTATTAAGAAATGAAGATCAGTTGGAAAATCTGTTACTATAATTTTGATACAAAAGAAAAACTTCCACTTGGGTTCATTTGAAGAGAATGCAGTCATACAATTGGTGCAAATTTTGTCCCCCGTTTTTCCTGTTAGAACTGCTTTGGAAAATAGGATCACTGTAAGCAATTAGTTGTTCACATTTATTTTTCTTACTCATCATCAATGAAACACATCATAACTGCCCTGACTGTTTTGCTATGTTAGTTTAAACTCCCGTAGAGGACCTGCTAAACACATACAAATCATATGCAGATACAAGAAATTGCATTAGGGACAATTGAACAAACTGAATTTAAGAGAAGAAAACATAATTGTACAATTTTAGGAAGGAATAAATGTTGTTCAAAAAGTACATTTTCACAAGTAATAATATCTCTGATCAGACAGAAACATGTTCTTGGTCAATATTTGCAGTTTGATTCATTTCCTAACACACAGAATTTGATGGACTTGTCACTATCTTCAAAGGTGTGCGACAGACAGAGGGTGAGAGAGAAAAGAACAAGAGCAAGGGAAGGTGGAGAAAGAATTTTCTTCACGCCCCTGTTTTGTCTTTAGTAAGTTTTCTAGCCACATACATCAGCAGGGAATCTGCACTCTCCTAAAGGAAAGCATCTCTTTAAGATCAGAATAGGAATTAAAACAAGAGCGTTCACCCTTGGGTAAGAGTCTGGCATGATTAGATCCAGTGAAAGATTGGTAGGTTTTTTCAGTAGGGGGAAAAAGGCAAATGATTTGCCATCAAATGGATGATGACAAAGTCTTAAATTCTAGGGTTTTCACTGCTTCTTATTTTCGTTGATACTTTCAGGTCATCAACATCAACAGACCTTTGCCTTTCTGAATGAGGAAAGGTAAAATGTTGTTCAGTGGTTCTCCCAGCAACCATAATGTGAACTAGCTTTTACCTTTGTCTACACGAGCCTGCGGCTTCAATAAGAAGACAGGCATGTGGACATCTAATGATGCTGGTTATATAAATGACAAAATGTCAACACAGGACATCAGGAACACAGAGCAGGAAGACAGTCACTTATGAGGCTGGACTCCAAAAAGGATTTCCTGATAGCAGAAAAATTCCAAGATATTAGTGAAAGACTTCCAAGCTTTTGCATTTGGGAAATGGTATTTTGAGCACAGGCCGAATCACACAATTATGCCTGTAAAGTCCCTGATCTTGTTATGAAACTGTGGATAGCTTATAGGTTTGAGGATCTAGAAAGTGTAAGACAGAATGGACTATTAGGTGAGACTGGATGTTTTGAGATTTTTTTACTATAATTCTTTGAAGATGAGACTTAAGTTTTATTAAACAAGAAGGCAGAAATAGTGAGGAAAGGATCTCCAACATTACAATGATCATAAATCCACAGGCTGTTTTGATTGACAAATGTTGGAAATGCAATATAAAGAATTATTAGACACAAGGTTAGCAAATGAATAAAACTTCCAGGAGCGTGTCCCAGTACCTTCCCAAAGTATCATATTACCTGTGATTTTGCAGAGTCCAGACTTTCCAAATCACAGATGAAATTGACGGCAAAAAGTAAACCTGATTACAAAGCAATGGATTCCAGAAGATGTAATCAGACAGTGACCCTGACATCTACTCGGTTCCCGTAATCTCATCTGAGTCAAGACCCGAGACAGGAACAATTCCTTCATTGATATGATGTCTTTCCAGAATTCGGATTGGGGCCAACTAACAGGGACCCAAGACAGATGCAGCCACTCTGGCCACCTGCATGCTGATGGAGGTCTCTGGACCCCACAGGCAAAGACAGTTCTGCTGAGAACAAGAAGTGAGAGATGAGCTATTTTAAAAAAAAAAAAAATTCTATCAACTCCTATAGGAATATAAAAGTCAGCATCAGCAGAGTCTATATAAAAAAGAAAATAGAATCAATGTAGAAATATTTTTAAAGCCCTGGTGCTGCGGACTCAGGTGTGGGAATTTCAGAGATCTGGTGTCTAACCCTAGAGGCAGCTAGCACAATAAGCAAGCAGCAGGTTGTAAGCAGGCAAAAGCCTACTGGAGAATCCTGCGCTGTCTTTGTTGAATTTGATAAGGACCCAAACCTGACCGAACTGCTGAAGCACTTCCTGTTGAAAGCTGAACTACTTTCTGAAACAAACCATCTCTAACACTAGCTCCCCTGCAAACAGATTAGGTAAGGCCCAATCAGGGAGTTGGAATACCTGAATATGAGAGTCAAAGCACCAGAGAAATAAAAAAGCTGTGGAACACTCGATAGAAACAGCCTTCTCTTCACTTGGCACTTCTTTGTATATAAGAATGTCCTTTGCACTGGGGTGCGCTGGCTTTTTAGATTTAAAGGCAATTTTACTCATTTTTTTAAAAATTACAAAATGCCTGAAAAACTTGAAAATGGTTAATAAAACGTCCTTTGGGTTCATTGCCTAGAAATAATCATGGCAAAAGTACCTAGGCATTTCTTCCGTTCTTTTAACTAAACAAATTCACTCAACTTGTAGCAGATTTGGAACCTGGCCTACTCTGTCTTGGTTCTGCTCATTTAACAGTATAATGAGCATACCCCTTCATCATTAGGTAGCCTTCATAACTGTGAAAACAGAAACGAAGTTTCCTAAGTTTTCAGTAAATGAAGAAACAAGGTTGAGTCTGTGACAGCACACCGCCGGTATTTGGCCTGAGACGTCCTTCCTCTCTCAAGTACAACTGCTAATATCCTGTCTCGCTGCCACTGCTCAGCTGACTCTCCAGCTTTGGCGAGACATGTACAGACATCCGACCACCCTCACCCCATCTCACCTAGCCAAGCACAAGTTCTTTATTAGGTCTTCACCGCGCACAGGTCTTGATCGGAGCAATGGGCTAAGAGCTTTCTTCACATCTGCTCTCGTTCCTTTCTCATCACACTCTCGTTGTTGGGATGCCTGGTCTCCACCTTTTCGAAATGAAGATAGAGGAAAAAATCAGGGTGCTCAAACTGAGGGAGACTCCTCTTTCAGTAGGCAGAACCGTGGTCCCCTCTCACTGTTGCTGAGGTCCCATCCTTCATAGTGGCTGCTCAAAGGTTTAGGATTCAGTTTTGATTAATTAACATGCATTTTAGTTAACTATCACTGCATTTATAAGTACCCTGACACTTAGCAGATTAAGAAAAGACCTGACTTTATTTATGTTCCATGACTTGTTGTTCAGGAATATAGAAAGGGCCCAGCTGGTTTATTTCTGCATTGACAGAATTTATTTGATAGCACTCATCAGAAAGTTTACATATATGTCTCCTGGTCTAGCAAGAGACTTGTGGTAGACTGTGTTGAGCTGCACCTGTATACAGCCCCATGGCCTCCAATGATAAGACAGCTTTCATAGAAGCTCTGGGCTCACATAAATTATGAGAGAGAAAGTAGAAGCAGCCAGTCAGTGAGTCATTTATCAAGAATTTTCACTCTCTTCCACCTGTAGGAAGCATCCCCAAGTTGACTTGAAGAGGCCCAGACTCTGATATCTTAGTAAGAATGGGCATTTGTCTTTAATATGTCATGTTCTGGAATGAATTGGTGATATGTTTGGAGGAAGATGTTAATCACGTCTAAAACAAACAAACAAGGAACTGACCAGTATTACTAGACTGGCATGGTTCAAAACACTGTTTTGCTATCGTGGAAGCATGTTTGCAACATCTAGTGTAGTAGCTATTGTGGATTAAGAGTGGAGTGCGTTGCTTAAATTATCATGAGCACTTAATTCCCAGTGTGGGAGATCTTAGAGACTAGAAGAGAGAAGGCCAATCACACATTTCAAGGTCACTGGGAATCCTGCTTTTGAAGGGACTATACATTGTCCAAGATGAGAGGTTCACCTAGGTCACTAAACTCTGCTTCCTGCCTCACCAAGTGATCTCCTTCTCCCACACATATTTCCATCAGTATGACATTGTATCTAAGAGTCCTCACTAGAACTAAACCAATGCATGTGGCTTGCTCTGGAATCTTTAAAACTGTGAGATAGATAACCTTGTTTCTTTACAAAGTTGACCTACCTCAGGCATTTCATTACAGCAAAGACAAGATGAATGACTCAGTAGCTATGTGGTAACACATATGCTTTGGGTGCCACAAAGGCAAATAGGTAGATAAGGCACTGAATTTTAATATATAACATTTGAAATAATTAAGTGAAAGACTACTAAGTTGCTAGTTTCTTTATATGGATAGTAGAGTTCCATAATAGAAATTGCATTCCTAAAAATCAACAATAAATAAAAGTAAACTAAAATTTTAAAAAGTAAAAGATATGAACAGGTAATTCACAAAAGTGGATATCCAACTGATTGTCAAAAATGTGAAAATATATTCAAGCTCAGCAATAAATAGAAGCTAAAACGATGAGATATTTATCTTAATAACAAAAAATGAGAAGTCGGCCAGTGCTGAGTGCTGCTGGGAAAATTCAGAAAGTTGTTGCAGAAAGAGATTGAGATCACCATTGCCGAATGCAGTAGCAAAACTTGGTCCATAGCAAAACTATGGAAAAGGGCAATAGTGTTATTAGATAAATACTGGGACACAGAAATAAACAAGGGGGTCTCAAGCTCAGAGGAGTGCAGTAATAAAAATCTTTGCTTTGTCATTAACCACCACAATTTCCTTATGTAAACATGTAGTCTACAGGTCAACACAATGTTTACCGCACATTTACAGACAAGATATGGAGGGGTTTGGGTGCCCACAACTAGAGAAGAACAGAGTTAAGATGGGTCAGTGGCTGCTGTGGGGTACCACACAGCTGTTGGAAGCTATGACAATAAAAGCATGTTTTACAAAACGCTGGTCTTAAAATCTCAGAAAGAAAATCAGTGTCACCATGCAATAATTTCATCTATTAAAATTCTGCATACATGCAAAGCAACAATGTATATCTATAAGGACACACATAGATTTATGGGTATCCAACAAAAGCATTTTGATTGCCGGGTGGTGGTGGCGCACACCTTTAATTCAAGCACTCTGGAGGCAGAGGCAGGTGGATCTCTGTGAGTTCGAGGCCAGCCTAGGCTACAGAGTGAGTGCCAGGAAAGGCACAAAGCTATACAGAGAAAGCCTGTCTGGAAAAAGCCCCCAAAAAAGTGTTTTGGTGACTACCTAAGAGAGAGAATAAAATGGAAATAATTAGAGAAGATAATGAGCAAAGGAGATGGACAGAGGTAAGTTTACATAAGGAAATTGTGGTGGTTAATGACAAAGCAAAGATTTTTATTACTGCACTCCTCGGAGCTTGAGGCCCCCATGTTTATTTCTGTGTCCCAGTATTTATCTAATAACACTATTGCCCTTTTCCATAGTTACTGTTCCATAAATGTCTTCTTGGGAAAGGTAGATGAGGAGACAGATGGATGTGAATGAAGAAGGAAACCAATACTACAGGAAGCAAGATGAAGATTATAAGAAATTAGGTTAAGATTATTGGTCAAAAAAAGTTCACAAATAAAGGTCACTACTAGTTCCTGCTGTTTTCTTCAAGCATGCTACCTCAGGGACAACATACTCCCTGTTGTCCACTCTATTCATTTAAGCAAAATGGGAAGAAGATGGCTTGAGGGGTAAGAGTTCAAGATACTGGGAAGGTATCTTCCTGAGAGACGGAGATGAGAAGCTTTTGCCTTAGAGCCATCTAGATTTGGTGAACTCTTTAGCATGCTGAAGGAGTGTTACAAAGGATGTCAGGCCCATTCATCTAATTACCTAGTTAGAAAGATGTGCAGTTATCCACATCTGCAGAAATCCACCATAGTTTTAGATTTCCTCCTCTTCTCACTCTGGACCAAAAGACCCTGGGTCTCCTTTTCTTCTTTTGACTCCTTTTTCCCAGTTCCTAATTCTTATCAGAAATATGATTCTTCCCATTGGGCCAGTAGCACAAAAATTTTATCACCTTTTAATAAGTTTGTAGACTTACACTCTCTGTACAAAATTTTCTTTTGTACCTATTGAAGCTCCAAAGAAAGACATTAAGGTAAAATAGATAGATAGATAGATAGATAGATAGATAGATAGATAGATAGATAGATAGATAGATAAGAACTATATATCACATATAGCAACAGAGAGATGTTCTCTTCCTAACTCAATTTGAGTCTCTAGTCCCTCATGCTCAATCGCGTCACATCTCAGAATCCCCTGGGTTATTGCTAAAGTTTCCATAAGTGTGAGTTTCATTCTCAGAGATTCTAATCCTCTTTGTCTAAGTGCTTAAGCTGAGAAAAGAGCATCTTAATATTCCTCAGACATTCATACTGTTATTCAAGAACTAAGGGCCACTGTTCATTCTCTCTTCTTCCTGACCAGCTTTTAGGACACATACCTGGTTCAGTGCACTCAAAAGTGGGAACACCTTACCATACTGTCAAAAATGCCTGCAATTTAAGCCTACCCTTCGCTGCTTGAGCAGCACTGAATCCTCCTAAAAGGTGGACAAACACTAAGTATGCTTAGGAGGATGGAGTCACCAATCATATGTGCCCGAGAGTCAACCTAGCTTCACACACAGCTGCTATGTCTGTATCACAGATGCTGACCACCCCCAACCCATGTCTGACCCAGACCACATCACTCAATCAGATCCCAACCCCCTCTTCTTTCTCATACCAATCCCCTAGTAGCATGACAGCCTAAAACTCAGTTCACTCCTCACCCTGTTCCAGCCATGTCTTCAATGCATCTGTGAGGGTTGTGGAGTTTCACAGCCACGTCTTCCTTCCTATGCTCTAATTTCCTTTGTACACTATTCGTGTTCACCTGTTACCCAATTAGCACCCTAGTAAGCCATGCTCCCATAGTTGTTTTACCCTAGCAATTAACTCTCCCCCATCACCCTTCTCTGCAACAGCTCTTGATTGAAATAAACTGTCAGCTATTCACTGAACAATGGGAAGAATCTCAACAGTCACCTAAGGGAATGCTTTTTTTTTTTTTCTTAGATTTCTAATTGTAAACAGTATTGGCTGAAAAGGAAAATTTTCCTGGAACAACCTAGGACTTGGTGATAGGTAGAGGAAAATGCTGGAGCTGTTCTGCTTAGTGCTGGGGTAGTCAGCATCTGCAGCTTGAAGAAAGGAAATTTGGTGAGAGTGCTTTCTTAAATTCAATAAATTACAGATATAAATTTCTCATTAATGACCACAGTGATATATGGGGAAGATGTAAGGGGAAAAAGAGGGAGCAAAGAAGCAAAAGAGGGAACTAGAGGACAATAAGGACCATAGCCCACCATCTTTAATGGGTGGGATGTTAGCGTCAAGCACTATGTCTTCCCATCCAAAAAAGGTCCACATACTGCGCTTAATTTCCTGTTATTAAAAACATTTAACAACGAAATTACAATTACACAGCATTTTTCCTGAAGATTTGTGGAAGACATGAGAATTTTATGTGCCTAAGGTTATATTGGCCTCTATAAACAGTAATGTTGCAAGGTGTAAAGTGGAGCATGGTGTTGAAATTCTATCTGTACAGCTCTGAGATTGACACCAACAAGACTTAAAACTTAGGTAGAACAAAGATGAAAGGGTGTTTTCTACAAGGGTCTACACTTTATATAAACATACACTCACTTCTTTTTCCTTCTCTACATCATTGCCTCCCCATCCTACATGTAGATTTTTATGGGAAATATCACTTTTTAATCTAGATTGCCATTTATACATCGTTACCTATCCTATTGTCTACATACACATATTATTTACACAGCAAAGAAGGAAAAAAGACACACAGCCCTATACATGTGCAACTGAGGACTAATCAAGAAGTTGGCTTTAATTTTGTCTTCGAAGAAAATGCACAAAAAGCTCCAATTTCAGACTGGAGTTTGCCTGCTAGGCAACTAAGGCAGAGATGGTCCTACGACACTCATGCTGGAAATGCAGTAGGATGGCCTCTGCTTACACATATTTGCTGAAATTGTTCCCCTACAGAACACTGCAGAATCTGCTGGTGTTTCTCTGAGTGGGTAGAGTCATCATTTTCTAAGCATCTTCTTTCACTGAAATTCCAATCCTGCCTAAACTTGAATGGAAATAAAGAGAGAGAGAGACACCGACAGACAGACAGCCTTGCATCCTGAGGGTTTGTGTCCACAGACAGGAGAGTCTGCCAGCAGCCTGGGACTGTGAGTCTTCTGCTCTGAGGAAAAGCAGTTTGCACACTGCAGTGGCCAGGAACAGTGAAAGGCTTGGTCCCAATTCCTTGTGAAATTTTAACAGTTCATTAACTGGGAAAGGCTGCATAAAGTGGGTGCGGAAATCAGAGACATTGTCACAGCACCAAATTCTGAGAATGGAGGACTAAAAACAGAGAGCCTTGGAAATACAGACAGGTCAGAAAGGGGCAAAGACAGAAGATAGAAATAGGAACAAAAGGATAGAGAACGAGTGGGAGGGATTAGAGCTGAACGGATTTAGATAAAATCCAGATCTCTAATCTGCTTTTACTTTTCATCTTTTTGGAGACTGTGCATAAAAAACCCTTACTGCTGCTGTTGTTTTCCATGCCCCGATTGACCAAACCACCGAACCCTATGTTAAAAACGCTTTCCCTCACGGACAGGGTTATGCCCTTTCTTCCTCCAGGCTTCAGAGAAGTCTGGTGGTGTCTGCACTGGTGCAGGACACAGCAGGGAGCCTCAGAGTAAGCACTTTGATCCAAGTCCCTCCGGCTGGGGTGAGCCTTGCCTCTCTCTCAAGCTCTCTTACCTCGGACAGTGTTGACACATTTGTTTGTAAATACACACGCGATGTATGTGTCCGTGTAAATAAATACGCTTAAGTATAATTTTCAAATAAACAACAGGAGAAACATGGTCGATTTTTGAGTTTGTCAGAGACTGTAAAGCAGTGTTTTTGCAGCGGGCCCTCGCATCCCTGAGGTCACCCTGCCACCTAGCGGGGCGCTGCAGAACTCGGGTCCCAGCTCCACGGGCCTCATTTACCCTCTCAGCTGGAGACAGGGAAGCATAGTCTCTTAAATGTGTTAACTTAGCAGTGCTATACACTAAAAAACAAATTAATATATAACTCTTCCGTGTCTTAAGGTCATTACTGTCGAAGCATAAATTAATAGAGCTATTCCGGCTAATTCATGTTGGCATTCACTTCTGCATGTCTGAACGCGTACATGAAAGTAGGCCTTGCCTCCACGCTGAGGGGAGTAGGAAGGAAGCTTGCAGGAGCTGGGCCAAATTAGCCAATCTGACCTAGAAGCAAGGCCACAGTGGCGCCTTTGGAGTGGATGGGGCGCTCTGTCCTGCTCCCCTGCCTGAGCCCAGCCTAAGGCACTCTCTCATGCCAGCCATGAGAAGCAAGAGGGGATGGAGCTCCTGAAGGAGGGCAGGGAGAGTCATCGCCATCTTGTTCAGCTTTCTGCAGAGCAGGGACTGTGTGAGAGAAAAATCAGGGCTGTCTTTCTGACCCAGAAGTGACCTGTATCTGACTGGCCTGGCAGAGGAAGAGACTGAGGATGGACACCTGCCTGAGCCACAAAAGTGGCTGTCTTTAACGGTGCTCCCACAGCTATGTATTTCCAGTTATGATCTTCCCCGTGTCCTCTTAGGTAAACAGGGGCAGACGAACTTGCAAATCAGTGGCCCTTGCTGTTGCTGGCTGCCTCCTTGGGGTCTGGTCAGTAGGAGTCTAGAGCTCTGCCTTTGTCTGAACTAAATCCCCAAATAGCCATGGTTAAATGTGGATTACATCATCAGATCATCCCCGACTTATTTTCATAGGGAGGTATTGTCATGCATATAAATTCTGGATTCTCAAAAATGTTGAAAACTGCCTGCAGGCTGTTCTTTCTGTAAAATAATGTCCTCCTGGTGTGTATGTGGTGAGTGTGTGTGTGTGTGTGTGTGTGTGTGTGTGTGTGTGTGTGTGTGTCCTTTGGGAGCTGAGGGAAAAGAGTGCCTTCGCATGTCTGTCCTGCTGAGAGGTATTCAATAAGAAGCCAGGAGAGACAGATGTGGGGTCAGACCTATTCCTTGTACCAGCCTCTGAATGAGAATTGACCCACCCTGTGACTGACAATGCAAACTCCTCTGAAACTACAAGGATCATATTCGAGTTCCAAAGGAAAGCTTACTCACAATGAAGCAAAAGCAAGCAACACAAAATATTAAATCAACAGCTCAGAACCAGTGCGGGGACCCTAAGTCACCCACAGGGCACCACAACCTGCAGATGGGGTCATCCATATTATTTCTGGGTACAACCGCCCTGGATCTGATTCAACACTAAAAAATACAAATAAGAAATAAAAAAGATCTTTGCATGGGTGATTTTGTTGAGCAGCCAAAAAAGAGAATAAGCAGATGGTGCCATGTGGGTCTTAGCCACGATGGCTGGTTGAAAAGCTAAAGCAGGAGACTGAGGACCGGTGTCTACCCAGAAAGTGCCCTGCGGCGGACAGATCTTCAAGAAAGGGTGGGAGAAGAACAGAGAAACAACAACGAACTGGGCAAGCATTCCAGATAATTACGTTGGCACTCCTGCTGAACAACAGATAGACTCTGCAGAGCATTGCTGGTGCAAATGAGTGAATGCCTTCACGAGGAATTCCAGCCCACGTCCTGGGCAGAAAAGTGGTAGAAGAATACAGACACCAGAGTAAAAAGAAGGAACTGGACAGACCAAAATATGGCCAAGCTGTGTGCCAAGCACCATTCTGTCACTTTGGTCCCTGACTGTCATTCTTTTGGGTATGTGGAATCCCTTTCAGTGGTTTTTGTTTTGTTTTGTTTTGTTTTTCCCATGATGCTGTTTTTCTTAGGCATAAAGATTTTCCCTTCTGGGTCAGGTAAAGTAATCTGCTGCATTAAGCATACGATTCATTTATCCTTTCATTTTCCCATTCCCCATCCTTAGTGTGATATATAAAACAGGAAATAATAGTCACCTCCCTTTAACTTTTATTGTGTGTAGAAAAAAAAAGGAAGAAGAAATGAGACACATCTTCACAGTCGTCGTCACCTGGATCACTACTGGATCCTCACATCAAATATATTTTATATCATTTTTGGAGAAGGATGGTCATGTGAGGAAATGCAATACTTTACTCCATCATTGGAAACTGCTATTATAAAATGTAGGGAAATTAAACAGGGTGACCACATCACCTCTGATAATTACCGAGCTTTGGAGTTTTTAATGAGATGAGTAAGACTGTGAAATGTGGAAATCTGCTCTGAGTTGCTATATTAGTTACGTATTTGTTGTTGTGATAAAATAATATAAGCAATAAAAAAGCTTATGTGTTTTTTTTTTTTAAACAAAAGGATGTTAGGGAAAGAGTTTATTTTGGATTTACATTCCAGGGGCACTGAGTTCATCGTAGTGCTATGGCAGCAGGAGCCAGAAGCTGGATGATCACATCTTCAAGCACACTCAAGAATCAGAGAGAATGAAAAGGAAGTGGGACAAGACTCTGAAGCCCCCAGCAAGAAGGAACCTCCGAAAGGTTCCATCACCATCCCAATCAGCACGTCCACCTGGAGACTGAGTGTATAAATACAGGAGTCTATGAGGGACAGTTCTCATTCACACCACCACAACCACATTACAAAAAGAGTCCATAACTTAATTAGAAAAAAACATACTAGGCAGTTAAAATGTTCTAGAAATACAACCAGTCTAGGTAGTATTCAGCTATAAGAGTAGTAGTAGGCAAATTGTTCCTTGAGATAGTTGAAATTGAGCTCAACCTTAGCCCAGTTTCCTGTGATGACAAATTTCAGCATAGTCTCATAACATGAATCAGTATGGATTTAGTTGGAATGTTGGAAACTATGAAAATGGAAACTTTTTTATGTAGCTCACAATAAAAATAAAGCAAAGGCAGTAATGTGCTTCTCATTGGATCTCTTGATAGCCCTTTCACTTCCAGAAATGGACTTAACAAAGAAGACATACGCAAGATCAGCAAGTCTGAGAGCCCAGACCTTGGTTACAAAGGGCACCAGTGCTTTACAGGAGCCAGAAATGTGAAATTTGAAATCAAGATGTTCCAGTTATATTTTCAGTCTCTAAAACATAAAAAAGGGTGCCTGCCTATTATCCCTTTTCCCTTTCCCCAGCCTCCCCCAGCCCCTCTTCACAGTGAAAAGGAATTTGTAATGTTGCCAGCCTTACCACTTAACGATCTGGACACATCTACATAATGGCCTCCTGATACTGGCCGTTACGGATGAGATTCACGTTATTTATAAATTAGCTCTCTTGCTCCTGCATATTCCTGAGTTTATCATCATTAAGACAGAGAAATGTTTCGCAACAAAAGGCCCAGGTGCTATGGTGGTAGATATAATAGTGATACGTAGATACACAGGCAGGCATTCTTCCGCTCCGGGTTTGTATCCATTTTCACTGGTCCCAGAAATACCATTTTCTGATTCTCGAAGTATAGAATGTTTTGAAATGTATTTGTATATTCATGGATCGCTGGCTGTGTTCACACCTTTATATTTGGCTAATATTTAAATGTATTTAGGAAACAGGGCTCCATTTCGGTTTGCAATGTGCAATGAGATATCATAAAGGGAAATCACTTTCAGGCTGTGAGATATGGTGCAGTTGGGGAGATAGAGAGGTGCAAAACATCTGTTAGCCCAGAATATTTTTACAGACCTTTCCACTCTCAACAACATTGAGTGCATTGGCCACTGACCCAGAAAACTCAAATACCTGTACAAGTACTTAAGATGAGAGAAGGAATCTAATTTTCAAATATCTTATTTAAATTCTTATTACTGCCTTAGCCACACTTTCGTGTGCAGAGTAACAACTTGCAGATAGATGTATGGTTTGCATACATGCCAGTTTTAAGAATGGCTTCAGACATGTCCGGGAGAAAGATTTCATACAAGGAAGAAAACAGGAAGAGAGGATCCAAAAGAAGCTGCTATTCTGAGAAAAGCAGCTTCATCAGCACCTAATGCATGTACTCTCAGTTCCTTATTTGCCTGTAGGCAATTAACCAGTTGATTTCTGTAGAGAGAACAAGATCTAACCCATATAAAGTGTAGGTCCCAACTTTACAGGTGTTACAGGCTTTGGCCTCAGGCTAAGCTCTGCATCCCAGTTAGTCATTCTTCACAGAGAGCTAGCCAGGAGCACAGCTGCCTGCCAATGCCTGCCAGAATAGTGTTGGGATGGAGATGCTATCTCTTGTCCACAAAGGATTCTAAATGCATCTCTTTTATAAAGAATGGAGTGTCCAGACACAGAACACCACTTATGGGTAGAACACCATGAACTTTTAATAGTGGTGGTGGCAGTGGTGATGGTTATTAGTCAGACATTTCTTTGCTCTGACAAGTTGCAAAGAGAAAGAGTTAAACAGAGGAAAGATTTATTTGGACACATAGCTTTTGTGGCTCCAGTCCATGCTTAATGTGATGAGGCTTACCTCATTGTGACCAGGAATCAGGCAGTAAGGAAGGGAATGAGATATTTCTTTCAGAGACACACTCCAGCTGACCTACTTTCTCCAACCAAGTTCAACACTCTAATTTCTACCACTTCTAAATAATGCCATCAGACTATGAATCCAACAAAAGATTAATTTATTGATTAAGTTAGAGCTCTAGTAACCATCTCACTTCCCCAAAGCCCAACTTCTGAACACTGCATGGAGTACTAATCCTTCTGCATGTGAGCATTTCTGGGGACACCTCATATTCTAAGTCTAATAGTGATAGTCATAGTTGCAAAGAGGAAAATCATTTTCAAGGTTTCTTCAACAAAGAAAAGTAATTTATTTGTGCTTATTTCCTAAACTAAAGGAAGCAAAACATAAAGCAAGCAAACAATTAAGTTTATAATATCTATATTGTCAGTATTAGACTTGTGTGTACATGCACACATGGGTCTGCCTAACTGATAAGGAACTGAATAAAATTAACAGCTGAGACTTTTGAAAGCATCCAGATTCCAGCTGTCGCCTGAGATATTAACAGCTTCTTAGGTGACGTCATCTCTTCATCCTGGCGCAGCTGCTGTGTTTCTAAGCCAGAATGAAGAGGTAGATATACTTATCTGGCAACCTTTACACTGATTGGAGAAGTGATTGGTCAACAAACATCCTTGGCCAATGCCCATGATCCTGGAGACACATAATCTATCGTAATAAAGAATTTAAGAATAATTAAATATCAAGTTGAGGTCACTACAGGGAACAATTAATCATTGAGACAAAGAAAGAATATCTATTTAGATGGATGAACTACACAGTGAGTGAGGGAAGGAACTTTGGAAACTTTAAATTCGTGGATGAAATCCGCTCAGGGTGGTGGTTTGAAGCAATCTATTCTACTATATAATTCTTTTTCTACTAGCAAAAACTTAGAGCCGGCTAATGTCATAGACAGAACATTATCAACAATTAATTTCAACATAAACAGTCCTAATTTTCACTCATTGAAAACCAAAAATGTTCTACCAGAGTTCAATGTCAGTATTTATATATAATGAACATATATTTTACATATATATAGGCAATCTGAATTTATTTCCTTAAAATGTAAGATCTTTTTTAGATCAGAGATTCTACAATATATCCCTTTTCTATTATCATCATTTAGCACATTATATTGCAGGAGGGAGCATACACCCCATAAATATATTATTTGAGAGCTTTACTAAGACACCTAACATTTTAGTTTTGAATATAACATTACAGCAAAACAAGTTGTCATTGGCTTCTGATTGGCTGCTGTACCATAAAGTATGAGCCTCTAGGGTTATTACATGTTCTGGTCCACACTGACCTTTCTAAAAGTAATTTATACTATGGCTTAGATGTGGCTCCAGTATCTCCCAAAATTTAACATGTTGAAAACAAATCTCCACTATGAGGCACTAAGAAGGTAGAAACTGAATTCAGCTCTATATTTACAGGACCTTTATTAGATAAGGGCATCAGGGTGGCTTTCCCAAAGTTGAACCCATTGCCTCTATAAGAATGGAGAATACAACATAGTAGTATTCATACACGTATTCTTTGCTCTTGCCATGCACTGTGTCTAGATTCTTCCTATAAGGAGGTCATCGCCAGATGAATCAGAGCTTGTACCTCTAGAATTGTACACTCCACAAACCTGTTTTCTTTATAAAGTTGGATTACCTTAGATAATCTTACAGTAATAAGAAATGGACCAATACAGAACACTAATATCCAGATCAAGGCCATCACTACTCTCACTATACTTGAAATTGTTACAGCATCTTTGAAAGAGTTTAAAGAACAGACTTAAAATACTTAGAATGTGATAAGCAAAATGTTATGAGCAATTCTGGTGATGTATGGGAAGACAGCTAGATTAGAGAAGAGCAAAAATATTGTAAAGATTGGTGAAATGGCAATGACAATAAAGGCCATTCTTATGAGGTCTCAGGTGGCAATGAAGATCAAGTTGGAAATTGTATAAAAGGCCATCTTTGTTAAATCACAGAGAACTTCACTGCATTCTATCTATTATACTAAGATGTTGCACAAGGTCAAATTTAGTGATGATAGACAATGGGAGAATTCTAAAAGAAAGAACTGATAATGTGGCATGATTATTACTTCCTTTTTAGTCAAGCTTATGGTGAGACTCATGAACAAAAGGAAGGGTATGGATTTGGGGGATATGCACTGCCAGTCCAGGTAAGAAGTGAGTATGCATGGGTGCATCAGTAACTGCCTGTCGGAGAGACAAGTTCCAATAACATGAGCCAAGAACTTTGCATGGAGAAGACAACTGGAAGAGGACACAGGGGAATCTAAGAAAATTTAATGGTGCCCTTCTTATAATAATCCCAAAGAACTTACAGGACAGAAGAGTTTTATAGCCCTTAGGTACTCTGAACAGAGTTGCTGCTGAAATTTAGGCCACCTTGTGACTCTGGCTTTCCAGCAAGTGCTTTAGATCTTTACAGCCATGATTCAAGCACACCTAACATAGCTCATAGTAGTAGTGTTCACACAGAGCTTATTTTGAAAACATAAAGTGTGAATTATGGTTCCAGAAAGCTTCCAAAGAGAATGTAAAGGAGAGCTGTGGAAGTCAAGCAGCAGTTTGCCACAGATCTTCACAATCTTGGCCCTTGCAATGAGCAAAACTAAGTGGTGGATTTGTAAAGTTGAAGTCGTCGTCGTCAAGAAGATGGACAGCAATGGGCTACACCCACTGGAAAAGCTGCCAATACCAGCACAAAGCTTAGAGGACAGCCATGTGTGGGAAGAACCTGACCAGCCACATGAACTCAGCACCCCAAGGACTAGGAGGCCCACCCTTCTCTACAATGTGTACAAAACACAAGGTTTGAGAGCCTCACTGGGTCTCAAGTTTTCTTTGTGTTGATTATTCCTTTCTCTTTCCTTACTCTCCCATTTAGAGTGGAAATGTTTGTTCTTTACCCAGAATGCTGTTGTATCTTGGAAACATTGTACATTGTTTGATTGTACACCAGTTTATTACTGGAAAATTTTCCCCTGAGATGAGATGAGAATTTTCACTTGGAATTTTGAATGATATGGAAACAGGTTTTAGGACCATTTGGGTTATAAGTAATGCCCAGTTTGCATCGTGAGAAAGACAGGAACCCCAGCACAAATATAGTTGACTGTATCCCCAAGGGGTAAAATATTGAAATTTTGGTCTGCAAGGGATAACAAAAAGCATGGAACCTTAAGAGGTGCATCTGTCAGGAGGGACCTGGATCATATGTGGTTGCTGCTGCCTTTGGATGGCTTAGAGTGTTATTGTGGGGCCCCTGATTTCATTTTCAAGGGGATTTGTTATCAAGGACTGGACCTGGCCTTACTCAGAATCTCTCTCTAGGTTTCCTTCCCAGGAAGTGATCAAATCACTCCCACCAACTTTCCTGAAAGTTGCTGAAGATGACTCTGTGATGAATTTAAGTGTGCATTAGTGTTGGGTGTGTGTGTGTGTGTGTGTGTGTGTGTGTGTGTGTGTGTGCAGACTTTAGCATGCCGTGGAAACTTTTTTAACTTGTAAACTCTTGATATAAATAAATAAGTTTTCTCTACAGAGCTAGCTTCCTATAAATATTTACATAATAGGAGTACAAAACGGTGGAGTATAATGCCCTACCACTGTCCTCACGCAGTATACTGATTCTATTTCTGTCCCACAATTCCCTCAGTTTTCTGCCTAGTGTATTTTCCTCTTTTCTTTTCACCTCGTGGCTTCCCTGAGCAAGTGTCACTTCTCTCATGCACCCTTCCCTTTTTTTCCCCAAGATCCGTACCTTGAAGAAATTGCTGCCTTCCTGGAGCCTCCCTAGGGTTTTCGACATATGTCTCTCGTGGATTCACATGTTTTACAGAACCATCTTTATATTTCCTATTTTCTCTGTCTGTAATTTCTCTAAGGAAAAGATCTGCTCTAAAAGTTTGATTCATCTTTGGAAATCCCAAGGATCCTAGCATCTTTGAAACCTTCAAGGCTCTTACAGAGAAAGGTTCACAGTAAATGTTATTGAATTAATTTTCTGTTAATTAGCCTATTTATAGATGAATTTTCAAAAGCTCTGCTATCTATCTGTCACTCTTCAAACTCACTAATGCAGTCCTGGACAAAGAAAACACTGCTAAAAGCAAAAGGTAGGACACAAATAGAATGTGCCTAGAAAATGGTCCCAGAACAAAAAGGGCTTTGTAAATTTATAAAATACCTTTATTTGCGCAGTGGTTCATCCTATTTTTGATGTTACTTTCCCCCACGAATTTCATTTTCTGTTGGACCTAGTGATAGCTGGGCAGAACAGCCAAAGTCAATGTTATTTCCCTCCAGGATTGTAGCTCCATACAAGTCAATATTACAGATAAGCAACCCAGTGTCCATGGAGCAGACCTAGCTAGTAGTTAGAGATATCCCTTCCTTATTCTTCCATCTACAGAGAAGCCCCAACTAGCAGTTACAACTTACCAGAGTCTTATTACCAGTTACAGCTTATTCCAGAGTCTCAATCAATGCTTCAAATGAGATCCTTTTTGAGATATAAGTCTAACTACAGTTCATTGTGCTAGCCTGGTTGCACATAGAATGCTCTTCATTCATCTCCTCTCCTTGGTGTCATGGGTATGTGCTTGCTCATCTCCAGAGTAGCCTCTGTGCACATTCACAAGTTTGATGATGGAAGCAAGGAACAGCAGACTTCCTATCTTTAAATCTGATATATTAATATCAGTGGGGTTTGATGGGAAGAGATAGGTATATTTCTAGAGTCAATGGTTGCTATATGTCCAGGAGCATGGATAACATTGGTTAAGAGAGTATTTTCCTGATTGGTGAAAAAGTAATCCAGCTATGATTATCTACATCTACTAGAGGACTGTGTAGTATATTATATAGCTTGCAGCATGTTATGTGGCTCTTGATCTCCCCTACATTCTCTGCCTAGACAGATGAGGATCCCTAAACAAGGACTTCACAATCTTCCCTGACGTCATCTATGTTTTCCTTCTAGTCAAGATTCTATTCTGTTGCCTTGCATGTCAGTTCCAAGGCAACAAGTCTCCACTTTTACCCATGTGCTCTCAGTCTCTGGGACCTTGGTTAGAATTAAATAATGAAGTCCAATAGCACACTCACAGAGAGGAAGTTCTGTTCTGAAGAAGAGGAGGGTATACCGTTGAGCATGAAAGCTAGAAGCAAAGCAGTCGAGGGATTTCCTTAGAGCAGAGTGCCTAGAAAGCAGTTGGCTTCATTTGGCATAGATAACACCTGGTTACCCCAAGACTACTACCTCCTCATCTACAATGGATTCCGGAGGTAGTCTCCTCGACCACCTTTGAAATAGTAATTTTAAGAGCGATTTTTGCATTACAACTTTTTATAAATACACTGAAACTGACCTAAGGGTCAGGAACCCTGATACCTGGCCATGAACCCTACTCTTACAAAGCAGGAGATGCTAGGGGTCCTGGTTGTGAAGTAAGTTACTGGTTTCAAGGTGGAAATCTGGTGGATGGAGGTCATGGAGCCTTTTAGCCTAAATAAAGAGCCCCACCCTTAGAACCCACTTCGGAACGCTGGAGGCTATGGTCATGCCATTGGAATGTTCCTTGTTGGACAATTTTGCACAGGCCATACATAACCTCACCTTATAAGATATCCTTTCCTAGCTCCTTTCCTATACCTTCTTGTAAACTCCACAACTAAAACAAAGTTGGAGACTTCATTAGCATTTATTCATTTGCAGAACAACAGGTTTTCTTGTGCCATTTTCTGGACTGTATATACACTGACCATGTTCATACTGCTACCCCTAGTGCCTCCTTTCACCAACACGGATACTGTTTCTTTCCCCTAGCAGCCCATTCTACTTTTGTCTCCTCGTTCTCCCTCCCTTCCTCTTCTTCTTTCTTTACTCTTCAATTTTCTTTTCTTTATAAGATTGCACTTGGAAAACAAAACAGAGCATTGAAATTGAGTAGAGGAAATTCTTCTTTGTCCTTTTCTTCACTGCTCCAAAACCTCTTTAGGTTTGCTCATTTGAACTTAATAACTAAAAGGTTGCCATTCTAGCCTACCGATCCTTTTCCTCCCTGCTTCTCATACACAGCACTTCTATTGCCTCAGAAAGCTAAGGATCTCTCCTAGTAAAGCTTAGGCCACTTCCCTCATCTATACAATGGGCTTGAGGCTGTATGGAGAAGTCATTTGGGATGAATGCAAGATCACAGCTTGGAATTGTTAGGAAAAATAAAAGTACATGGAATCCCTCCAGAAAGATCAGGTCCCCACAAACGATGGCCAGTGGGTATTTCACTGCAGTTCTATGCTTCAGAGCCACAGCCCTGAGCGGGAAGAACGTCCAGCTGCTGGTCTTCCTTACCCAGCCTCCCTTGCTTCCTTGCCCAGACAGTACAGCAGCAGACTTGATAGGCTTTGGTGGTGTCTGTAAAATTCTCAGTGAAAGAACCTGAGAACTGAAAGAAGATAGCTGAAGTCCAGGCTCGGTGTTTTCCCTCTTCCTTTTCCCATCTTCTGGTTTATTCACTCCAAGATAAAGTGACATTTGGAATTAACAACTCCAAACCCAGGAAAATGAGATGGTAAGATCCAAAATGAGCAAGTTAGACAAGGTAAAGTAGGGCACAACAGGGTAGAAAAAGAAAGGAGGACAGCTGTAACGACAGAGGGAGAGGAAGGAGGGAAGAAGAAAATGGGAAGAGCAAAGTGAGCAGGAGAAGAGGATGAATAAGGGAAGACAAAAGCAGGACGCAGAAGAAGAGGGAAAAGGGAGTGAGAGGAAGGAAACACGTGGGATCTGTGAGGCTTGATTTTGACGCAAAGGTGAGTTGCCAGTGCAAACACTGGATGTGTTCATTTGGCAGAGCCAGGATTTAAAAGACAGAAACTCAATTTAGTTGTTCTTTACTCTAATAAAAAATATGTTTTATACCAATGGAAAAACGTATTTCTTTCTGCCAATAAGTGCCAGCATCTAATCTGAAGTCTTCAATAAAACAATGACATTAAATAATTTAACCTGGGGAAAAGCTACTCACATCTGCAAAACAATATATGGATTTTGGATGGATCAAACTTAAAAACAGTAGGGAAATAAAAGGGAGTAGGAAATGTGCTTTGGAAAACAAAGAGATTTCCACCATTCCATATGAAAGAATTGCCTTAGTCCCAGGGAATCAAAACACCCATGCCAGTTATCACCTTGACAGGGTTTGGGTTCAAACGCACACCAGGCTCCTTCCACTGTTATAAGAAAATGGTATCAAGTAGAGACACTTAAACTAAGAATTCATCATTTCTCCCTCCAGATTGTAAATCCATGCAGTCAGAGAAGTGCTTGTCTGGGGCAGTCCCAGCCATGACATCAGGGCCATGAGGCTCCTCTGGGACTTCCCTCATCACATGGAAAGAACCTGGACCATGTGTTCACAGGCCAGAGTACCAGTTCAGGCTTTTCCACAAACTAAAATGATGATGTCTTAAAGTATTTATTCCCAAAGAGACTCGATGTTTTTCACTCGTAAATTCAGATGATGGTACCTTAAAAATTATAAAAGCATCATAGAAACATACAGTGAAGTAATTCTCTTCATATAACTTCTCTCTCTTAGTCATTTGCATATTCCTATGCTCATTGGTGTCTCATCAAAAGCAATGCAATTATCTCTGCTAATTCTAAAGAGACCTATTTCCTTCTACACCCTCATAAAATGCTCTATAGACCAAAAGTTTCGAGGACCACTCACTCGGGGCTCTCCTTCTTTCCCTCCATTAGCACCTCTATTAATCATCTAGGCCAATGGTTTTCTATTCAAGCTGAACATTAAAATCACTGAGGGAGCTAAAAAAAACAAAACAAAAAGCACAGACTTGAAAAAGAAATAATCCTGGGGCCCATTCTGCACCAATTAAATTTGAGTCACTGTAGACTGGTACAGGCTTTCATATGCTTCAACTTTCCAAGGTGATTCCAGTATTGAGAGCCAACACTCCAGATACCTCTCGGAAGTTCCCTGGGGAAATCTTCGCTGGCCAGTCTCCTTCCCCCAAACCCACATCAAAGACTGACATACAGGGTTTCATCAGGAATAGAAAGTCCACCCAAAATGGAGCAGCTGAGAGAACAGTGGCAAGGGAGAGCCGAAGGTTATCACAATCCTAACTGTCATCGTATTTCTACCGATTGAAGTACAGCTTCACCTTGTGCAATCCTTGTAGTCGGCCCATTATATTCTCCTACCCGGTAACCACTGCCCAAGTTGAATTACGATAAGAATTACACCGACCTCACCATGGTTATTATACAGATTGGATGGGGAAGTAGATGTGTACGAACTCCTTTAAATAACACAGGGCTATGGGCACAGTATTGTACAAACAAAGGAGCTTTTCAAAGGTACAGGTGCAGTTTTGAACTGACTCTGCCACCTGTAAGCCAAGTATCCTTGAGAACTTTAGTGTCACAGTTTGAATCTGCAGTGTTCCCCATAGCTTCATGGTTTGAATAGTCGGTTTCCAGTGTTGACACAACCATGAAAAGTGCTAACGGAGAGAGGCACACTTAGAGGAGGTGGACCCCATGCAGTTCCATAGGGTATATTAGCCACTTCATGGCTCACTTCTCTACTGTCCACTATGATGGGAAGGGTTATTCTCCATACATACTCCCACTGCCATGATGTTCTACTCAAGGACATGGAGCTTGAGTCGAACATCATGAACCATACCCTCTGAGACCGTGGGCCAAAAAGAATCTGTCCTTCTTAAATCATTCGATCAGGTATTTTGTCACAGGGATAAGAAAAAGCTAATACCCTTAGTTTCCTTATTTGCTAAAATATAACAGCACAAACAACCTTGAAATACCTTGAGAACTAAAGATGACTATGAAGACACCATGTATCAAGAAGAAAATCGATGTTGACAGGAAGCCAGTTAGGGAGATGAGGATGTAGAGAAGCAGCTTCTCAGAAAGGCTCTACTACTTGCCATTGTGATTTTTAACTGGAAAATAGATGCTCAAAGCAAAGGTGGTTATTATTTATAAATTTATCTGAAATAATACATCATAGAAGGAAGTAGAAAAAGGTAGTTGCTACACAATACTAATCTCTGGGTGCCTGGCACCTACCATGGACTTTTTGTACAGACACCTAATCAGGGCTATTCTCAATTTAAAGTTTCAACAAAACATCGCTACAGAGATATTCAGGTAACCATGGCCACAACTTGTGACAAGGAAACACCATTCCCATTCCTATTCCTCTTGTCATGTTTCACAGGATGGAGAGAGAAAGCCAAGAAGCACCTTTCCCAGCTTTGCCTTTGATAGGGAAGAGCTGGCTCCTCCCTTCTCTTCTCCTAACCTGATTATGAATATAATGGCTATAGCCATCTTGAGACAATAAGGAGTAAATTAAGAGAATAACAAAATTCAGCCCTAATATCATTAAACCACTGAACCGATCACTGTCCCTGCTCACCTCTGGACAGGCTGTGTGAGAAGAATCCCTCCCTGTTTGCATAATCAGCATCTGTAATCAAGTTTTGCATTACTTACTGCTGAATACTATGCTCACTGATAGATCAGAATTGGCTGCATGTAAAAAATTCACAATTTTGAGTCTGAGAGGCCATCACCTGCAGGTCTCAAAATCAATACAGCTAAATATATAATGGTAATCCATACACCAAGAGATGGACCTTTTTTCCACAACCAAAGCAGACATGAGCTGAGAACTGTTTGTAGGATGCAAAATTAATGGTTTTCAGAGAGAAAATGGAGTACCACAGCCAGACCCAATGTGAAGTCACAGTTTGTGGCATCCCAAGGGCTCAGATTCTGACCTTTCATCCCCTTTAAAGACTGCTTTCTCCATTTCTATGTAATCTAGGTTTACTATCTGTCACCAGTATATGGCATGGCTTGCAACACCCTGTATCTGGTCCTCCTTTCCATCAGGAGTAATAGTCTCACTGAATGTCCTCCATTCGCCAAACTGTCCATATTGTCCCACAATCTGCCTTCTTCCTGAAGATGCTCCTGATCTCTCCCAATCATAAATTCCTCTCTTTTGAGTTTTAAAGCTATTTAAATTTAAAAAATATTTTATATGCATACATGAGCATGCTCACATGCTCTCACACAGAGATCCACTTCACTCACATCCATAAATTCACATATATACACTCATACACATACACTCACTCACACCTTCATACCTATTCACACACCATCACACACATAGATTCATGTTTACACATATATCCATATATACTTGTACACTTACATATATTCTCATATCCACACACTTACCTATTTGTCATATGTCTAGTTTTAATTTTCCCAAATCAGAGAAAAATCAGGCCATACATTCGCCTTTTGTATTTTACTTACTATGCCAGGACTATTACTAGATCTACATCAGTGCGAACGTGAAAAAAATGTGAAGAACATTCCCCGTTCAGGGATGCAAAATTTCCTGGAATCTTCCTGAGACACATCTATGCCTTTATAACGTGAGTATAATTCTGGTTGGCCTCTGATGAGACATCTTAAAATGACATATTTTCTTGGCAGCTTCTACCTTTTCAAAGCCACAAAGAGACCACTGAGTGCATCATTAGCCAAGGTGAACTTGTCTGATGGTGCAAGACCCACAGGCAAGAGGGAGAGGAGCTCCACTGTTGGTTAAGGTTCTCCCTGGAAGGCTTTGCTTTTAGGTATCTCTGCACCTCTCTTGCCCCATGACCACAACTGTGCATTCTCCTTTGTCTCAAAGTATCTTGTCCTCTCCTTTTTCTCCTCCATTATCCTCACATTTCAGGTCCGTTCCTTCACTATGTACTTCTTTCTACTCATGGGCCATGGTTTGAAATATGTTTTTGAACTCCCTGTCTGCTCATTTATTTAAAACTCTCAAAGTTTATTTATCATTCTCCTCTTTACCTGATAGGAGGATTAAGGGCAAACTGGGAGTTCTGCAGTAAAGGCCCAGCAGGAACAACATTTGCCCATAGCCACAGCATGTTATTGCTGAGGAGGACATCAAACCCCAGGAGATTCATGCATTGACTGGCCCCTTGCACTACATCAGATGGGCAAATCAATTCTCTGACAGCAACTAGACATGACAAATTTCACAAGAGTGACAGAACACCTGATTAATTCGTTCCACAGAGGAATGACAATAAAAAGATAAAAAGTGGAGAAACAGAAAGGATGCAAAAAATGAAGAAGAAATGCTACCTCTCTCAAAACAGTGTTAGCCTGATATTAGATTTAGTAGTGAATTTTAGTGTCCTTTTCCACCCAGCCCTACCATGCCTTTCTGTGGGCTGGGAATTTATTTCAAGGTCTTACCAATCATATGCTAAAGCCTACATCACTAAAACATCTTCTGGGAGGACAGGGAGAAATCCAATCTAGGATTGAAAGCTGCAACTGTCATAGATAAAATATACTGTTTGAAGACCGCTATTGAGTCAGACACTTGGAAGAATTATTGCAGAGTCGTCCGAACTTCACATAAGTTACTGACTAGTACTCAGACCCTTGCAAGGGGTGCCTTTTCTAGGGACCCCCGAGAAGAATTTGATCATGAGCTTCTCCCATAACTACTCCCCCGTGGTGCTGGGCTGCTGTTGCAAGAGTCCCCTGCAACGGATTGGCTAAATGATTTCCACTGGGAATGGCAGGTGTAAAGAATTGAATTCTTTTCCCTCTGAATTGTCCATTAAGCAAACTTTCAACATTGACAAAATATGCTCTAGGCACAGAAGAAGTACTGCTCATGAAAGAAAACTATCCCATATCCTGGCATGAAACGGCAGGCATCAGATGCATAACACCAAGGCCATCGATAAGCAGCTACAGGAGCCCAGGTCAATACAGACTCCCTTGTCCATTTGTGCTCTGCCGGCGGGAAGCTCCTTGCTTTCAGGCAGATAATCTCATGATCCTCATTAGAATCCCACCTGCCAGCCAGTGGTATGGGTGTCACCGGGAGCATCACGACCACAGTATCTGACAGGAATCCTTACATGAGCACACACTCTTTAAGCAGGCACCAGCGTCCCAGCAGTGTACACTGTCTCAAATTACCCAGACTTCACACATGTCTAGGATTATGGATAATTCAACATTTATAATCATAATTTGATTAATACAGATTTCCTTCTCATCATTAAAAAATTATAATTTCATAAATTTAACAAGAGGCAAAATAGGTATTCCCTTCTAGGGACATATGAGTTAAAAGTCAAATTGCTCACTCCAGTGAGCAATAGTCTCCAGACCACACTACCCAATGTGCAACTATAAAAATCTCTCCTCTGAAAATTTTATCATAAAGGAGTGATTCTCTAAAAATGGACACTAACCAGATTAACTATAACCAAGATTACAGTTTATTTTTAGTTATTAGGAAAAGCAGAATAGCTTGCATCTTCGCATAAAGGTAGCTGAATCAATTATTAGAAAGGAAAAAACCATTTTAGATTCTTTGAATGGGTCACTGATAGATCCATTTTGAGATATTGGTGTTCTGATGGCCTATTCCCCCAACATGCTAAATAAAAAAAGGATCTTTGTGCATTACCAACTGCAAAGCCTCCCACACAGCATAACTAGATTCCCCGACTTCCTTCTTCACCTCAGTAGCTTGAAAATACAACACTTCCCTCTCCTATGCAAAAGTATATCAAACAAATAGCACTTCTTGATAGATGGCAGTCACTTAACTCTGGAAAATGACATGACATGACTATTTTACTACATCGGAGGTCTCAAGAACTGGGGAACCCCCAGACAGTCTCATAAGTTACCAACCGTCATCCCACAGACTGTCTCACTAATTACCAACAGTCATCCCACTGGAGGAATAATAAACTTCGAATGGGTTAAGTGGCTTTGTTCCTGCTTGCTCTTCCCTAGCCCACATTCCTCCTTGGGAATAGTCCTGTAAGCACACAGACCCAGCAGCTATGTGATTACTGATATCTGTGTATGTTGAAATCAAACTCAAGAACATCAGGGCCTAAGAAAAAGAAAAATCAGTAAAGCATGAGGACCCAGGTTCAAACCCTTTTTTTTTTTCCATGTAAAAGATCAGGCATGGTGGCATGCACTTGGGAAGCTAAGGTAGGCAGATCCCTAGGGCTCACTTGGCTGGCCAGTAGACTAAGCTAACCTGCTTGACAGGCCTCAGGTCAGTAAGACACCCTGACTCAAAAGACAAGGTGGATGTTTCATAAAATATGATAACTGAGATTGACCTCTGGCTTCTACATACAATTATACATCCCCTACACATGCGTACACACACACACATGCGTACAATGACACCTGATGATGCCCTACACTCAACAAACTAATTACATGTCTGCCTAACCTTCCCTAGGTGGTATCATATTAACTAAAGAGTTAATGCGAATCTGTAAAAACCATTTTACTTCTTGAAATTGTTCTCATTTTCATCTTCACAATGATGTAATTACTTCTAAAACTCTGTAACTTCTTGTACTTTATGCGTAATCGTGTTTTCTTTCATTTCACCTAAGTGCAGCTGTAAGGAATGACCTCTGCTCTGAGTCTTCTGCATTGATCAGTTGAGATCAATCAAGAAGTCAGCTGGAGTCAGACGGACAGTGTTGCATCCCATTGTGCCTGCTGGGAAAAGCTGCTTAAGGAGTTAGCAGAGGACTTGAAGAAGAAATTTCACCTATGAACACTGAAGATTCCCAGCTCTTCTCCATGGTTTCATGCTGTAAGCAAGAGAGAGATCTCCCCATTCAGACCTTAACTATACTCACAGAAAAGACACTGCTCCACAAAAGGGGGAATCAATATGGTCTCTAAGGAAAACTCTCAGCTCTGCCGTCCCCCTTGCATCCAGTCTAGTCAGAACATCGTACCACACACAATGGATTTTGAAAAAGCTGGTCATTTGATGGGCAGCAAGTAAGTGAGCCACTCAAGAGGCCTGTTACTGATTCTCAGATGGTTCATCACCTTCTCAGCGTTCAGAACGCACAGGAGCCCCACTTTATGTAGATACCATCTTCTTCTTCGAGGTCCGAGAAGTATAATTTAGGAGGGTGATGTATGCTGAAAATGAGCCAGGTGTTAGCACATACCTATAATTTCAGTACTCAAAAGCTGACTAAGAAGGATTGCTCTGAGTTAAAGGCTACCCTGAGGGACATAGCAAAAACTAGACCAGGACTACATAAGAAGTTGGTGTCTCATGAACTCCAAATGGGTACAGAGAGTCTGGAGAGAAAAAAAAAAAAGGAAATCAGCCATAAAAGACTTAAAAAATGGAAGGGAAATAAACTTTGAAAAGAGATTTCTGCCTTGATAACCATCTAAAAGTAGATCAATCTCTTTGAGCTCTGGGTTCTAAACTTTCCCTGCAGGATTGGCTGAGCAAGCCTGGACAGCAGGTAGCACTAATCTGCGCAGTGTGGAATAACAACAACAACAAACAGAAGGAGACGAGAGAGAACATCACTGCTGGGAGGGAGTACAGGGGGTGGGGGGAGTTGAGAGGGGTGTGATCAAAGACACACTGGACGCTTGCAGGAAATTGCCAAAGAATAGATAAAAATGTTTTTGTAAAAGAGGTTGCCATGTCCTCAGTACCAGTGAGGATACAAAGAGGAGTAAGACACCAGCCCTCTCCACAGACCTTACATTCCCACCCTCTCTTGTCTGGAATTTACAAATGGACTCCAGGGCCTGCTGTTCCCAGGGACTAGACAGCTAGAGACTGGAGATGGGTTCGTATGCCTAGTTGGATTCAAAGTCTCAAGCACAATTATGTGAACTATCTCTACCAAATTTTATCCCTATCAACCTGACCCCACGCCTGACTATCGTAAGAGGAGATGTGGCATTGTAGCCTCTGTAGAACAAATAAAGGAATCTATAACTTTTCTCCTAAGGCGGAGTCCAACTAGCCTGAGCTATGGAAAACTAAAATCATTCTATTGAGGTGGAGAGTGTAGACAAGAGAAGAAGGAGGGGACTCAGAGCCAGTCCATGGATGAGGAAGTGTGACTGCAAACAGCGGTCACAGAATGAAAAGCCCTTGGTGGATGTGGCAGTATAATTATCCTTCATTTTAATCTGGTAAGGATGGAGTTGCTGGTCGCTACGAGGGCCATGATGGCCTACAGGAACAAAACTGAGACCAACCCCACACAGCCACTCTGAAATGCCGTGACCATTTCTCACAAAGGAAGCCAGACAGTCAGGGAGGCGAGCAGGAAGCAGCTGGAGAAGCGAGATTAATGAGGAAGCACAAAATGAGAAAGAGCAACAACTGGAAACCCTTGTGGTGACATCAGGAACGCAGCCAGAGAAGACAACCTTGTTATCACATCTGTTCTGTCATTATAATTAAACGGTAATGCGCTTCTCTTGTTGGGTTACCAGGGTAGAATTCCAAGTGGGGGAGCCCCTCACTGCTTATCTGGCCCCCAGCCACTGCCCTTCTCCAGGAAGCTGAAAAATCATTGTGCTAATAGGCTGGGTGTCTGGACCAAGTGTTAATTTTGGATTACATCTGAGTGGAAATAAGATGAAGGTCTGGGGAATGCTTTGCCTTCACTCAGATGTTTCATTTCCATTTACCAGTACTGCCGAATACCCGGGGAGATGTTCTCACTCCAATTTGGAAGATTTCATAAGCCTCCAAACTTTTAGCTATTGATCCAAGCTCTTGAGCTTTGGAAGCTGCACACATACTCCATAGATGAACAGGAAGGCTGTGTGAGCCCCCCTGAGGACAGCCGCTGCTCTCGTGTGGACACCCCTCTTCTCTTGCCACAATCTGCCCTGCCTGACCCCAAGGCCCATTAGAGGCACTCAGAACCATTAGCTCAGACTGGCTCTGGGCTCGGTAAATACTCTCGTGTCCTGCTAGAAACTAGGGCAGCTGCCTGAGTTTTTTTTTTTTTCTCTTTTCTTTCTTTCAAAATCAGCAAACCAAAGTTCTCAACCCCAAATGGCTCAAATCTGCCTCTTAATAAGCATGCTGTTTTATGTATTCAGCAAGTGGAGATCAGCATGAACTCGAGTTTGCTGGACTCTCAGGCCTTTTTCATTAGGTTTTAAATAGCTCAGATGGTGTTTGATTTTGGACAGGGCCATTTGCTCGAAGGATGCCAATAATCAGATTTCCTCCATCAGAAGATTAGTGTCCATACGTGCAGGAGAAAGCACTGACTATCATCTTTGAAATCTGTGAGCTAAATAGTGGTTGTTTGTGAAGCTTCCCAGAGGCTTTGAAAAACAAAGCACTTGGCTCTGCAGGAGTAGAAAGGGAAGGGAGGATGGGGATACAAGGATGCTGTGCTAAGGCATTGTTCAGCTCAGCTTCCACCAGAGATGTTTGGTTGCAGCAATGCCCTAGGACCTGGGCACTACATGGCTATATCTTCCTCGGGACAACAAAGAGAGAGAGAGATGAGCCTTAACGAGATTTAACCACATAACATTTTCCTTTTCTTTTACACCGAAGGTGATTAACCTAGTGACTTGAAGAACAGCATAGACCATCTAGTGTAGAAGTCTCCCTAACCTCTTAAAACCATCTTAGATAAAAAACTAGACTCTTGAGTTGTAGTCATGGAACAGCACCCAGCTTTATTCTCTATTAACTGCACTGGGCAGGCCACTGGGACCATCTACACAGAGTTAGGGAGGTAGCAGGTGTTGAGTAAATACTGATTATACTGAATCATGAGTGGTTTGCTTATGCTCTCTTTACTCCCACTACATGGCTCACTTAGTTTTTATTCTTCAAAAATTACACAGAAAAAAAATCACTTTCACAATAAATGAAACAAATGGCTAGATTGCTAGATCCATTCTGGGTGCTCAGCAAATATATTTCCTCTTTCTGAACTCACTGATAAACTGTGTCTCCCTTATCCTGTGTGTGGGGGGAAAGCCATATAAACATAAGGAGAATGAGTTGCATACAGATCGCATCTTATAGAAGACAGTGAGGAAAAACTGAGGATCCTAACTTTGTGACTGACCACCTAGATCAGTCCTCTACCTCTCCCTATGAATCACTAGTAAAAAGTAAAGGGAATGTGGGTGGAAGGCAGTAGGAAATGGGAGATTAACTTCCTATGGTCAGTATTTTGGTAATTTGAAATGTTGCTTGGTTGTAACAAAACTCAGAAACATGAGGCATTGACTTGAAAGTTAGGTTAAAAACAACAGTGAGTCTGATCCAAGAGCATGGAACCAGAGCACCCATACCATGCATGGTCAGTGTTAGGGGGGAATCCATAACCAGCTGGGCTCATTGTGTGAGAGGAAGTAATTAGAAGGACAGTGTTTATAGTTATGCCTAAGTGTGTTCATCTTTTTAATTCACAAACTCACAACTGGTTGGAGTGAAGAGAACAAGTGTCAGTGGAGTGATCAGCCACAATTGGGACACATATACACACTCTTGTCTATAACTCCACAACTATAAATATATGGGCAGCAGAAACTGGACTCAGGGAGTTATTAAAAATAAAAATGGCACTAAATTGGCCAGGTAGACAATGAGGTGGATCTTGGAGGAGTTAAGGGGGGAAAGTAGTGGTGAATGTTGCCCAAATATATTGTATGAAATTCTCAACGACTTAATAAAATATATCTTAAAAATTGGCCATCTTTTATGATAAAGTGATAAATTTAAGAGGATATTTACCATTATATGGAAAGAAATAAAAAGTAATGGGAATAGTCCAGTAACTGGGGCCTTAGAACCACATGAGGAGGTGGTGCCAGAAGCCATAATGAAAAGTGAATAAAAGAAACATCTCGAGATAGCAGAACCTATGAGAACCTGCCCACTGCCAGTAAAAATAGTCACGCCATCACATTCAGAGAATGTCAGATGCCTGTGGACCAGTAACATTCATATTCTTTATTTTTTCCCTTTTTTACAAATGTGTGTTTTAATTAACACAGATGTATTCTTTCCCCATAATTGTACATTGATGCATAAGAGGAAAGTTTGGACACACATACAGATGTAGAAAGAGAAAGAAGCCATGCACAGGAAGGCCCAGAGACTGGAACTGTGTCTGTGAGCTGAGTAACACTCAGGCTTGTTCCTGACTCTCAGAAGCTAAAAGCAACAAGCAGGCTTCCATCTAGATTTCAGAGCAAACGTATTCCTGCTAACACCCTGACTTCAGATTCTAACCCCCATACCGGCAGAGAATGTATTTCTGTTGTTTTTAAATGCCCAGTTTGTGGCACTTTCTTATGGCTGACCTAGAAAACAAAAATAGTCAACCAGTGGGGTGTTTGTATTAGAAGAGCCAAGTCCCTTAAAGAAGTGTGATGTAGGGTAGAAATAATGAGATGGGTAGGAAGACTGGTTGCCAGAGGTTAGTCTCAGCTAAGACAATTCTGTGCTCCTCTGCACAACTGAGCATCTACCCAAACTGTGCCTCTCAGTCCTCCCTGCTGTTATGTGAATATATCCAAGGAAAATGGGAGGAAGCATTGATAGACATTGAAAAAAGGACCATGATCTTCTACTCTCCCTTGTCCTCAGCCTTGCAGCAAATGTCAATGCCCTACATGATGTGGGCAGGAGCAGACTTACAATGGGAGATACCTTCAGCCCATATCCTGGAACAATTGTGAGCAGCAGTTTGTCCTTCTGATCATGCTGACCTGAGACACAAGCAGGAAAAATCTTGACTTATTTTATCCAGAGGGAAACAGCTTCTCTTGGCTCAGAAGAGCCAGGTGTGCCCATCATCCTCAGCTCCATATTCAATGGCATTGCATTGTTAATGCAATCATAAACTCAACCACAGAAGGAAGGTTCACACTACAAAAATAATCATATGCTACAAACCAAGTGTTTCTCTCTTTTGTAAGGGTAGTTGTTAAATACCAACCACTATACTACTGGTTAACCTACTGAATAATAAAGCTGTTGCTCCAGCAGATAGAGCAACAACTTAACTAATATAAAGCAGAATGCTTAATAAACAAATACTGATTTTAGGATTTATAGGATTTTATATTAGTGAACTTTCTCTTAGCAGTAATATTATACATGACATAAACCACTTAAAAGAAAAAATTATTTTTAAGCTCATTGTTTTGGAGAGTTCAGTCCCTTGATGTTTGGCTACATAGCTTGGTTAGCATCATAGGGGTGGAAGTGTATTGTATAAAAGCTTCCTTACCTCAATGCTAATGACCAAATACTCAACAAAAGAGCTTGTGAATGACAGTTTATATTCAAATGAATACAAATGAAATGAATGTCTCCCACTTAATTCTATATGTTGAAGTTTTAACCCCTTATATAACAGTATTGGTACAAGAAACTTTCAAAAAGTCACTAGGGTCAGGCAGGTTCATTTGTCACCAGGTACTTTCACCCACTTGGACATTGTTCTTCTCAACAATGAGTCATTCCAATGGATTAACTTGTGGCCAAGTTTGTCTTCAAACTTTCTATGTATTTTTTTGATTTACCAGTTAGGTAACTGAGTCACCAGGCATATTAGTCATATCTTCTTCCCACACTCAGTGAGTTTCTACTAACCATTCACTATAAAAATACTGTTTGTAATTCATAGAAATAACAGGGAAAGGACTGCTTCCCATCTGCGAAGGATAGATTGATCAAAGAAAGCAGAAACTGAACAATGAGAAACATATTAAGCTGTGATTATGAAAGAGTAAGTCAGAGTGCTTTAAGAGCATAATGGGGACTCAAGGTAAAAATCAACCATCCCAGGTAACATCATAGTCATTCATGAAAAGCATGAGGAAATCCATTTCAACTCTGTTGTTGTTGTTGTTGTTGTTGTTTTGGTTTTATTTTATTTATTCTTCTCTCATAAATTACATCCTGACTGAAGTTTCCCCTTCCTCTACTCTTCTCAGTGTTCCCCCACTACTTTCCCTCTCCCCCAAATCCACTCCTACTCTGTTTCCCTTCAGAAAAAAGCAGGCATCCCAAAGATATCAACCAAACATTGCATGGCAAGTTACAAGACTAGGCACAAACCTTAATATCAAAGCTGGGTAAGGCAACCCAGTAGGAGGAAAGGGGTCCCAAGAGAAGACAAAAGAGTTACAGACAGCCCCCACTCACACTATTAGGATTCCCACAAAAACAGCAAGCTACACAACAATAACATATATGCAGAGTAGGCTCTGTGATTACTGCCTACTCTATGAGCCCCTATGAGCCCGGCTTAGTAGATTCTGTAGGCCATGTTCTTGTAGTTTTCTGAACCCCTCTGACTCCTCCAATTCATCCTCCCCCTCTTCTGCAGGGTTCCCTAAGTTCTACCTAATATTTGGCTGTAGGTCTCTGTGTCTGCTCCCATTAGGTGCTGGATGAAGCCTCTCTGATAACAATTGGGCTAGGCACCAATCTATAAGTACAGCAGAATATCATGAGGAATCATTTCATTGACTTTATTTTATGTGTGCGTGGAGGGGAGAGGCAGTTGTATTTGGTGCCATCCTACGTCTTTGGGCTACCCAGTCTCTGTTTCCTAGTCATTCAGGCAGTGTTGGGCATGGGCTCCCTCTTGTGGCATGGGCCTCAAGTTGGACCAGTCATTGGGTGGCCACTCCCACAAGTTCTGCACTACCATTACCTTAGCACATCTTGCAGGCAGAACAAATTGTAGGTTGAGGGTGTGGCTAGGTTGGTGTCCCAGTCCCATCATTGAAAGCCTTGTCTGGTTACAGAAGATGGTCAGTTCAGGCTCCATATCCCCCATTTCAGGGAGTCTTCAGTAGGGCCCCACTCTCAGATTCCAGGAAGTTTCTACTACACTAGATTTCTGTCAGAGGTCATGCAAGGGACCAACAGGCAGGATTGGAACTCATGGAACATGGCTGGATGGTTGGCAAACGTACACTTGAGTAAGACTTAGAGAGGCAAAGCCCCAAGGAATACATGTCCTGAGGACCTCACACTGTTATTAAACATAACTCTGATTGTTTCCTTTATGGTCATCACATCCCTAATAATCTATGGGTTGTGTGAAAATGCTCAGGGGGTTTCTAGCCCCTCAATGAGAGTGTTACTGTTACTCACAATAATAGTAATTGACTTTTACCAAGCATTGCTGCTGGAGCAGATCAGTGACTCAACCACCACCCTTGGAGAGAATTTAGACATGTAGAATTGTTAGTAAGGTTAGATTATGGTGTTTTTGTTAATGGCTTTAAGGTAGAAAATTTTGGGAAACAAAATTTAGTTTAGAAAGGCACATAGTGAGTGAGGGACTCATTGAGGTCAGAGAACAAGAACAATGCAGGCAGGTTATTATTAGCTGACATATCTTTCTTGTTAAGATGGGTTGGCGATCAAAGATGATAATTAATTCCTTTTGCCCATTTCTGCCCTCAGCATCCTGATATAAAAAATATTGATGAGTGGGTTGCTACCTGAAGAGTTAAAGTAGAGCTGACCAATTGTTTTTTATGTATAAGAGTTTAGATTTGTGATTCTATTAAGATTTTTTATAAGATTACCTCGTGAAACAAATAATAGAATAATTGGCTCTTTCTTTGTAACCACAAAATACAGCCTGCCAGTAAAAGAACTAGATCAGAAAAATAACCTTGCTTGCTTACACTCTGTTAATCTATAACAAGTAGCTTGGACATGAATGTATGTGGGTTTTGGGACAACTTGCTTTTCACTTATAATATGTAAAATGTTTAATCATTTAAGGGATATGGAAAACATGTTGTTTTTTACCTGTATGCATTGTAATCATTGACTTAAAAATAGAATGTAACCACATTGTAATTTTTTATTCTGCTTGAAACGTGTGGTGATACTTTGTTTGTGATCTAACAAAGCTTGCCTGAAGATCAGAGTGTACAGCTAAGTCACTAGTTAGCCATAGAGGCCAGGCAGTGGTGGCACACATCTTTACCCAGCACTCAGGAAGGCAGTGGCAGATGAATCTCTGTGACTTCAAGGCCACCTTGGGCTACATAAGATTGATCAAGTCTAAAAGAGAAACAGAGCCAGGCAGCGGTGGCACACGCCTTTGCTCCCAGCACTAGGGAGGTGGAGACAGGAAGTGATATGGATGGGCGGAGAGAGGAATATAAGGCAAGAGGAGACAGGAACTCAAGGCTCTTTCAGGCTGAGGATTCAGTAGAGGTAAGAATTCTAGTGACTGGCTGCTCTGCTTCCCTGATCTTTCAGCATTTACCGTGATATCTGGCTCTGGGTTTTTATTAAGACCAATTAGGATTCATGCTACAGAAACATTTTGCTGGGATATATAAGCTGTGATGGGGAAAAAAAATAAAGACACAAGAGAAGGAAAATACCAGAAAAGATGTAGAAGGAAAGATGTAAAAGGAAGACTTCAGGGAGTAATATAGAAGGAAGTCATCAGAAAAGCAAAAGAAGAGAACCATCAGGGAAGAACAGAACGAAGAAAAGAGTAGAACAGCAACAGAACGACTAATAAAATGAAGAACTAAGCTTTGGCCCTCAGAACAGTCCTCATGTGTCTGTTTGTCTGTCCATTAGTTCACCTACTCTCCATCTCCTCTTCAGTTTCTCTGACCTGTTAAAGGCTTGTCATTCATCAGACCTTAGGTGAGATCCTGACATGTTGGAAATGTATGTATGTGTTTTCCCTTTTTGCAGGCCCCAGAGAGTTAAGTTTTGCCCCCTGATGTCAACTCCAGAAAATTAAGTTTTGCTCCCTCAGAAAAGTCAAGTTGCGTGATTAGTTTGCTGACTCTGTGGATCCATCTCAATCCCTGAGTTGCTGAAGGCTGGTCATCCATGATGACCAGCAATAGGTTTCCACATTGCCTCCCAGATGCTCTCCTAAATCCAGTAATCTCTCCCCATACTCTCTTCCTCCACCCTCCTTGATACCTCTTGCTCCCATCCCTACCTGTCCCTAGTCCACCTGCAAAATCTATACTATAGCCCCTTCCCAGGGAGATCCATGCATCACCCAATTGAGTCCTCCTTGTCACTTAGTCTCTTAGATCTTCCATGTTCATGGATCAGTAGGATTAGCATAGTAAAAATGACCATTTACCAAAAGCAATCTACAGATTCAATGCAATCCCCATCAAAATTTCAACATAATTCTTTACAAACCTTGAAAGGACAATACTCAACTTTGTATGGAAAAACAAAAAAAACCCAGTACAGCTATAACATTTATATCCTGTATAATAAAAAGAACTTCTGGATGTATCATCATCCCTGATTTCCAGCCCCTAGTAATGAAAACTACATGGTATTGGCATAGAAACAGACGTGTTGATCAATAGAATTGAATCAAAGACCCAGATATAAACCCATACACTTATGGGCACCTGATTTTTTATCAAGAAGCTGGAAATGCACAATGGAAAAAAGGAAGCATCTTCATCAAACAGTGTTGGTCTAACTGGATGTCTGCCTATAGAAGACTGCAAATAAATCCATATCTATCACCCTGAACAATAGTCAAGTCCAAGTGAATCAAAGACCTCATCATAAAACCAGATACACTGAACCTAATAGAAGAGAAAGTGGGGAATAGTCTTGAATTCATTGGCACAGGAGACAGATTCCTGAACAGAACACCAATTTCATAGGCACTAAGATTGACAATTAACAAATGGGACCTCATAAAACTAAAAAGTTTCTATAAGGCAAAGGACACTGTCAAAAGGACAAAACGGCAGGCCACAGAATGGGAAAAAATATTCACCAAACCCACATTTGACTAAGAACTAGTATCCAAAATATATAAAGAAGCTGGGCAGTGGTGGTGCATGCCTTTAATTTCAGCAGTCGGAAGGCAGAGCCAGGCAGATCTCTGTGAGTTCGAGGCCAGCCTGATCTACAGAGTGAGATCCAGGACAGACACCAAAACTACACAGAGAAACCCTGTCTCAAAAAAAAAAAAACCCTCAAGAAACTAGACATCAAAAAACCAAGTTATCCAAATTAAAAAATGGGGTACAAATCTAAACAGAGAATTCTCAACAGCGGAATCTCAAATGGCTGAGAAACACTTAAAGAAATGTTCAATATCTTTAGCCATCAGGGAAATGCAAATCAAAATGACACTGAGATTCCATCTTACACCTGTCAGATGGCTAAGATTAATACCATAAATAACAGCTTAGGCTGGAGAGGATGTGGAGCAAGGGGGACATTCCTCCACTGCTAGCAGGACTGCAAACTTATACAGCCACTTTGGAAATCAATATTGTGGTTTCTCAGAAACTTGGGATTGATCTACCTCAAAACCCAGATATACCACTCTTGGGCATATGCCGAAAGGATTATCCATCCAACCACAAGGAAACTTGCTCAACCATGTCCATTGCAGCTTCATTCATAATAGCTAAAGACTGGAAACACTCTAGATGTCTCTCAACTGAAGAATGGACAAAGAAAATGTGGTACATTTATACAATGGAGTATTACTCAGCTGTTTAAGAAAATGACATCATGAATTCTGAAGGCAAATGGATGGACCTAGAAAAAAATCATCCTTAGTGAGGTAACCCAGACCTAGGAAGACAGAGATGGTATGTACTCACTTATAAGTGAATATAAACTCTGTTTTTAATAGTGGAAGAAACTGAATAGATGTCCTGAGTGGTCACCAGTGGTTAATTTGTAGTATTCTCATTTTTAATGACAAGTTTCATTTTTTAAGTGCTTACTATACTTCCATACTAGTACTGAATAGTTGTGAATCCAGAGACACACGAACACTGCTCACATTGATTCTAAAGTAGTGGTTCTCAACCTTCCTAATGCTATGATCCTTTATTATTATTATTATTATTATTATTATTACTATTATTATTATTAAGAAATTTGTAGTCAGAAGATTTCCTGTGTCCCAGCCTGCCAGCAGTCAGGACAAATCTCTCCCACTTGTGTCCCCCAAGTAAATACACAGAGGCTTATGTAAGTTATAACTGCATGGCCATGGCTCAAGCCTTTTGCTAGCTAGCTCATATATCTTAAATTAGCCCATAACTATTAATCTATGTATTGCCACATATTCCGTGGCTTTACTTGTGTCCCATTACATGTTGCTCCTTGAGTGGCTCACTGGTGTCTCTCTCCACCTTCTTCTTGTCTCTCCCTTTGAATTTCCCACCTGCCTCTAAGCTGCCTGGCCATAGACCAAATGGCTTTATTTATCAACCAATCAGAGCAACACATATTTGCAGCACACAGAAAGACATTCCCCCATCACTTCCCCTTTACTGTCTACACAAAAGGAAGATTTTAACTTTAACCTATTAAAATTACATATAACAAAACAGTTATCAAGCAAGAATTACAGTTACAATATCTAGTCTATTTATATTTTATAAAATTAAAGAAAATATTCTATCTATCCTATATTTGTGAATCTAAGGTTTCATATCTAAATTATCTTTTATCATAAACCAAGGAAAATTGTAATTATAAATATCTAGTCTTCAACTACATCAAAGACCTCAGAAGGATATAATGTTACCTAAGTAAACAGGAAAAGCATTGTACACAGCTTCCGAAAATCTAGAATGACAGAGACAGCTGCTACTTGGACAATTACCCGAAGTTCTTCTGCAATGTTGGGGCATCCATTCTTCAGCCTATAGGCCTAGAGTCTCTCAGTCACTTCTCTCTGTGTTCTGTAGAATGTCTGACAGTTTCTTTGGTGAATCAGGAACCTGAAGGACCTTCTCGCCTTGCAAAGTTCAGTGGTCACCTTCCTATATGGGTCCTGCATATCTGGTCAATACACCATTTTGTCAAGCCGTCCAGGCAAGAACAGTTTCTTGCCCAAATGGCTATTTTTGCCAAGAAGATAAACTCCATATGGAGTTTCTTTGATGCCCATCTTTCTCTCTGAAGTAAATTGGTGCTGCCAGGAGCAGATGTATCTCATTGTCCAGAATGTCTAAGTTTTTAAAACATTTTAAATGCCATATTCTGTAGGTCTTTGAAGTGTTTGAAGATTACCTATCTAATTGAAATATATCTATGTATACCTTAAAAACTTAACTAATATGACTCTAAGTTTGATTATCATAGATGACTAATTATTAATCTGTATTTCTCAACTATACACTACAATTTCAAATGAGTTGCACAAAATACTTTAAATGAGAGTAGAAATATACATACAGTATAACAAAATTAACTTTAAATTTCTATCAATAAATTATAATCTATACCAATGTAAACTATTTATCTTACATTTCTATATCATATTCCCCTTTCTTCTTTTAGAAAGAGAATGACTATGACCAATAATGATTTGTAACCAATAACCTAAACAATGACAAACATTCATAATCCATTTTTTTGGGAATGTGGGCATAGTTTTCTAGGCTACTTCCTGCTCATAAAGGGTGCTGTATTCTTATAGGGATCCTAGGAAATTAAGAATTATGGTCAAGTTCTGACTGGAATAGTCTGTGATGTTGTATTTTTTGAGCGAGTTGCCTTGAAGCTGTTTGGATGTTGGACCATCTGGGCCTTTCAGGGGGTCTTCCTTGATCAAACCATATTAGTCTGGAAGCAATCAGTAGGTTCTCATTTTCTGTGGAAACAAAAGCAGAGCCTCTTTTCCAAAGCAACGCATCCTTAGACATTAATTTGAAATTGAGATATCTTTAAAATATACATACTAATTTAACTCAGCAGCTTTTACAATCAAATGTCTTTCTGCAGTTAAAAATCCCAAAGACAATATAATCCAGACTCTCTGTGTAACATCCATCTTTACATGGCTTATTTTTTTATATTACCTTTACTGTCTCTTTAAAGTCTTTATTTTTAAAAACTATTTCTTTATATAACTGTCTATATTTATTTTCTTCTCTCTTCCAAGCCTACGTACATTTTTACATACACTGTAAACCATTTAAAATCTTATTCCATCTGAATCTGCCTTATTGTGAATCTATGGCTTTAGACTGCAGTCAGTGGTCAGTACTGAAGCAGCAGCCTTGGCTGCTGATTCTGCCCATCTCAGCTTTTCAACATGGTGGAGATAATTCACCACCAGCTCTGGAAGCCATGCTGTCCGCTGACTCTGGGAGGCAGTGGGTCTATGCTTCTATCATAGCAGTGTGCAGCCCAGAAATCTCTCTCTCTCTCTCTCTCTCTCTCTCTCTCTCTCTCTCTCTCTCTCTCTCTCTCTCTGGCTGCAGGAATCCACCATACTGCAGATCAAGCCCATATGCCATGAACCTGTCATAAAGTAGCTCAAGCCCACAGGCTGTGGCTGGTCTGAGAGAGACAATGAGGAAGCTGTTTTTAGCTCCATTTTAGCTCCATTTTTTAAAGATTTCTCAGGTTTTAGGTGGAAACCCTTTCCCCACATTTTGGCGCCATCTGTAGTCAGAAGATATCCTGTGTGCCGGCCTGCCAGCAGTTAGAACAAATCTTTCCCACTTGCATGCCCCAAGTAAACACACAGAGGCTTATGTAAATTATAACTGCATGGCCATGGCTGAAGCCTTTTGCTAGCTAGGTCTTATATCTTAAATTAGCCCAGAACTATTAATCTATGAATTGCTACATATTCCATGGCTTTACTTGCATCCTATTACATATTGCTCCTTGGGCGGCTCACTGGTCTCTCTCTCTACCTTCTTCCTGTCTCTCCTTTTGAATTTCCCACCTGCCTCTAAGCTGCCTTATCATAGGCCAAATGGCTTTATTTATCAACCAATCAGAGCAACACATATTTGCAGCATACAGAAAGATATTCCCCCATCAGAAATTTTCTATTCATTTTACATACCAACCACAGATTCCCCTGTCCTCCCTCTTCCTGGCCCCCAGCCTTTCCCCCCAAACCATCCCCCATTCCCACCTCTTCCAAGTCAATGTCTCCCATGGGGAGTCAGGAGAGCCTGGTACATTCAGATGAGGCAGGTCCAAGTCCCACCCCCACCCCACCCCTGCACCAAGGCTACACAAGGTGTCACACCTTAGGCACTGGGCTCCAAAAAGCCACACTAGTGGAAACCCATGAACTATGGACCAATAGCTGTGGAGCTCCCATGTGACTGTACTCGTCCCTCTGGAGATGCGAGACAGTTGTTTAGTTTGAACTGTTTGGGGGACCCCCAGGCAGGGGGATTGGGATCCATCCCTGGTGCTGCAACCCTTTAATACAGTTCCTCATGTTGTGGTGACCCCCCAACCATAAAATTATTTTCGTTGCTACTTCATAACTGTAATTTTGCTACTGTTATGAATTTTAATATAAATATATGTGTTTTCCAATGGTATTTGGTGACCCCTAAAGTGGTTGTGACCCACAGGTTGAGAGCCACTGCTCTGAAGTTTATGGAAGGAAAGAGAAAGAGGCATTCAGATAAACATATGTTGTTTGTGACCAATTTCATGAAGAATAAGGACAGTATGGGCTGACCTGAAAAAGATTGGGGGTAGGTGTATGCTCAGAATCCAATTTTTCTTGGTAAGCAAACTAGAGAGTAGGAAGAATGATAGCTGAGATAGAGATGGGCCTGTGTCCCCCACAGATGTGGTCTTTTCAGTATTTTGTGTAATGAGGATTTCCAGACAACTTCAGCAAGGTCATGGAATACTTATTTTTAAATGTGAAAAGATTCTAATGCTGGCAGGGAACATGATGGTGAGAATACGTAGATAGGAATCTGGCTAGTAGAGTATGGTAGATGCTAAGGTGAGGCATTGTGGGGATCTCACTCGGGCGACACACTGGAGAAGGGAGAAGGTGCATTTTGAAACGTATTTGATGCTTATTATAGTTTTGTCTCCCTGGTGGAGACTTGACATTGAAATTGTACAACCATGCTGTGGGAACAACCTAGCATCCTCAGTAATGTTTACTATCATGAGTGTTCCACATCAAAGCTACCAAATGACAGATAGGGTTTTATATCCCACACAGGTTTTATCCAGTAGTTCCACTACAAAGACCCAAAAGTAAACACAACATCCCCACATCAGAATGAAGAAAGCAGATTCAGTAGATCTGATTTATCCAAGGTTTGCAAACTATAATACAGTGTGAGAGTGAGTTAATATTTAACTCCGGCTTACTTAATCCTCAAGCCCTCTAATACTACACTGTCTCTATCATCCTTGTGATGTTTCCACTTGGCTTAGGACTGGAAGGGCACACATAAAACTATGCAAGGGAATTTGCTTAGAGATTTCTGAATCAATCAGCAGCAAGAAGAGAGGATTATTGGTATAAGCTCACAAATATCACTCTTAAAATGTGTTATTAAAGTTTCTGATTTATTTTTCAACAAATGTCAATATATACATGTAAATATTCTATACATGCTGATTTTTTCTTAAATTTTATCATTATGGAAAAATTTGAAGAACACTAATTATAAATGACAACTATTAAGATTGGTTAACAAACAAGATACCTCCCTGTATTCTTATTTCACTCAAACTATGAGGTCCATCACTTCCCCAAAGTTGAAAATGCAACTATCTGAGCAGTCTGCTATGGCAGGTCCAGCTTCATTAGCAGATATGCAGGTATCTGTAGAAGTAACCGTCTTATTCAATAAGAATCACAGAACCAATGTAAAGATGAAAGCCCAAGAGGTCAGAGCTAAGAGCCTTACCCTTCACTCTGCAGCTATTCTCTTCAGCCAAGAGAACTACTTCCTGTGTGTTTGTCTTTATATAGACTCTGTTCTGCCTTCTCATTGGTTGTAAACCTAACCACATGACCGCCTCATCACTGCCTGTCTGTACAGACCTCCAGGTCTTCTATGGTTGGTATTGAGATTAAAGGCATGTGTCTCCATGCTGGCTGTATCCTTGAACACACAGAGATCTGCCTAGCTCTGCCTCCCAAGAGCTGGGATTAAAGGCATTCACCACCACAGCCCAGCTTCTGCGATGGCTTGCTATTAGCTCTGACCCCCAGGCAACTTTATTTATTAACATACAAATAAAATTACATTTCAGTACAAATAAAATATCACCATACTTCCCTTTTTCTATTTTAATAAAAAGGAAAAAGGTTATAACTAACATAAGAAAAACTATATACAAAAGTACAATAACTATATACCATATATACAAGTAATAAATACCTAAACAATGTCTAGTCCATCTGTATTTGACAAATTCAGAGAAAATAATTCCATTATCTATCCTATTTTGGTAAGTCCAAAATGTACCTAATTCACTTTCTATCCTAACTAATCTTCAACTCCCTCAGAGACCCAAGAAGGAAATAATATCACCTAATAAAAAATAAAAACAGGAAGTGCATGCAAGCAGCTTCCAAAAAAAATGTGAGTTGACAGAAACAGCCAGCTGCCTGGACAGTCACTGAGGTTTCTCCGCAGTGTTGGGGAATCATCTTCAGCCTATAGGCTTAGTGTATCTGACAGACTCATTTGTGAAGTAAGATGTACACAAGGTCAATAGTTCGACCTCACATTGGGTGAGAGCAGTCCATGTACCAGAAACACCTGAATTCCACTAGTGTCCTGTCATGATTCAGGATTTAAAATTCTGGAAATTGATTTTTTTTTAAAAATTCAGCTGTCCATTCTTCTTGGCTATGTGTGTGTGTGGATTCATCTAAGCATCATGTTCTTCTCCATATCCCTCTATTAAATGCCAGTCTACTATTGAGAGGCGTGAGCTTAGTTACTCTTCAAGAATAACTGTTTCAGCTGTCGTTCCACTGCACATCAGAAGCCATCGGCCCACTGCCTGTTCAGCTGCCTTCGAAGAAAAGGGCACTATACCTTTTCTGGATTGTGAATGCCACTTCAGGGATGGTGCCATACTGTCATGGCCTCAGAAGATGCCTTTTGATAAAGCCATAACCACACTTGTTTTGGCAAGAATTGGTAGTCCTTTGTTTCATGTCCTGTCTGTCCTGTTTGTCAGCAGTTGATTCAAGGATACTTTGTTGTCCAGTGGCTAACTTTTGCCACAATGAAAGTTAACTCCGTATGCAGTTTCTTCGATGCCCATATTTTCTCTGAAGTAGATTGGTACTGCCAGGAGCCGACATGTCTCATAGTCATAACAAAAAAGAAAAATTTTCTAAGTTATTAAAACATTTTAAATGCCATATTCTGTAGATCTCTGAAGGATTTGAAGATGACCTGTCTATCTAAAATATATCTGCTCAATCTTGAAAACATAGCTAATATGACTACAAGTTCTATTGTAATGTCTAACTACTAACTTTCATTTCTTTTTATCCTAATAGTTGGTAATAATAACATTCAAGAATCAGCAATTTGCATTACATTGTTAAATGAATGGTATAAGTACGATATCTTGAACAAGATTAAAAATATGTATGGTATTTTCTAACAATATCAATCTCAATAGGTATCCTGCAGCCTCTTGCCCAGAGGTAATGAGCTGTGCACCATCTAGATGTGGAGACAAGGACATCTGCGGCTCTACAACCTGAGGACCAGCCAGCATAGTTACTACTTCTGTTTATCAGCTCGGATGCTCTGCTCTGCCTCAAAGAGTGAGCATGTCACATATATATAGATCTGCTGAGTGACAGATTTATAATCTAACGTTCTCCAGACTTTGTGGGTTATTTTTTTTCTTCTCCCAGGTTCTGCAAGCTACAGCCTACCTTCTGTGTGCTCACACGTAAGGTGTTAAGAGTGTATGTGTGATTTGGCAAAGAACACTGTCCTGGGGTAGAGACAGTAGAATGAGCCTAAGCTAGGATGCCAGATGATTTTTTTGAGTGTTCACACAAGAATAGATGCTCTTCTAAATGTGTTACTCAGATTGTCTCATTTAATTATTCCGGGTATTCAAAGCTTGTGCTATTACTAACTTTTATTTCATGGAGTAGGAAACCAAGGAATACATAAATGAGGTTTCCTAAGCACTACAGCTACTGGGAGGTGGCGTCTATATCAGTGTCGAGATGTTTAGACTCTAATGCCTGAGCTTGGAGAAAGGTCAAGGTTCTCACACCCCAGAGCCTAAGTACTAACCCCCTGCTCACTGTCACTATAGCAAAACACTTGAGAAAAGAACTTAAGGAGAAATTATTTTGGATCATGATTTTAGAGGTTTCTATCCATCTGTGTGGAGAGATATGAGGGGTGGGGAATAAAATTCTTAGGCTTCCCAGCTTTCTCCTTTATTTACTTTTCTTCCAGCAGGTACCCCAGCATATGGAATAGTGCCATGCACATTCTGGTGGATCCTCTTCTTTAGTTGACTATCTCTGTAAATGCCCTCACTGAGGCACATAGTGGATATACCTCAATAAATCCCTAAGCATTTATCAATCCAATGAAGTTGACAACCAAGATTAACCATCACATGTTCTTTCTGAGCTCTGTGGTCATGGTCTGGGGAGAAAGGAGCCCACACTTCTGAGTTCAACATAGCCCTACACCCACTCCTCCTCCTCTTTGTATGCCCCTCTGCAGCCTTGGAAATTATAAGAGAGGTTTCTGAATACACTGGTAGGGATGATAGAAGAGTTCAGTGGATATATCATTAGGAATGCCCAAGAAGATCTATAGATGTATCATTGGGGATGACAAAGGAGGTCCATTTTACCCTTTGCCTTACAAATGCTGTACATTCCATCTCCTATCTCTCATCTCTCTGGTGTTATTCCTTTTCCATTGCCTACAAGTTTCTGTACATCTGCAAATCTGAATCTCATCTCTAAAGTTCTTTCAGAAATGCATAGACTGCCATATGGAAACAGATATTATTGGTGTTCCTTTTGTGGAATGATATTTTTCTGCTGAGACTCTAAGAACAGCAGTAGTAGCCACTACCCACTTTGAATCATGATGCTAGAATCTCATCTGCAAGCATCCAGTACTCATAACTCTTGGGTACCACTAATCATAGGCACAAGAGAAAGCCACCAGACAGTTCTGAAGGAATGACATTGTCTGAATAAGATTTGGAAATTTTATAAGCAGGCAGTATGGTATTAATAATAAATTAAACAAGGTGATATTTGAGGGTAGGGAAGGAATTTGTGAAAGGAATACTTAACTTACTAAGAGATCTTTGTAGACCTTCAAGTCACACTATTAAAACAGCATGTCATCCTTTCCAAACACACATCCTGACTTTTTGTGATGTTGGGGGAGAAAATTAGGCAGTTACACAGTACCACAAAATTCATTATTTATTTTAAACCCAGGAGCCTTTGAAGAACTTGCAGGTTAAAAGAGGGATTTCATGTGTAGTTGCTCACAAAATACCTCTGATGAGTCCTTCCAAATGCAAGATGCTTTCTGAAACATCTTTCAAACCCAGACATGTCCCAGTTTCCCAAATTACCCAGGAATGATTCTTTTGTTGGCTTTTTCTTGATCATGTACATTAAAGGCATGAAGATAAAGCATACTCTCAAGCATTGCATAGTGGATAATTATATTTTTAAGGCGCTTCAGTTACATTATTTTAGCATCTGTGTAATTAAACTGAAGTGCGATTCTCAATTAGCAGGTTTTCCTTTCGTCTCTTGGATGTAATATCCTCGTGGACAGGAAAGTGCCTCCCTCTTTGAGTAGCTATATTTATGCCCATTAAGCCTAGAGAACTGCGGTGTGGTCTGTAATGAAGAAGTCCATCCACGAGGCGGTGAGCCGGGGGAAGCGAGCGGATGCCCATCAACTCCTGTGGAGTGCTACAAAGTAATAATGCTTTCTGGGGAGAGACTGACAGCATACAGCAAAGGTATGAAATGAGAGATGAGGTTTTCTTTGGAATTTCTCCAGGTTTTGATATCTTCCTGCTCTTCTGACCTCCCTCTCTCCCCTACTGGCTTCTCCCCATCTGTAGACCATGGCCTAGCCAGCCGGCAGCACTATCCCCCAGGAGCGTGCCTGATGGTTAAACACCTGGGGGAATTGAGCTTCCTGAGTTCCTGACACATTTAGCTGAAATTTCCTTTCAACTATGCAGAAAAATGAAATCTAAATTTTGATACCTACCAAATGGCCCGGTGTATGATTGTAGGAGGCATAGCACTGCAGTTTGATAAGCCTGCATCCATCAAGCCTGATACCTGTGGGTTTTGGGGGGGGGGGATTATTGAGTTTAGAATACACTTCATCGATTAGTGGTATTGAAGCAGCTGAAAATAATAGAGATATGATTTATGGGTCATATTACAGCATTGAGTTCAGAGAGTCATTGTTTCAATCCCAACAATAACTACAAGGGTCATTTTGACAGGAAGCAGTCTGATATCAAAGATTGTTTCACACACCTATCTTGTATTCTTTCTTGTCTGGCTAAAAGGAAAGTAGTATTGATATTCTTGTCCTTTAAAATGGTTAATGTTATGAATTCTATAATAGACATCAGAGTTAACAATTTTTCTGTTCCATTCCATCTTAACTTCAGGATTGAGGTTTGTTGTCCTTAAAATGTGGAAGGAGTGCCTTGATGTGGCCTATAATAAATTTCCCAATTTCCTGTGGGATGATAATCTCTGAAAATAATCTGTTGGAAAGAAAAAAAGACCATGGAAAATCATTGAGAAGTTTGAAAGCTTACATACGGTTTTTATATATTAAACACAATGAGTAGATAAATCCAATGTGTTTAATTTTTTAAATATTTCAGTTTGATCAATTTTGTATATGTGCAAAGGATTAAACCCAGGTCCACAGTCATACCAGGTATGCAAATGATCTTCCATTGAGCTACAGGATCAGCCATTCATTGTGTTTACTTGTATTTCAGCCATCCTTTTCAAACTTTGAAAATCACCGGACTCTTCTGAAAGATGTAGAACTTTATTATTAATTAACTAAGTAGCAACATTCTACAATCTTGCCTTGGCTTCTACTGCATTCTCTGATCTGACTTTGTTTCTTGGTAAATCCAAGTATTTGTGAAAGCTTAAACAACTGCATGCAATGATTAACACTTGCGTAGCAATTGTGGCTCACCAACAAGACAGACTGACATGAAGGGAGAGGGTAAATGTGAAGGGAAATGTGCTATTGATCTTATGGGTTCCAAGGAAGGATTAGAGTCCGTGCCTGGCACATCAACCTAGCAGACATCTTAGCATCTTTCTCTTCTCCTTCTTACCGCTCATAGCCCACCTGCAAGAATTCTAGGAAAAATAAGAGGCAGTAATACTGGTGAAATATCTCCCAATGCCTCCCCAGCTCCATCCTAGCTTGGATTCTTGACACTATGACCTTTTGTGCTTTTGACCACTAATTCAGGAACAATTGAACATTGATCATATTCTAGATGCTGTGTGTAGCACTTGAATGCAATGCCGAATTATGACAAAACCATTTCTCATCAGTTAAGAGAGAAAAATAATTAAAAATCATAATGAATCTGTAGGCTTCCCAATGTCCCACACCTTGTAGGAAGTCAAATCTCTTTGCAATAACATAAATAGCATTTTCTGCCTACTAGCTATTTCAGAAAATCTTATTTTCTTTTCCTTTAAAGTATCCATTCCTCAAAATAATAATAAAAGACAGAGCACAGTCTCTCTTAAGAAGAGCATCAAGTATGTCAACTCACATGTTCAGAATAAAAGGACATTCAGCACCATCCCCAGGGTCATAGGAGACCAAAAGGGACCAAGAGAATTACTCAAGCATGCTGACTTTGTTTATTAATACATTATTGCATCTGTTTATTAAAAAGAGACTTATGAAGTCCCACTTTGTGTAAGCAGACTCTGTAGTCTCATAAAGATGACTGCATTTCTACCCCCACAAAAGAGGCTCACAGCAGACAATCCCGGGGAGATGGGCCAGGTCTGCTTAGTGACAAGCCAGTGCTCCTTCCATGAAGCCAAGGCTGCATCTGGTGATGATAATCTTTCTAGCAGAGTTCTCAGTTGAAAGAGAGAACATGTCTGTATGTATCATTTGTGTTCTCTCTCTCTCTCTCTCTCTCTCTCTCTCTCTCTCTCTCTCTCTCAAACATACACACATATTCTCTCTCTCTCTCTTTCCCCCTCTCCCTACTCCTCTCCCTCCCTTCCTCCCTTCCCTCTCCCTCTGTCTCTCTCTCTTTCCCCCCCCTCTGTCTCTCTCTCTCTCCCTCCCTTATAAAGCCATCAAGAGTCAATAATCAGAACTCAACCCTAATAAGGACATCTAATTTTAATTGTTTCCCAAATACCCTGCCTCAAAACACATACATGGATTAAATTAGTACCCTCTCAATACTTAATAACAGAATTGAGTGCCAACACATAACACATGAGGACAATCAAGTCATATCCCACCCATAATATTAGCATTGTTATTTTGAAAGGATTTAGATACTTTAGTAGACAGACCCTATAAACAGGTGAAATAGACAGAGGAAGGAGTTCAGGAGAATGAATAAACATAACTCTATAAAGTACATGGGTCTCAAGTTCATCCCACACAGATGATCATTGATACAAACAGGCATTCCCTGCTACATACTCTGTATACTTCTAAACACATGCTGTGGCCAACAATAATAATAGTAATAAGAATAATTTAAAAATTAACTTAAAAATTAACTTTTACAACAGAAGGAGACCATTACAGAAATTTACAACTCGTTAAATGCAGAGAACTGATCATGAGATGTCCACTCTCAACTAATATATCTACAACACAACACCTAAATATAGGTTTCAGGGAATATCTTGAATGAAAGGGTGGAAATATTGTAAGAGCCAGAGGACTAAGATATCTACTGTGATTCAGTGACTTTGAGATATGACAGGGAAGCTGTACCCATAAAATATCAAAAAAATATGATCACTTAAATATGACAACAACAGCTGATGTACCAACATGGATGGGGGAAATCCCATAAATCCATACCCCTAGATAAAGAGCTACAGGCAGTCAATGGATGCTGAGAGAGGGAGAGCCAGTCTGTTTCAAGGATGAGTTCCCTGATAGGTTATTCAATCCTATGGAGTTAGTCCTAAACATGTATACATATGAGCTATACTAAATGATCTCATCAAGCTGTATTTATAGATCTATTTTCCTACAAATATGTAACAGTAATAATTTTAAAATAAGTCATAAGTTTGAGAGGGAGTGGGGTCATAAGAAGAGTTGTATAGAGGATAGGGAGAGATAGAATGATGCAAATATAGTACTCATGTATGAAACTGGCAAAAAAATGTAGAAGAAAATATACATCTGTTTTGAGAACACTTTCCTTGGAGAGGTATAAATGAATGTCTACCCACTCCTTAAAGGACTCCAACAACAAACCAAGATATGATTCATTCAAAGTCTGGTTTGGGGAACTAATGTGTTTGTTACACTTGTTACATTGCTTGATTTTGCAAGATTTCTTACGTGACTATGAGTGACCCCCAAAGCAGCTGCTCCACCAGAAAGTCTCACCCAGTATGAATGATGACTTCTTCATAGAAATATAGACTGCTGGTGGGAATGCAAGCTTGTACAACCACTTTGGAAATCAATGTGGCGCTTTCTTAGAAAATTGGGAATCAATCTCCCCCAAGATCCAGCTATACCACTCTTGGGCATATACCCAAGGAATGCTCAATAATACCACAGGGGCACTTGCTCAGCTATGTTCATATCAGCATTGTTTGTAATAGCCAGAACTTGGAAACAACCTAGATGCCCTTCAACTGAAGAATGGATAAACAAAATGTGGTACATATACACAATGGAATACTACTCAGCAGAGAAAAACAATGACATCATGAAGTTTGCAGGCAAATGGATGGATCTAGAAAAAAATCATCCTGAGTGAGGTAACCCAGACTCAGAAAGACAAACATGGTATGTACTCACTCATAGGAGGATACTAGATGTGGAACAAGGATGACTGGACTGCTACTCACATTACCAGGGAGGCTACCTGGAAAACAGGAACCCAAGAAAGACATGGGGATCACCCAATGACGGAGAAATGGAATGAGATCTACATGAACAGCCTGGACATGAGTGGGAGTAATGAAGGCAAGGGTCGAGGGAAAGAGAGCTTGGGGGAGCGGGAGATCCCAGCTGGATCAACAACAGAGAGGGAGAACAAGGAATAGGAGACCATAGTAAATGAAGACCACATGAGAATAGGAAGAAGCAAAGTGCTAGAGAGGCCCACAGAAATCCACAAAGATACCCCCACAATAGAGTGCTGGCAATGGTCGAGAGAAAGCCCGAACTGACCTAGTCTGGTGATGGGATGGCCAAACATCCTAATTGTCATGCTGGAAACCCCATCCAATGACTGAGGGATCTGGATGCAGAGATCCACGGGCTAGGCCCCGGGTGGAGCTCAAGGAGTCCAATTAGCGAGAAAGAGTAGGGTTTATATGAGCGAGAATTGTTGAGACCAAGGTTGGATAAAGCATAGGGACAAATAGCCAAACGAATGGAAACACATGAACTATGAACCAATGGCTGAGGGGCCCCCAGCTGGATCAGGCCCTCTGAACGAGTGAGACAGTTGATTGGCTTGATCTGTTTGGGAGGCATCCAGGCAGTGGGACCGGGCCCTGTGCTCATTGCATGAGTTGGCTGTTTGAAACCTGGGGCCTATGCAGGGTCGCTTGGCTCGGCCTGGGAGGAGGGGACTGGACCTACCTGGACTGAGTCTACCAGGTTGATCTCAGTCCGAGGTGGGGAGGCTTTGCCCTGGAGGAGGTGGGAATAGGGGGCGGGCTGGGGGGAAGGTGAGGGGGCGGGAGGGGGGAGAACAAGGGAATCCGTGGCTAATATGTAGAACTGAATTGTATTGTAAAATAAAATAAAATAAAAATAAAAATACAAAATAAATAAAGAGGTGCAAACACCAAAAAAGAAAAAAAATTATAGACTAAAAACCCCTATATTGGTTAGCTTTCTACAATTCACACATTCTAGCGCCTCTAAGGATCAGGAGGCCACATTCAGTTAGAGAAGACTGACATATAGTGGTGGGAAGACGCCAAAGGGCATAGATAGGATCATCAGGTTCTATCCTAATGATTCTCCCACCCTCTGTCTTCTACAAGGTAATACCAGCAGCCAACAGCTGCCTTGATGAAGATGAGGACTGTTAGGCTTAAAAGTTGCTGCTCTACAGCCTCATCATTACAGAACCAAACAACTCAAAGCTCAGGTTAGTGTTCAATGAGTAGAGTAGAAGTCAGGTGAGCCAGAACCACAGGAGCCCTCGTGCCTGATGGCCCTGGGAAGTGAGATCAGGATTCCAGCTGGAACTTGAGAAATGAAGCCAATATAAGGGGGAAAAAATTTGATTCAGAGTATCTGGCCAGTTATCACAAAATTACCACATTTAAAGTGGTTTGAATTTTCAGACTACAAGGATTAGGATTTTTAAAAACAGCTACGTTCTTGAGACCTTCCTGATGCCATTTGGGCACCAAAGCTCTTGGTACCACCATTCTGGAATAAGCTAACAAAAATCTCAGGAAATAAAGGAAGCCCCTGCATGGCAGCACTCTCACAAGGGTCACACCGTGAGTAGAGACAGGATGATGTCATTCTCAACCTCCCTGGAGTCAACACTGAAGGGCTTAGCAGTATCTCATGAGCTGGCAAAAGGATGAAAAAATAGTAAATTTAGTCTCTCTCCCTCCCCCATCCCTTTTTTCCTCCCTTCCTTCTTTCTTCCCTCCTTTTTAATGTGTGTGCATGCATCTTCTCTCCTTTTTGCTCTATGCCAGCATTTTTATAAGCTCCAAAGAAAGTTTATTTCTCTGTAAGAGTGGTGTCAAAATTACTGTTAATTTTCTACAAGGAAACTATTTTTTGAAATACATCATATACCATTTTCCTTCCTTTCTCACTCCTTTTGAAATGCTGACAGTGCGTTGGCTGTGAACACGTAAGTATAGTTGCTTTTGAATGCTGCAAGGTAAATGCAGAAAATGACAGCTTAAATGGAATCATTAAAGTAGACGTAGGTAATATCTGAATGCCACCCAGCCTCCTGTGCAGAGCTCAGCCTTGATTTCTGGTTCTGCTGCCTTGCACCTTCTCAGGCAAGCTGATGCCCTATCATTTCTTACTTCCCCCCCATTTCTAGCATGAACTCAGGGGCCTCATTTCTATCTGAAGTTACAACCTGTGGATTGGTGGAGGAGGGGAGAAATGTACACAGTTCTCTCCTAAACGGCTATTTCCCGGCAGTGCGGCAGTGAGCTCTGTCAGCTCTCGACGATGACATTAAGCATGAGAAAGTCACAATAAAATTGCTACCTGTCCATGTTCTGGGCAACCACAAAGAACAAGTCTCAGAATGGTGCTAGGCACTATGCAGAAGGCCACATCTGAACCTTAGAAACGGTCAGACTTGCATACAAAAAAGTTAGAGTGATGTTTTGCATTTCTTTATGTTATACTTTTCAACATAGCATTCATTGTATTTTCTCACTGACCTTATAAAGAAGGCATGGTGGCTGCTCTCATCTACAATAAAGGTATGAACATGAAAACGTACAGAGAAGATTTTTTTAATGCATTAAACAGTTTTGTTGGCATGTAGAATGTGGTACTGGTTATTGTTATTGCTGTTTTATTCAAAGATCTATATAATATTACATGCCAGATACAAAGTTCTTTTTTATATTAACTCACTTAATCCTAGTAATAATTCACTATTTTATGCCTCATTTTATAAAAGAGAGAGAGAAGTGTCATCCGGGTATATGTGTGAGGACTAGGGCTAGACCATCTGCCTCTAGAGTTCACTTTCACAACACCTCCACATCTGAATTCTCTCTCCTAGTAAGTACTGTAAAAAGAAATAAGCAAGTCTCTTGGTCCTCCTCCTCCTCCTCCTCCTCCTCCTCCTCTTCCTCCTCCTTCTTCTTCTTCTCCTTCTCTCTCTCTCTCTCTCTCTCTCTCTCTCTCTCTCTCTCTCTCTCTCTGTACATGTGTTTGGTATGTGCATATATATGCTCATGCTTACACAGTTGCACTCACATGTACATACACATGTGGAGGTCAGAGATGTCTCCCTTGACTAGTCTCCACTTTAATTCCATGGGACATGGTCTCTCACTGAACCTTGAGCTCACTGATTAGCTAGTCTAATCAGTAAGCCCTCAGGTTCCTGTTGTCATCTTCCCTGGAATCACCTTGGTTAGAGAGGCTGCCAGAATCAGGTTTTCATGTAGATCCTAGGGATCCTCATCCTTGAGGTCCTCATCCTTGCAGAGGAATCCCAACAGCTAGTAAGCCATTTACGCAGCCCCCAATCTCATATTCTTCTGTTGTGAGCCTTTTGACTTATTCATTCAACAAACCTTTATGGAGTAATTACTAACAGAAGACTGAATTCCCCATTTACGGCATCTAGAGAAATGTAAAAAAAAAAAAATGCAGCCTCTGAATCATCCTTACTTATGGATTCTGTATTTGCAAATTCACCTGCTGCTAAAACATATTTGCAGCCTGAGAGCCAGAGATTTGGAGCTTGTGCTTAGCATTTAGACTCAAAGCAGCTGAGTTCAAGTAGACTGAAACTCTGCCACCTTGTTTCAGCATGTCTGAAGAAGAGACAGAAGGCAGAGGAAGAAGATGATAGCAACAATTCAAATCACTTGGAGCACAATAACATGAATATTTCAAGCAATAAATACACACACACATGAGAGAGAAAGAGAAACACAGACATACAGAGAGACAAAGATAGCTGATCCTTTACATCCACTAGCCCACTCTTCCACAGACCCGCTTCCTAATCCATCCACTTCTACACACCCCACTCCCAACTGGGCTACCCTTTAGTAGCCCTGCTTCTCCAACTGCCAGCTCTGTCATCAGCCTTGTTCTCCAGCAACCCTGCTTCCCAGAGGTACTGCTCTCCAATAGCCCTTCTCTTCAGTACAACCACAGCTCAGCAGCATGCTCCACAGTAGATTCACTCCTCAGAAGCTACCTAGGACACTTTGTAGTCATCCACTCTGCTTCCTACCCACCAGGTGTTAGCACCATGTCAGACCACTCCAGAGATTAGACCAATTAAGATACAATTTAAACAAGGTACTTATAAATATTGTAAAGGGTTTTGTTGACATATCTAAATATTAAGAAAAAAAATAAAGTTTGCAAAAATGGGCAATGCATCTTAAGAGAGGAGAGTCCTTGCAGCCTTCAGAATAGTAGCTGGTTCAAACCCTACTCAGGTTCTCTTGATATACCTCCCCATGTCATATCTACTTTCATACAGACAACACAGAAATATAACTTCTGCCTTGCTAAGCAATACTACTATGTTCTAATTTCCTAGGAACAACATGAATAAAATCTTTTCACTCTTGTTTATTAGAACTTATAAACAAGAGTGACAATCCTTTGCAAAGTAGCAGAAGGTATAATTAATTCTGGGACAGCCCTAAGTTGGATATAGAAACTCAACAGGGTTTGCTTTGGACTTCGAATGATCCATCACTGGGGAACTTGGAGAGGGGGCAGCAGGAGGAAGGCACAGCGCTCATGCTCATCACTTTGTGAAGTGCTGGTCTGCTACCCCACACAGCTAATGTTATGTACACACACTGTCAGCTCCATAATATAATTTTATTTTTCTTTATTCCTTGCCAATCTTTGAATGCAATACTCCATAGGAAGAAGAAAAATGAAAGCAGTGTTTGCACATTTTGGGAGAAATGTTACTAAAATGAATTATTTAGAAATCACCCTAACTGGCCATGAAGGCACTTGTTCTTATATTTTTGGTTGTGAGCCTAGCCTTAACGGCTGAGCCATCTCTCCAGCTCCACTTGTTCTTATTAAAGCCAATTTTCTTTGTCCGGGACACTTGGTATTAAGGCACAGATGATTCACAGTAGTATGAAATAAGAACTAAAACATTGTTTCAGTAATTCTCTCAAGCAGTTACTTGTGCATGCACTGCTGTTATCAATGGACCCATTGGCCTAGTTGTGTTCAAGGTCCAGTGGCTGACAGTCCTTAAGTTCATCACACTGTTGTGGCTGGAGAAAGAGGCAAAAAGGGAAGCTGTTGTTAGTCTGGTCTTATGACAAATGCAAAATAAATAAATAAATGAAATGGGAAATAGAAAAAAAAACACAAGAGCTTATTATGATGTCAGTGTGGAGTTCATACATTAGGAAGCTCATTCATTGGCTATACATTTGGGGAATTTAAGGTCAGAGAGAAAGAGGAGGCAAAGTCCTGTTTTGTTTGTTTTGTTTTTAGAGAGTAGGGCTCACAAGAGATGGAATTCACAATTCTTTCAGAATTATCTCAATTTTAAAGGCAAGCAAGAGGAACAATCAAATGAAAAGTACAGCGGTAACGACGTCTCTGATAGGGGCGCGTTACAAAGATAGAACAGTGGGAACATTTCAGCCCTTCAAAAGCAAGCTAGCAGAGAAGAAAATGGGCTGCCTCCAACAGCACAGGGGGATGAGCGTTTAAGTGGTATGTGTTATCCAAAAGCTTTCTTTTGAGTTGAAGATTCTACAGGGTGAAATTATATGGAAACAGATTTTCATTCAGTGTTTTTAAAGCATTTTAGACAGTTAGTGAGGCTACACAATGCAAACCTACATGTTGGGGTCCTGCTTCATAATTTAAAAAGAACTGGGGCATGCAGCATTGGTCTTGCTTCAGTCCTGAGAGATGATGATGTTGAATTTGCAATAATCAGAATGCAGCCAACAGGTTAATCCTCTGTCAGGTGGCTACGTACTGCAGGGGCAAGTAAGACTTCAGGCAGAATGCTCTTGCCTCAGACTCCAATATTCAGAATTCATAAATCAACAACAGAACTATGTGCTCTAGATATCTACCTTGGAAAATACATACTCAAGTAACAATGTCCAAAGGTCCAAAGACAATTTTTAAAATTTTAAATTTTCTATATTTATTTACTTATCTTCTTGTGAGTTGTGTGCATATATACATGCCACAGTTCACATGTGAAAGTCTTTCAGTTGTATGTTTTACCATGTGGGCCCCAGGGGTTGAACTCAGGAAGTCAGTCTTGGCTGAAATCTTCTTTGGTGCCTAAACCATCCCAACAGCCCCTGTGGTGCTTTGAATGAGAATGCATGCCACCCATAGGCTCAAATATTTGCATATTTATTCAGCAGTTGAAGAACTGTTTGAAAGGATTAGTGTCTTAGAGTTTCTATTGTTCTGAAAAGACACCATGGCCATGACAACTCTTACAAAGGAAAGCATTTAGTTGGGGCTGCCTTACAGTTCAGAGATTTAGTCCATTATTTTCACAGCAGGAGCATGGTGGCATGCAGGCAGACATGGTGCTGGGAGTTCTATATCTTGGTAGGTAGCAGGAAGAGAGAGACATTGGGTCTTGCTTGAGCATTTGAAACTACAAAATATACTTCTAGTGACACATTTCCTCCAACAAGGCCACACTTTCTAATAGTGCCATTCCCTATGAGCTTATAGGAGTCATTTTTATTCAAACCACCACAATTAAGATATGTGACCTTGTTGAAGAAGATGTATCAATGGGAGTGGGCTTTGAGGTTTTTTCAGTCAGGCTAGATCTAGTGTTTATCTCTGCCTGTTGCCTAAGAATGAGGGTGCTAAACCCTGCTACTGCTCCAGCCCTGTGCCTGTCTCCTCCCTGCCATGATGATCATTGACTAACTCCCTAAAACTATAAGTAAGCCCCAAATTAAATGGTTCTTTTTATAGGGGTTGCCTTTTCATGGTGTCTCTTCACGGCGATAGAACACTTACTAAGATAACCTCCATAGAGACTTTTCTATGAGAAAACACTGTGACTGAAGTATAAAAATATCCAAACTTAATTATTTCTAAATTCACTTTTGCAGTTCTGGATATTTTACTCACAAAGTAAACTTATAATATACATTTGTTATACAAAATGTATTTTCCCACCCTTATTTTAATATAATCATTCATTATGTCATCAAATTCTATACAAAATTTGGCTTCTATTAAACATAAACATCTATATTCTAAAATTAAACTGTAATTATTTTTAAAATGCATAACTACCAAAAATTGAATGCACATTGATAAAATAGTTGCTATCAAATAAAAGCACAAAGATAAAAAATTATCTATTTTAAATTTTAACATGAATATATATTATAATGAATGAATCAAACTTTGAAACTATCAGCTTTATAAACTGAACCACATAATAATTTGAATTTTATAAGCTATTACTAAATATTTTCTTAAAAATTACAGTCAACAAGGTGGCGCCATATACCTTTAATCCAGCACTTGGGAGGCAGAGGCAGGTGTATCCCCATGAGTTTGAGGCCAGCCTGGTTTATATGGTGAGTTCCAGGAGAGCCAAGGCTATATAGAGAGATTCTGCTTCAAATAACAAAAAAAGTTAATATCCACATCACTGTTAATGTAATGAACCAGTATCACCCTTCATGCATGTTATATCCATCAAAAGCTAACATGTACAGTTTTATATACACACATGTGTGTGTAAATATACATTTAATTTTCTGTAAATTAAATGTTCCCTTGGAAGTTATGACTATTTGTGAGACCCCTATAATTATCAAAGAGACTGAAGTACAAGATGAAATGGACCTCAATCCTATTGCAGAAATTGATCACACTCCTGCCTTCTAAGGGAAAGAATTTTGTTTGTTAATGTTTCTCCTCATAAGTGTGTTTCTGTTCTCTTAAATTCTCTCTGAGCATATCAAATATTCTTTGTCCTGTTCAACCTATAAGTTTTCCTGACACTCAGATGTGGAAATTTGTATTTTGAAGATTTAGAGTAAAATATATGGAGATGATTTTTTTCTCGGACCTGAATGGTACTAGTCATGGAGCCAGTTATCCCAGCAATAAATTAGACTGATAGCATTTCTAGTCCTCTTCCTATATTCCTGCTTGAAATTCAAAATGTAAGCTCTCAGCTTGCCACTCCAGCCACAGTGCCTGATACCTGCTGCCTACATTTCACCATCTTGAACTCTGACCCTCTGGAATGATAAGCCAAAATAAACTTTTTATCTATAAATTGATTGGCCATGATGTTTTATCACAGCAATAGAAGAGTAATTAACACACTCCTTTAAATCAGTATGTCCTGTTTGTTTGTCGTTTGCATGTTTCCCAAAGCATCTGGGACAGGCACAAAGCCTCATGTGCTAGCTGGTCTTATGTCAACTTGACACAAAGTAGTTAGAGAAGGAGAGAACCTTAACTGAGAAAATGCCTCATAAGGTCCAGCTGTAAGGCATTTTTAAAGTTAGTGGCTGATGAGGGAGGTGGGTGGTGCCATCCCTGAGCTTATGGTTCTGGGTTCTATAAGAAAGCAGGCTGAGCAAGCCATGGGGAGCAAGTCAGTAAGCAGCACCCCTCCATGACCTCGGCATCAGCTCCTGACTCCAGGTTCCAACCTTGCTTGAGTTCTTATCCTGACTTTCTTTGATGATGAACAGCAGTGTAGAAGTATAAGCCAAATAAACCCTTTCATCCCCAGCTTGCTATTTGGTCATAGTGTTTCATTGCAGCGATAAAAACCCTAACTAAGACAGGGCTCTTTCCTTACCTAAGAGTGGTACTGGTACAGCCCATAGTTAATCCAAGTGAGCACCCCTATGTGGGCCACATCAGTCTTTTGTGCTGGAAATATCCTTTTTAGTAAAGACAGACAAACAATTCCATTTAAAACCACATACAGAATCAGCAAGGGGCTTTCTAATTTGAGCTGAAATATATGATGTCTGAGGCCCCTGGGATGCTGTAATCAGGGGTAATTTAAAACGCCTCTTGCCTATCATCAGAGTAGAATGCTTATACAGCTCATATTGAAAGTGATTTGGATTAAAATTCTAAGTTGAATTGCTGGTCAGTTGTAAGCTAGCACAGTAGTTAAAATTTGGGAATTTACTATTTCTATGGAGTTTTTCATGGATAAATCAAATGTAACTTTTTTAAAAAAAAAAAAAAAGTCTGGGTCATGGGAAGAAACTCTTCCAGTTTCTTACACTTTCTCTATCAATGTGGAAAATCCCTACAGACAAAGGAGAGATTCAACATGTTTAGGGTCTTGCCACCAACAGATAAAAGCACTCCACCTAGGCTCTGACCCCTAGAGTAGGAGTACCCAGAGTCATTATAAAAAGATTCTGTGGAGTGTCTGTTGAAACCCGAAGTTTTACTGCTTTCTGCTCCACAAAATAGCAATCTACATATTCTTTTTCCCAGGCTCTGTGATGAACCTGGGCATAGAACACCATGTAGGCCCCACATTCTTGAGATGAATTACCTAAGCTGGAATCCAAGAATACACTATCCATTGTGGTATGAGATTGGGCACATCACCTAACCTATCTGAGTCCCATTTCCACATCTTTATAATGAAAGGGTAAAATTGTCAGGATCGTGCCACTGCCCAATTCCTTATGTATTACTGTTTTTTTGTTTTGTTTTGTTTTGTTTTGTTTTAGATTTATTTTATCTTCAATTATGTGCATTTGTGTGTGTCTCTGTGTGGGTGGGTCCACATGAATACAGGTGCTGGTTGATGCCAGAGGGGACATTGGAGCCACTGGAGCTGAACTTATAGGCAGCCATTCAGCATTGGTGCTGAGAACCAAACTCGGGTCCTCTGCAAGGGCAGTACTAGCTATTAACTTTTGAACCATCTCTCCAGTTCCTGGTTCTATGTTAATGGCTCCTTCCCTTGCTTGTCTAGAGTGACTCCACAGAGAAACTGGTATCCATTGCCAGGAGCCATTCCCATCACAGATACTGTCATCAGAATTACATGAGCTGAGCCTGACACATGCTAAACACTCAGTATTTTTACAATGGATTTGGTAGAGAGAGCAGAGCGTGGCAAGAAAACAACAAAATTCTCACTATTTTACCTTGATATTTAGAAAAATATTATACAGCTGCTATTTGCTTCTCTAATCTGACAAACATCAAATTGCAATAAGGACACAGGGAAGTATGTACTCCACCAGGAAGGAGTCACATGCTGTTCTTAGAGCATAAAAATGTGAAGATCTAGGGAATCACAGAGCCTCCTCCCTAAAGGAAAACCCTAGTGACCAGACAGTGAAGCTCTGTTTCCATGTCTAACTAGGGGGCTGTGGGTAAACTGACCACTGTAGCTAACATGAAGGATTTGTGGTGCATGCTGTTGCAGGTGTATGATTCACTGCCTACCCATGGGTCCCCTTGACAGTGAGATGGGTGGAGATGGCATCCGTTACTCTCTGTCACTCAGGTTGCAAATCTTGTTGTCAACAGGAAAGAGCAGCAGAGAAGGAAGCAGGCAAGTTCAGCCACTGCTGAAGGTAGCTCTGATAGTTCGGGAAAGGAAAGTGAATACAGCAGCATCAGCTGAGGCTGCAGTGAATAAAGGCTGGGTGCTGGCAGTGAACTTCACCTAAAAGGTCTGACAAGCAATGGTAGGAGTCAGGCATGTGATAGACTGTCAACTGGCTTCAAACCCTGGCTCTACCACTTAATAATGACTTTGAGCAAGCTAATATTGCTAAGCCACCATCTACCCAGACATAAAATAAAGAATTTTAATCCATATCATAGGGCAATTCGCAGAGATTAGGTTAACAGAAAGGATCTAGCCACAATAGTCTCCAAGTTCAGGAATTTACTGGCTCTTAGTTCCCATTCCATGAGCTACTGAGGTGAGGTGAGTCTTACAGCTAGGAGATAGGGGTGGAGCACAGTGAAATTAAGTAGTTACCAATCAGAATACCAGCAATAAGAACAGAACCCCAGGAGAAAGCAGAAGGATGTTTGCTAAAGATGCTTGTTGGGGACTGGAGGCATCAGAAAAGCTAGACATGTGTGAAGAAGAAATGCAGGCTCTGAAACATGAATGCCGCATGCTCTCTCTCAAATGAAGATCATGACTTCTAATTTTTTATGTGTATTTATGTGTGGACGAATGCATGTAGAAGACAGGAAATGACATGAGATGGGTGGAATGGAGGCTTTAAACAATGGGAGAAGAGAATAAAACATACTTTGAAGGGAATACTCACAGTGAAAGGGTAAAGAGGGGAAGATGGGTGAAGAAATGAAGGAGTGAGAGGTGGGGAATCAATGAAAACTAAGTATGTATGAAAATTCCATAGGAAAACCTATTGCTTTGTGTGTTTGTTGTTTAAAAAGTATAATGAAAAAGGTCTATGGGAGGGTAAATATGAGCCACTGACTGGAAGGTCTTGATACGAAGGGGAACAGAGGGTATAAGGTACATGGCAAATGGCAGGGTCTGAACATGAGCTGGGGGATGGTGTCTTAGATTTCAGTCACAACTCCCAGACCCTCTTTTTACCTTAACATCCATCTGGCAGACCTCTCTGTTGGCTTGTCTAGTCACAGTAGAGCCCACTGCTGAGGAATCCCTCTCACAATGCACTATTGCTGAGCCACACAGAAGTAAGGATGAGCCAGCTGAGCCACACTCAAGTGCAGCATCCTGGAGCAGGCTACTGTGTGTGGCTGGAAAGCTTAGCAGCCTCCCCTCACTGATGGCCTGACAACTGCTCCTTTATCCCCACCTTGAGGGAAGCATTCAGCAGCTGCATCCACTGATCTAGCTGCTGGGAAACGGTGAACCAGCTCCCCTCATTGTAGACTGGCAGGTCAGAGACAAAAGCTAATTTTTAAATCTCTTTCTAGTGGTCAAGGTCTGTAAGTTATACGTCAATGCCCAGGTGTAGAGGCACCGTACTCTGTTTCGTGTGCTAACACCCAGGGTTTGTGATTAATATAATGATATGTTTATTTATTAGATAGAGAATATATTCATGTAAAATTGTGTAGTATCTGCAAATATTTAAAGGTTACACAAAAATCAGTCAAGAAATTGTGTATGACATATATTTTGACACTGTCTCTAAGCTGGAGACCACAGAAACAACCAAAAGGATGTTGGGATACATTCCATGTGCAAAGTACTATGCTATAAAAAATTTCAAAAAAATAAAGTCATGGGTGCAATGGGGCTTGCCTGTTGTCTCAGCTACTCAAGAGAATGAGGCAGGAGGACCACATCAATCAGAGAGTTTAAGGCCTGCCTGATTAACACAAAACTTTATCAGAAAGGCAGTGGGGTCCTTAAGAAGCATTCAAATGTTGGGAAAGGCTTGTTTTGAAAAGAGAATATTTTCTTTGGAACAGAAAGACATTGCTTCAAATCTGTTACTGTAAAATTCAGTTTCCTTATTTCAGAAAGTAGACAATGACATCAACTCAGTACAATGGTATTACTATTAAAAGAAGCTGGGTCTATGTGGAGTTTCTGACAGTCTGGCTTGTGGCAATGGATCAAATGCAAGAGACACTATCCATGTTGAAGCTGATGAACAATACAATGACCAGTATCAATAGCACCAGGACAATGACAGAGAGAAGCCAGCACAAAACCCACCAGAGTGATTAGGAAATGATGCCACAATATAATGGAAGAGGTAGGATGGGCATCTCTTGCTTTTTGATCCCAAACTGCTTATGGAAAAGACATGAACATAGTAATTCTTAGGGAAAGGTCACCCAAATTTAGAATGTTAGAAGCACAGAATCTTCATTTCTTGTTCTGGTTTGTGGGCAAAAACCAATCATTGGATGAATATTTACTGCTGTGTATCTTAGCAGAGAAGAAGGAAGTCAAGAGAACAGAAAGCAGGTAAAAAGAAGAGGAAGAAAGAGAGGGAACTTAAAAACTGAGGCAAAGGGGGGATAAGAGAAGAAGAAGGACAGAATGGGGGAAATAATTAGTGTCACAGACTCCAAGAGTAATTATAAAAAACAATGGGACCATTGAATTCTCTAGCTTCATCACCACAGCCACCAGAGAAAGCTTTTGTGAGGATCCTTGTGCTGTGCTGAGAGCTGGATTAGGCTGATTAACTAAGTCCACATGCACAAAAGCTCAGCAAAGGTTATACTCACTGAGAAGGGAAAAATTGAGTTTAGGCCATTTAAAAAAAATGAATATTCTATGTGAAAAAATTAAATATGGTAATAACAGAAGAAATTCTTGCTGTAATTATTGTTCCATATGTTACTGCCTTTGAGGGAAAACACACACATAATATGAGAATGTATAAATTTTCAGATCTGTTTTTCAAAGTGAGTAATCTTAGGTTCTGGAAAAAAAGGAGCATGCATACTTGATTTTAAGTGGAAGTCCTTGTGGGGAATCAGCTCTGTCTATAGAGCAAATGTGGAGAGCAAGGAAGTGTCGTCAGGTCAGTAGGATTGACTGAGGGATGTGGAGACTACACATTCTGTAGGTTGGAAGGAACATTCACATAATTAGATAACCCTGCTCTACTTAGCTTCCTGCCTTCTGTTGTATTCCATCCCTGTTGATTGATGTGCTAAGTCTCCTTACGTACATTGTCGTAGAGCCATGCTTTGTACTCAACATAGAATAAGAGGTACTTAACTGTCCTGAGCAGCTGCTGTTCGGAAGGCAGGTAGAATGTGGATCTCATCCACTTTGAATCCTGGAAAACCGCCTGTATCTGTCTCGCCAGGAGTGAGCTTGGTGCTTGACTTGTTACAGATGCATGTTGCTCTGAAAACCATAATTTGGGATGAAATGGAATATAAATTGATACCCAAAGTACTGTTTGATAGAGACTTTTGAAAGAAAGGCTTAAAAATTGAATGGAATTTCCGACAAATTTTCACCCACATGTGTTTCTTGTCAACTCCATTTCAACTGGGATCATTTTGGTTGTTAGATATTTTTCGCATTTTGAGATGAAATTGCCTCCTGGGTCATTCTGTTCCTGTGTCTGCTGTTGGAGATAATTAAATAGGAATTCTGATGGTAATAATGCATTGAGTTTTCTGTGAGCACAGATCTCTCTGCTCTCTGATAGAACATTTTAATCCCATCTTTTGTCTTCATCCTTGCAAGATCTTTGATTCACTGGGGATTTTTTTATTCCAAGAAATAAATAAATACTGCAAGAAATAATCAACGAAGTTAAATTGGGAAAAGCTAAAACTGCACGCAGCAAAATTAAAAGAAAAATCAATTGAAAGATCCCATCATTTTAATAACTTCCCAAACTGCAAAAATCGACTCAAGATTCTTAGTAGAAACAAGTCACTGTAACATAAAACTGGAAATGGCTAAAACTACATTGTGGGAAAAATGTGTTATTGATTTAAATTGACAGAACCTAATCTTCTAGCCCAAGTTTTGATCTGCAGAGTCTTATTTTGTTATTTATAGTACATATAACTGCCATGAAAGAAAATTCAGATTGGTAAAAAAACATTACTATAAAATTTTATGTGGATGATTGATGAATTAAGTCCTAATTGTGAATTTTGTACAAGACTAATTATTCCTGTTGAAAATAATTTAATTAAATGAAATCAAATTGCATAAAGAGAAAATAGTAAATCATTTAATTGCACTGTACAGAAAATTTCCCAGGACATTAAGTTGGCCTGATGTGATGACCAGAACTGTTTTGTCAATAGAAACTCATTGACTAAAATCCATCAACATACACTGAATTCTGATTTATTAACCTAGAGTTCAAATATTACAACTTTCTAAATGTTGAGGTCAAAATTGTCCTAGGTTTCCTACAATGTCTTCAAAGAACAAATACCAAAGCCCATATACCCGTGACTTGGCTTCTAAGGAAATGTGAATTCCACATATGACAAATCCAATATTTGTGCTAAAGAAATAGTGTATTCTAAACACAGTCATGTCTCTGGGAAAGAAGGTTGTATTGAAAGGGTGTTTCAACTTTCTCCATGGCACATCACTGTGTTTCTTACATTAACTATATGGAATTCTATTCATAACTATGTGTAAAGCAGTACTCCATAGCATATCCTGGGTCAAACAGTGGGGATGAAGAGCTTACTCAAGCAGATAAGAAACACTGGGAGGTTGCTCACACCTAGTCCATGGAGCAGCTGGGAGAGACAATGGGAAGCAGCAGAGCTCAGAGCTTTCCTACCCATGGCATGCTTTGTGAGTTGCCCCCTGCCAACTCCTTCATATGAGTAAAACCGACAGCAGAATAATGAACATGGAATAGCTTCCACTGAGTAGTGACTCACACTGGGGCCTCATTACACCCAAGTATCCAGAGAACAAAGCTAGAGAGAGCAGGATGTCTGAGCAAACCCAGAGGTTTTCATGTTGTTTTACAAGAACGTTTTAATATTCTCACAATGTCAAAATTAAGTCAATGTAGAACACATAAAGGTTAAATACGATTTTCTCTTTAAAGGTACAAGAATGGAAATTTCATAAACTCCATAGACCAGAAGCTTCAATGAAGCAAACCATTCCTCCCCTACCAGCTCCCTAGACAAGAAGTGACTATTGCCTGATTGCTCAGTAAGATCTTTAGTGTCCCCTCCCATCATTGCAGGTTGCAGTGGGTACTGGGGGGTGGGGACCCAAGAAGGACACATGTGCTACTCCTTCAGGGCCAGAGCTCTTTACTAAGGATGGTGATTTGGTAGCAAGAGGGCCATGGCCTGGAAAACAGCTGGCAGAACTGGTTCCTGTGCCCTAGACTGCCATAGACCAAGATACTGCTCTGAGCTGGGAATTAAGGATGGACATGCTTTAGTAGATTCAATCTGGTGGGGCCCAGGGCAGAATAAAGAAGATGATAAGAATACAATTTCATATTCACTCCATTGGATCAAACATCATGTGTATGTCTCACAGCTTAACAATGAGTTCCGCCCAGAAAGTTGAACTTGGTTGTCTCATACAAAGAAAAGTTGCTGGGTTAAACTGTTGCCTCAGTCATGGTCAACCCCACAGCAGTTCTCAGGCCTGGACCAGATGGCAGCTGGCCTCTCACAGTTCACAACAAGCTTTTCAGGGAATTCATCAAGGAATAAACCCTTGATTTGTATTTCTTAAAAACTTTTTTTGCCAGATTTATAGATTTGGGTAGTGAATCCAGGATATTGGGTAAATTGTCATTTATTGAGTGCAAATATTTTAAGGAAACTAGACAATAGCTAACTTAGCTCCAAGATATAATAAATTTTCCTTGTTAACAGAGTTTTCATGAAATGAACTATTTTAGTTCAAAATTCTGAATACCTAAATTATTTCATGCTCTAAGAAGATTAAAATATTTCAAGAAAATACTAGTTTTGCTATATTTAATTTAACCATTAAGAAATCAAACAATAGTTCACAACGATGATTTTAAACGTCAATATGTTCATGCTGTAATTGTTCGTACATTAGTCACATTTCTTGTTGCTATGAAAAAAGTACCTGGCAGGAACAACTTAAAGCAGGAGTTCCTTTTGACTCACAGTTTGAGGATGCAGTCCATTGTGGTGGGGAGGCAATGGAAGCATGGGGTGGCTGGTCTCACTGCCTCTACAGTCAGGAAGAAGAGAAGTGAATGCTACCATTCAACTGCGTTTCCACTGTTTCTCTTTCTCATTCACTCCAGGTCTTCAACCCATGGGAGGATACTGCCCATATTCTAGGTAGGCCCTTTGTCCTCAATTAAAGCTCACTGGAAGAAACACCCTCACACACAAGTCTGCTACATCTCCTAAGTGATTCAAAACTCAGCCAAGTTGACAGTGAAGATTAACCATTGAAATTAGAGTTCTACTTTTTTTAATGGAGAGATTTTCCCCTAGAGTACACATTGCTGAAAGTAGGTTGCTCACGGTTTATTCAGTTTCTGGTGGGTTCCTAGTCTGTTTTCTAACCGCTAACTTCTGTTTTTAGTTTGGGGACTTTTTCATTGATTTATTTTCACCCAGTTTTTCACTAATAACATGGGAAGGTTGGGTGAAGAGCTCTGGGTTAAGAAAGGCTATGATTTTGAGAAGGGAACCTCAGAATTGTGATTTCTGTCACTTTCCAGACTTATCATTCTTCTTCTGTAGGAACTCATTTAAAGCCAGATGTCCACAGCTGGCGCTATTTCCCCAGAAGCAACAGCTGATAATTGCTCCTCCACAGTTTCTTCCACAAGTTGAGTTGACAGCAGTAGTGGTGCCTGGAGGCTGAGCCTTTCCCATGCTGATTTAGTAATTAGGGTGTCTGCACCATCAGCTGTGACTGGACATTACCTCTCCATGATGTGCATGCTCTTGGAAGAGAAGAGCTGCTGGGTTCCAACTTGCTCCTCTCTGTTACAGAAGTTGCTCATCAGTAATCTGCTGACTTCAGAGAAGCCTTTCCAGGGTGCCCAGCCCCTTCATTCCAACAGGCTGGAGGAGGTTCTCTGCTCTGCTGTGGCTGTGTTCATCTGGTCACACTGAGAAGATTTAGTGGGTTAGTTAGACCTACCAGATGGGGTGGGAATCCTGATGTTCAACATGAAGTAAATTCATGGGTGACTTAGCTAGAGCACTCTGTTTAAGTTTCATATTAAGTCTGGCACGTAACAATACCTGTCTGGGCACACTGGCTCTCTCCAGGCCAGAACCTTGCCTCCAACAGAAGCCATGAAGGACATTTGGTATGGACAGTGTGATAGTTGCACAGTGTTCTAGTATAGACTCAAGATCAACATTCAGGTAACAATCATTAATGCTTAAATTGGTGAATTAACACAAACTCTCAAATGTGTTGATATTTCTAGACAACCTGTCTTTGAAATTTCCAGTACTTCAGCTTACCATGTGGAAGAATATAGGTAAAATACTTGATATCTGGTACCTCCTCAGAAAATGAAGGTAATATTAATTATCTCATGAAGGTTTTACACAAATATTAAAAGAGTGGGGATGGAGAAATGGCTTAGTCTATGAAGTGCTTGCCATACTCGCATAAGGATCTGAATTTGGACCCCCAGCACACACAATTAAAAAGCCAAGTGTGTAAGCACATGACATAATCAGGGAACCCTGCTGGCAGAGACAGGAGGATTTCTGGGGCAGTCTGTCCAGTCTGTCCAGCCTAATCAGTGGACATCAGGTTCAAACTCTTCTCGAAAAGAAAGAGATTGAGGAAGATACTTGGCATGGACCTGCAGACTCCATATGTGCATATCTACAGAAATGAGCATGTACACACAGAAACAGATTGAAATAATGTACACAAAATGCTTAAGACCATGCAATACTTCAGTACTACACACTACTTTTGTTTATGAATGAGAAGGAGCAACTAAAAGTAAGTGAGCCTACTGATGCTGGCATGATGAAGAAGGCTTTAAATTCAGGTCTTATTTTTGAGTCTTGGGTTTAGCAACTTCTCATCTCATGACTTAGGACACATTACTCACCACCTCTGAGCCTCAGTTGTTAGAGCTTAAAATGGGTATATTGATGGTTACTTGAGAAAGCTATCAAAGGTGCAGATATGTGAAATAGAAGAAGACACAAAAAAGATCTGTGATAATCTTTCTCTCTTTGTCTTAGGATAATCAGTTTAAGCTTCACTGAGGAATACCTGTGGCTTACGGAGGTGACTCTGCCTGTCCTATCATACTTTATAGTAGATGTTTTTAAAACAGGCTGTCACATTCAAATAAATCAGGTTTTCATTTTCTTTGATAGAAACAACTTTAAAAAGCATTAGATAGATAGATAGATAGATAGATAGATAGATAGATAGATAGATAGATAGATAGATAGATTCCATTTAGAGGAAGCCATTACCACCCAGTGACAAAGCCGAAGCCAAGCTACACAGGCAGACCATATGGGGAAGCCCACATGGAGAGGACTGAGCTCCCTGGCCTCCAGACACGTGAGCAGAGGAGCTTCAGATGTTTCCAACCTCTACTTCTGAGTCCTCTGGGACCAGACTTTGAGAAGTAAGCACACTCTTTCTTCAAATACCATCTTAACACTGGCTCTACGGATCCATGAGCAAATTAATAGCTACTTATGCCACAAAGTTATAGGGCAACTTACTATGGAACCAAAAAGAAAAAAAATGGAATGAACATTTTACCTGAGAAATGCCAAGACTTGAAAAATGCATATAGTATAATTCCATTTGTGAAAGAAAATAATCCATACTATAACTGCACCTGCAAACAACAGAAATATAAGTGTGTGGTACCATCATGAATATATGTATGCGTGTCCTGTGCTGTGGTGCAAAGGTCTATGTTCCCTTGCCCCCAGATTCCTATACTAAACCTCAGGTTTAAGACAATGATACCTAGAGCTGCATTTCTAGGGATGTGATGTCTTAAGTGCAGAGACTTCAGAAATTAGATCAGTTTCCTCATAAAAGAAGCCATTGGGGAGCTGATTCACTCCTTCTCTCCTGTGCGGACACAGCTAGAAGGCACTATCATTGAGAAAGTGATTCCAAATTGCTGATTCTTTGATCTTGGAATTCTTGGCTGCCATACTTATGAGAAATTAATTTCTGTGGCTTATAAGCTACTCGGTTTATGTTATTCTGTGACAGCAACTGGATCCAATTAAGACAATAGGTGCACATGTATTTTTAGCGTGTGCATATGACTAACTTGTATGTGCCTGAGTTGGGCTTTTATTAGTACATAAGCAGCTGCCTACAGTGGCACACAGTAGAGTTCAGTGTTACCTTAAGAGATAGAGAAAGCAGGATACACTGAAAGTAACAACACAGAGAATAGTCCATGTTTTCTTCTAAGGGAAAAAAACAACATTGTCATGTAAAGTGTAATTTCTCAGTTATACACTGTTATCACCTGAGATACTCCAAAACAAGGTCAGACTTCTCATCTTCCTATGGAGAAAATATTCTCTCTCTCTCTCTCTCTCTCTCTCTCTCTCTCTCTCTCTCTCTCTCTCTCTCTCTCTTTCACACACACACACACACACAGACACAAATTCCCAACTCAAAAAGCAAAATTCTCTGTTTAGAAGTGATGATGCTAGGGCTCCTGTGTAGGGTTGAAGGATGCACACAGCACACAGACCCCTGTACCTTCACTTAGCTATGCTTCCATCCTAAAACAGATCTCAAAAAACAACTCTATGGAATAAATAAATAGGAAATTGAAGGCACATACAGAATAAGAGGAGACAGAGTCACAGGTGGCTTCCTAGAAAAGAAGGACTTGGGACTTGAGGGTGGGTAGAATTGACTTAGTGGAAGCCAAAAATAATGATGAGCAAATTATCAGGCACCACCATGTTTGGATGCCGTAGGAAGTACCTTCATTTACCACAGAGAGCACATGAGGAAGCTCTTGGGAATAAATTGAACAGTGGGATAACTTGTAGTGTCAGTCATGGGCTAATTCTTACAATAACTTGCCTGCTTCAAGGAGTCAAAATGAAGGGCTAATTACTGATGGCCCTGAATCTTATAGTCAATATGCATCATTTCAGAAGATTTGGTAGTGGTTTACACAATTTTTACCTTCAATACTTTTCAGGCTGCTGCAGACAGCTGGAAAAAAATTTAGGGCAATAGAATTTAAGATACTCTGTTATGGAATATTTTTCAGAGAGGAAAGAAAGAAAGAAAGAAAGAAAGAAAGAAAGAAAGAAAGAAAGAAAGAAAGAAAGAAAGAAAGAAAGAAGGAAGGAAGGAAAGAAAGAAGATCCCAAATACTGAAGAACTTTTGCTCAGAAAAAAAAAGCGGGGGAGGTGGTTAAAAAGAAAAGTAACAAGGGGAATTTAGGCAGGGGGATGCCAACTTTGAATAATGGCAATTTGAAGGGTCATAGAGCAACTCATGTATTGAATTATGATGACAGCAGTTTGCCAGGAAAGCTAAATTAAAAGAGAAAGTCCTTAATCATTAACAGTGCCATTCCAGAAAAATGACAGCGATGGAAGACAAGTGAGCTGCAGACAAGTGCCTATCCCTCCTGCTGCATCATGGGAACCTCTTGCATGTGGCCAGCAGGCCTAGCGGATGCTTTCTTGCCCCTGCATGTGTTGTGGAATGTTTGCACCCCGTACACTAATGTCCCTGGTGCTTCTTCCTCCGTCCAAGATTCTTCCCATTTTCTAAAATAAATTGACAAACCCCAGTTTGCTCCATTACACTTTTTTCCTTTCGGTGACTTCTGCTCTCTTTTCTCCCAAAAGATTTTATTCCTCTTCACAGTTTGCTTCCCAGGGACCTGTTATGGGAAGCCATTCGTAGGCTACAGTTGCTTCGAAGCGTGCCCTCTTACCCCTGCCCTCGTGTGACTTCAGAATAGAAGCTTCTACACCAGTTGCTTAGGTGGAGAGTTGAAGGCCACCTGCCTGGCCCAGATATCTATATCCAGGGCCCTTACCTGCCAGGTCAGCCTTTAATTGGTCTCTCGTTGACTCCTGCCAGTCCACCCGCCAGTCCACCCTCCTGACAGCTAAGCAACATGGCAAGTGGTTCACCAGACACACACACACACACACACACACACACACACACACACACACACACACAATCCCTTTCCCTCTACTAGTTCACAATGTGCTCTTCTACATCCACAGCCATTTCCTATTGCCTCCTAACTTCTTCCAACACAGAGAGTAAAAACCAAAAACAAAATAAATACAAATCCCTAGAGCTGGATCATTTAGATGAGGAGTATGTATATTAACACTTGAGCTAAGATATGTGGATGGGGTGACGGGGTTGAAAAATAAGAAGTGGATAAATATCGAAAGATCATGGAGGTGGAAAGATGGGGGAAAGTGTTTCCTGTATCACCCGAAAGGGAATTAGTCAGAACAATGAGATGAGGTTGAAAAGAAGCAAAGATATGTGCTGCTGTTCAGAAAGAGCTCCTAACCAAGGTTCAGCTAGACTGTAAAATACCTTCCCTGAGGAAACAGAGATGTAGTAGCAGGAAGGTGATGTGAATATGACCAAGTTACATGTACATATTGAAATGTTTCAATGAAGCCCATTATTTATACAGTAACACACTCAATAAAAGAGTCGCAGAGAACTGGATGCACACCCAGCACCAAGCAATCACCTGACATGCTTAGTCAGCACTTAGTGATGGTGGATTTCCCAATCTGGGTCCCTGTCAATCCAGCTTTGACCAATTGGAAAACTGCTATTTGTTTTCTAGAGATTTAAAGTGAATCTCTGAGACTGTGATTAGGGAAGTGTTGCTTACTCTGACCCCAAGACTTACATTTTTATAGCAACTTCATTCACTATACGATCTCTGGCTTCATCTGGGTCTGTGCTTCGTCTGGATCTACGAGAACACATGGCAGTTGAAAACGTCTTTTACCATCTTTGATTGGCAGGGGCTCTAGTCCTGTGCCACCCTTTTGAACCTTGTATACTGTTAATTATTATTTTTATTCCTTACTGCTTTAGCAAATTACTAAGTTCTTTGAGGACAAAAATACTATATTCCTTAATTTTTTTTAGCTTGGGAATTTCTACATGGTAATCAATTATAAATATAGCCCAAATCACAATTATCAAAGGGGATGGGAGAATGGGTCAGGGAAATGAAGGCTGTAGGAGATGGGGAGGAGGGATGAGTGGGGGATCTGTGGTTGGTATATAAAATGAATAAAAAATTCTTCAACTAAAAAAAGAAATTAAAAACTCAATACAAGTACAAATCACCAGTGAACTCAGTGTCAGACACTATAATACTTTATTTTTGAATCTTTAAAACAATGTAGTAAATATTATTATTCTCATTGTATAGGGAAAAAAGTCAAGCTCTAGAAAAAGAAAAGAAAAAAATGTTTGAATCACCTCATTAGTAAGTAATTGAGCCAGAAGTCAAATCTGTGGACTGCCACTGTCTCAATTTGAAGGGCAGAGATGACAAGTCATATTGTTTCATAGCATATCTCAATAGCTAGCTTTAGTGAAGGTGAGTTACCAGGCATTGTGCTATATGCTTCATGTATAAGCTACTGCATGATGCCAGTGCTGTTGTTATATGAAGAGATGCACAGATATGAAAATGGGTACGGAGACATGGAAATATGAGCCCCCGTGGTTAAGAAGGCAGAGAACTGTGATTTATGCCTCAGTTGCCCATTCAGGAGTCCACAAGTCCACAATCTTCAGTACGCCATGAACCAACACTGAAGGTGCATTTAAAAAAAAAATTCTCAAGTGTTCAGCCCATCCCACTGTCACCACAGCTTTGGTTATTGACTCAGTAAGCAAATAGAGATAGCTTTCCCAAGGTTTCATCAGTTATTTATCTCTTAGTCTATATGTGCACTTAACTTTGTCAGGATAATTTAAAATTGCTCCAGTATCTTTCTAATTTCAAGATGGCATCACAATTCTCTGGCCTTGAGTGAAGATCTACCAAAAAGTCCTTTGCAATGCCTATGTGTAGCAAGGTGGATTGAGGAGTGATAGGAGCAAGGCTGTTCTTGAAGCCCTGAAAAGAAAGTGGAGAGTATTAAAATAAATAGTGTATTTGGAGGTTTCAATAATGAACCACATCCATGGTTTGATTAACTCTAATGCCAAGTTTTCAATGTTTCTGATCATTCATTTTATTGAATCATGGTATTTGCTACAAAACAAACTTCAAGGATAATGGAATCTAGAAAGCATGACCCAATGAGTAATAGGAAAGCAGAAACTCCCCAAAACCAGGGCGGTGTCTTCCAGCTATCTCTTGAGCCCAAGGTGCTAGTGATAGTCTAGATAAAAAATATTATCCACACACTTTTCGTGACAGTTTTTCTTCACCACAGCACAGATATGGAGAAGGATGAGCTTAGGATTCATTTAACGGCAGCATTAACTCCAAAGTCAGTTTCCGGACTTCCAAACATTTCAGAAGTCAGAGCAGCTAAAATGGGAAGGATCTTAATATGAAATATTTTTAAATATTGGGTTAGGGAAACTTCATAGCTCCTTTTTATTCTAAACTTCTGTGATTCTCTGATGTGAATTAGGGTAAGATGAGTGGACAATAACTAAAAAGGTTTAATTCTAAGTACTGTCACTTGGCAGTTAAGTCTCCACAACTAACCACTAAAGCACCAGGAAAACTCTGCATTCCATATCTTCTCCTATAAATAAGGCTCTGTAAATTTTTTTCTAAACTGAAAAGGTAATTATTGTCTTTAATTGGATTTCCGTGTCTTTGAAAGAGTACATCGGGCTTTCAGCGATAGCTCCCTGTCCCCCTGTCCCTTCTCTCATCCTATCCAGTTTTATTGCTCACTGATGTCATGTGAACCTTTGTTTTTCTCACCTCGCCAGACACTCTCATGCTCCTCTCTGCAGCCTGATGGAGCTGACCTTGAATCTTCTCCCAGGGTACCATCATAATGACCCACTCCTCACTGCACAGTGGTCATGTGCCCCAGTCAGGAAATTTCACTCTGTGTCAGAATTTTTTTTTAATGTATGTCTTTGTACTTTTTTTTTTCAGACAGGTCTCATGTAGTCTATTCATAGTGGCCTCAAACTCACTAAGTAACTGAGGATAAGTTTGAACTCCTGATCCTTCTGCCTCTACCACTCAAGTGCCAGGATGCAGTGATGGGGACAAAACCCAGAGCTTCATGTATGTTAGACAAGCACTGTGCCAGCTGAACCACATCACCTGGCCCTAGGTATGCACTCTTGTGCACTGCCACAGCTCCCTCCATTGGATTTCATCAAATGCCCAGACTGGGTGAAATGACAGATGGAGTAGCCAGAAAGCACAAGAATCTCTGAGTAGGAAAAACCACACCTGAATTCAAAACATTCAAACACGTGTACCTGACATATTTTTAATGAATTTGGATTAAACACAAAACAAAATGGACAAGCAAAATACCCCTTATCCTCCCCCACTCCTAACTTTTTGTGCCTTGTCAAAAAGAAAGTGGAAGGGAGTAGATTCTTTGGGCAGAGACCTAACCTTGCTTCCATGCTCTATAGAAAGAATTAATAAACTAACATTATTACTGAAGCAGGATTGATATAGCTTGATGCTTCTGGTACCAGAACCAAGATGCAGTGACTGGATAAGCTGCTGGCATTATAAATTTTATGTATAGGGGAAAACTATGGGAATTCTATCACTCTATATAAGAAACCAAGAGGGATTTTGAGAAAATAGAAAAGAAAGAAAAATACTTTAGATTTGTGGGAGTGAGCATAGACAGGAGGGGGGAAATACATTTGTTGCTTTAAGTTGTTTCTAATCCAAGTGGAAGAAATTAGAATGTACGTATCAGCATGGAGACAATTGCAGAAACAAAGGTTTTTGCAGAAAGTTTATTTTATCCTTCACTCTTTGCAATGTGTCTTCTCTGTCCTGTCGACGGGCAGCTTGCAACCTAGCCAAGCACTAGGAGAAAGGACAATAACTGCAAGGTAGGCAGATGACTTCATCCCCAGCCGGTCTGGCCTAAGCTCCTTACCTGCTTACAGTCCTCTATCCTCAGGAGAGCCTTGAGCAGGGTGAATTTGAGAACTCTTCATTATCTCCCCTTTACAGATGGGGATTAGTAACATTAAGTTACCCACGATGACAGTTAGGGAGCCATGAAGTCAGGACTCAGCCCCAGGTACTTTGATGTCAAACTCCTAACAGCTTTCTCCTCCTGCTGAGGTCTGAGAATGTGCAATCTGCAAACGTCATCTTAATTCCGTGCCGGATCTGGATTCTCAACAGTAGGCAGAATCTGGATAAACCTGGATTAGGGATGAGATTGCCTCAGTTTGAGAAACCAGTGTCAACAGGGATGTGCATACAGAGTATACATATAAATTTCCCGTTTATTGTTAAATTTTGATTTAATAAACTTTTTAGCTTAGAGTCACCTGACACTCCTTGGACCGGCTATCTCTTAGAGGAAGTGAAATGATACAGCTGGTAACAAGCCTCTGTTAAGCAATGGAATTCCGAAACCATACTTCTATTATTATAGTGGCTTTGGGTGTGTGTGTGTGTGTTTGTGTGTACAAAATACGAGGTTTAATTGATTCATAAGTGAGTACTATATTTTCTTGCATTCTTTTGCCCTCTTCTCTTCTCTATTTCTTTCCATTGACCCCATTCTCACTTTCAAGTACCTCTTCTGCTTTTATACATTTGTAGATAGAAAAATAATACATAGATGATAGAAATATAAGTAAAACAGTGACAGATGCTGATTAAAGACAAGGATAAGTGATACATTGGTAGATGACAGATATAGATTGATAGATGATAAATAGATAACTTGATAAACTGTAGATATATTTGTAGATTGATATGGTAAGAAGATGATAAGTGATAGATATAAGTAGATGATATTATCGACACATGTATTCTTCCCCCATATGGTGCTTGAATCCCACCAGATACTATTTCTGTGTTTTAATTATCTCAAACCAAGTAACAAACAGCTAAAAACTAAAGTTGTAGCACAAAGCTTATTCTTGTTATTGAAAGAAGATAGTTCTGCTGGTCCTGACCCTTCTTAGAAGTCTCAGATATGATTATGGTCTAAGAGCCCTAAAACATCTCCATTCCTGTTTTTCACCTCCTGGTGTTCTTGGATCTTTTCCAAGTTGCATGTCTCCAAGGTCTAGGAGTATGATAAATCTTGCTTTCTCGAGCTTCTCTTGTACCTGACCAGCATCATGTAAAACATTCTGAAAAACACAGAAGCATAAAAATAAAGAAGTGTTTCCAGAATAGAGAGGTAGCTCAGGAAAGCATAAACAGAATGCCTCTGAAGAACCAGTGCTGATAAAAATGAGTTATAAGCCAACTCTGGCTCACCACCCATTTTTGTAAAGTGTGTGACTAAAGAATGATGTTTACATTTTTCAAGCGATTAGAACCAAAATGAAAATTATATGGAGTTTCAGTATCCCTTAGTAGAATTATCAGAATGCAGTCATGCTTATTCATTTTGTGTTGTGCATGGCTACTTTTAGGAAGTTCAGTATCTGTGACTTAAGCTTTGGGCCAGCAGGGCCAGAAGTGCTTGCTGTTGCTCCACACAGAGTCTACCAATTCCTGAAATAGAGATCAGAGATTAAATAACATAAGGAAGTAACATGCAGTCACCAATAATAGACTTGACTTCATAATGGGAAAAAAAAGTACTGGAGAACTATGGGAGACATTCAGACAAAGGTAACTTAATCAGGATACCAATGGTCCCCAACTAAATAGTTTTACCTACAAGTTTTTGACTCTACAGCGCTGTGGAGAAAAACTCGTTTGATAAAATCGTATTTTGAATATGTAGTTTTGATCTTTTCTCCAAGGTAAAAATATTTAGAACAATAATCTCGAACAAAACACTGGGCAGGGATGGGAGCCATAGCCCTGTCACTCATTGTAACCACAAAAGGGAGCAAACAACAGGAACTCCTTAGCATGCTCATCAGTCACTCCTCTGTGGTGTTCAGTGCATGAGGCACAGCAAAGGCATGAGGTTATCAACTCTCACCTATGAGGTTATCAACTCTTCATGGGCTTAGCAGCTCATAATCCTAAGAAAACTCAAGGAATACTGCACAAAACCCTCATGATTACCAAGGAATGACTTCCCAGGTGGCCTTTTGTAATGAACACTCACTACAATGTCATAAAATGGAGGGGAACAGCAAGGTAACTGGTTCAGAGAGAATAAAGGCATTCTGGGTCACAGGACTTTTAAGTCTCAAAGAAAGCTACCCCTTTACTCCAGAACTCACCATATGGTAACCAAGAGAAACCACCTAGTGGGACCAGGTCATTATTACCTAACACAGAGCATGCTTCATTACATACTATGCTGTGTGGTTAGAAATAGTCCTCTGTATGGCCTCTGTCTGTGGTCAGGATCATGCCAGGAAAGCTGACTCTGCAGCTGCCAAACTAGAACAGTGTCCTCAGAAACGGACAAGTCTTTTAAAGCTCACTTTCATTGGAAGGAAAATGCAAACACAGAGACCCCTCCGTGCTTTGTGGCCCTTTCTTGGTGGAAAAACTGCCCTCCCCATGGATGATGGAGCTGCGTTGTCTGATGCACCCATCTGGATCCAGTGGAAAGTTGCTTCTTAGGTGCCCTGTTCTAGACTTACAGATGTGCCATCACCTGTTGGCTAAAGCATCCACAGGAAGAGACAAGCCCCAGAACTACTGTGTTTGCTAAAAGCTCTCTCCACTTTATCTAGAGCAACAAGCACTGCTCTTCACACAGCCAGCTGGGTCTCACTGCAGACACCTCTGGCTTTGTTCCAAGAACGAATGAAGAAGAAAGAGAGGAAGGAAGGAAAGGAGGGAGGGAGGGAAGAGAGGGTGGGAAGGAGGGGGAGGGGAGGGAATTAAAGTAGGGAGGAAGAGAGACTTCTGCACGTGCCTCTCCATTAACAATGACATGATAGTAGACAGCTGGTCATTTATCTTCCTTTGAAGATTTTCATTTATGTCAAACCTACTTTGAATAAAATAGCAAAAGATTATCTTTTTAACTAGCTCAGTAAGTCCCCAGAGCTTTTAAATCTGAGCTCTTTAAAGGACCGTGCCCCTCTCTTCTGAAGCAGTTCAGCTGCTTGAACAGTGCTATTCAAAACAGCAAGTTTTTAGAAATCCTCACATATAGAAAGGCAAAGGTTGAAATTAGCCAGGAGAGAAATGGGGTTCTAATTCTCACTCCATCACTCTCTGGCCAGGAGATCTTTACCAAACCCAGTGGAACCCCATAATGGTCAGATAAGAGATATGAATGATAACATTTCCATGGCACACATCACAGTTGGCTTTGGAAATCAGAATTCACATTTCCAAGCCTTCAGAATCCATCTGACTCACAAAAATGTGTTAACATGCACAATGAATGTTACAGGGAGGCAGAATGATGGAACATCCTTCGTAAAAAAATTGAAATTCAAAACAGTTTTGCAGGAAAGGAGAAAAGAAAAAAATCTAAGGCGGAAGAAATGATGTAGAAAAAAGCAGAAAAGCCAAAGGCTTGAGGAGGTGTGTTCAAGGAGCTGTGAGTCAGCCAGGGAACCTGGAGTGAGCTGAGTGTGCTAGGGAAGTGATGAGTGATGAGTGTGGAAGAGGGGAATAGAACCCGTACAGCAAAACCTAGGATATCAGGGTTAGACCCCCAGCATTTATCCATGTGACAGAGAGTCTATAATTTGATAGTGGTACAGCAGATAGATCAGGGAGGGCTTGAGAGCATGCAGCATTCACCTGGAGCTGCCATTTCATTCATGTAGGGGTGGAGTGAGGACAGAAGCTGGTGCTGTGCTGGCTGATTGAAAGGGCCTGATCACTAGGAAGGATATAATGCAAGAAGGAAACACCTCTCCCTCTGAGTCTGAGTGACTTAAGAGAATAAGATATTGGTAGTGGAGATGGTACAGACATAAGAGGGGGCAACACAGTGAGACCATATTAACCCAAGTTTTAGTTTCTGAGCTGGCAGATTTCCAGTGCTTGAAAAGATGATTACATATCACATGGAATGGACTTTGAAAGAAGAAGGGGAGAGGGCCACCATTTCTACTCTTTATATCTGAGCACATTCTCCAGAACAGGCAGAAGGGAGTCAAAGGGATCCAGCTAGCAGGAAGACAGCTCCCTACGGATCACAATAATGGACAGGGGAACACAGGACTCTCACAGTAAGGCACTCCATAGGCTGAACCTGACCTTCTCCATAGGTCCACTGTACAGATGGACCTTCATGAGAGCTAAATTATTTCTGAACCAGCTAAGTGGAGAACTGTGCACCATGGAGGTGTAGCTTAGATAAAATGCAATATTTTTTTATTACTTTTCTAGAAATTTGACACCATTCTTCAATTTAAGCTAAAGTGGCTTTTTTTTTCTTTGAAAATGATTGACACTCAAAAGGTAATACTCTTTAAACTCCTCCAATTAAAGCAAATTTAATTTTAAGTTTAATTAAAGGAAACTTTAATTAGAAAGAAGATTAAATTTTAATTAAATTTCTTTAAAATCTTCATACCGGCCTTTACGGATAATATTTCTGTCAGAAACCAAATCCCTTCTTAATATTCTTAAATTCTATTTTAGCATTTTCCTTCGTATTAAAACTGCTTCTTGCCAGCTGTACCTGCCACTGTGAAAATTATTCCCACCTTAAAATACTTGAAAATGCAACAGAGGAGCCAAGGTCTCCCTGGGCAGAGAAAAGAAAACAACAGACTCCATTATTGATGAGATTTTTTTTATTTTCAATCTCTTCCCAGCACTTTCCATTGCGATGGGTATAGTCGCCTGCTGGGAACCAGTTGTGTTGCGTCCCCACATCAACAAATATTTATGGAATACCTACTGTGTGCATGGCCCTGCACTAAGCTCTCTGTCTAACAAGGAAACGTAGTTAAAATGCTAGCTCAACCTGAGATTCTGGACTGCAGAGCCAGCATCAGCTATGCCTGGTAGGCTCTTGGCTGCTTTTCTATTCTCAGGATCATGAAGGAAACATGAGTCTTAGTACTGGCCAGGGCATTCCTCTGCTTGACCTTGCTTAGTGATGTCATGGGATGGGGGCAGGGTCCTGAGTCAGGAGATCTAAGTCTAGATCTTGACTGAAATTTCTCTTAAATAGCCGTATTATTGGGGGAAATGTAAGCCCACCATTGCTCATGCTTTTTTCATCAATAAAATGAATTAATAAAACTCAAGGATGATCTAAAGATCCAATGAAATGATATAGACAAGAAAAGTTTCACAAGCTGTGAAATGCTGACAGGGTGAACTATGACATTGCTTTTCAAAGTCTCTGCCCGCTTCCCATACTCTGCTTGATATTGACTCACCCAATAGGGCCTCAACATCTCTGAAGATGTTCCTTCTTTGCTCATCTCTTTCACTTTCCTGCTCTCGGTAAAAAAAAAGTGATCCTGCTAACTTTTCTATTGATAAGGCCTTCCTGTTGCCATATCATGTGTTTCTAAGTCCGTTACTCTCAACATCTATGTCCTGCAGCCTATGACTCTTGTGGAATATTTGTTTAACTATGCAAAAATGTGTTGCATTTGTTTAACTATTTAAAGATGTGTTGCATTTGTTTAACTACATAAAGATGTATTGCATTTGTTTATATTGTGGAACATTTGTTTAACTATATAAAGACATGTTGCTGTTTTGCCTTGCCTGCCTAAGGCACCTGCTTGGTCTAATAAAAAGCTAAATGGACAACAGCGAGGGATGAGGTACAGGCATGACTTCCAGGCAGAAAGAGAAAGTAGGAGGAGAAATTTAGGCTCCGGAGAAGAAAGAAAAAGAGATGTCAGGGAGACACTAGGGGCAGATAGACAGACATGGAGCAAGCAGAAAAGTAGGACATACAGAATGAAAGAAAGGCAAAAAGCCCTGAGGCAAAACATAGATGAATATAAACAGGTTAAATTAAGTTAAAAGAGCTAGTGGAAAAGCCTAAGCTAAGGCCGAGCATTCATGATTCATAAAGTCTTGATGTCTTTATCTGGGAGCTGGTTGGTGGCCCAAAGAAAATGCCAACTACACTTGACCATGCTCATATTCCCACTCTTCATGTTCCCACTCTTTCCAGACACACACCAGGCACCATCTCTGAAAGCTGATACTTACATATAAATCTTAGGATGGTGTGTGTGTGTGTGTCTGTGTGTGTGTGTGTGTGTGTGTGTGTGTGTGTGTGTAAAGGCCAGAGGTTAACCTTGAGTGTTGTTATTACTCAGGATCTGTCTACCACATTTTTTGAGGCAGTCTCTCATTGATGCAAAACTCACTGAATAGCTAGTTTGGCTGGCCTGTGAGGCCCAGGGATCCTACTTTCTCTGCCTCCCCTGCATATTATGTGTACCTACCACCATACTTAATCTTTCTAAAGTGAGTTTGGGGGCTCAAATTCAGGTCCTCAAGCTTGCAAAGCAAACAACAACTGAGCTTTCTTCCTAGCTCCATCTGTATGGTCTTGGGAAGGGCACACAGCAGAGTCTTTGGTTCACCATCATGAAACACGCTTCAAGACTGCTAGTATAAGAATGAAGTTAAAATAAAGTGAGGATAAATAATTTCACTAGACATTGTTACCTTTAGCTTGCTTCGCAGGAAGAAAATAGCCTCTTGGCATATGGCCAAACTGTGTTTCCGGTTATTGTACCTGTGCTGAGCCCCACTCCACCTTTAAGCACATATCCTACTCCTTGATTGAGTATGTTAGAGATGCAAAAGCACATGGGGCATGCTCCAAGAAAAGACCCCCAAACTATTAATTTTATTGTTCCCTGGTAAGATAGACAACCCCCAACTCCTTTATCCTGGGTCTGTAACGTTCCTATGCTCTATATTTATCAAAGCTCCAATATCATACCAAGCCAGCATCATCTAAGAGTTCAATTTGACTTCCAGCCCTTTTGTTTGAGTACTGTGTTTCTAAGACTTGGAAACACATAAAGAGGCAGTGAGAAGGGCCAGAGGATATTCTCCACTGAACCCTGTACCCAGGGCTGTCTCTTCATCTTCTCATAGTTTCTCCAAGGAAGGGCCTGTTGTCACTATGTTGGTCCCACTGTCATATGCTGGAATTATAGTCATTAACTGTGTTTTGCAAAGGATTGAAGCCCTATAAAGGATATAAAGCCTTATAAAGGATTTTATAAGCACGTGAAAGACAGAGGTGATTAGGAGTGGAAAACAAATCAAAGGCTGGCACCGAGATTGGTGGATTTGGCATGGGGCACAATGACAACATAGAGGTAACAACATAGAGACCAGCTTTCTTCTGGGAGGTGTGAGAGGCTGAGAGGTCCCCAAATTGAAAGCAGTGAGCCAGGTGCAAAGGAAACCGAGGAGGCTGTGCCTCTACCCTCAAGCTCCAGGCCCTGGTTATTCGTTATTCAACTGTAAAGTGTGCTTGGCATAATCGATGTAATTCTCGTGGTTTTACTTTAAGGAGTATTGAGACACCTGATTATAGATCATTTGTCAAAACTTTGAACTCTCCAGAAGACAGGTACCAAGAGCTGTTCAAAGGATAGCTCCCTCAACTGATGAGCACTTGTTACACTCATTGAGACAGAATACAGGCCATCCACAGAGCACCTGCCCACTCTTTTTTTTCCCTTAAATCATTTGTAGGGTTTTTTTTTTTTCCTCTTTCAAGACTAAATTAGAATTGCTCTTCATTACTTTTTTGCTGGCAATTAAAAAAAGATCAAAATGGGACTTGTAACAAAAAGTCGACATGCTAATTTTTTTTTTTTACTCTGTAAAAACAGCAAAACACATCTCAGGAATTCTTTCTTTTAGAATATCTTTAAGAATCTTCAGAGATAAGTGACTTTCCTTTTCTCAGGGGGAAAAAAAAAACAGGGCTTGGAGAACTGGAGGAAGAAGATAAAAGCTACTAGTTTTGAATGCTGATGTTCCTTTTTTTTGCACCAGCTGCCAAACTCCCGAACTTCCAGAAACCTCCCAACATCGTTTTGATAACTGGAAGCTCGGAATATCCCCAACACCTCATTATCAGGATGCTGCTAACAAGGAACCAGGGGGATGCTGACATTCTCTCTGTGTGTCTCTTGGCATCTGTCTCTGCCTCGCTTCTCTTCCCCACAATGAAGGCCGGGTCTCGAGGTTTGAATGACACTAGACTTGGATAATTTTCTTTTTCTGATTTGTCTGACTGTTTCTTTGCAATCTATTTTCAATCCTGGGCTGTAGACTACAGAGCATTTGGTCACTTGTTGACATGCTGACTTGCCTCAGGCTTGATTTCCTGCCTTTCTCAAACTGTTAGCTTCCATGTTAGCTTCCAGGAGTATCTTCACTGAGAATCTGCTTGCTGGGATTTTCAACAGAAAACTGGCACTAGGCATAGCCATTGTCCTCACTTTTTCCTTGATCATTCTCTCTCTCTCTCTCTCTCTCTCTCTCTCTCTCTCTCTCTCTCTCTCTCCTACAACCATGAGTTTATTCACCAAAATGAGCATGTAGACAGAGATTAAGAAAGAATAATGGTATGGGATATAGGAGCCAGCTCCCTGTAGGTAAACGGGAGAAAGTGTCCATCTGAAAACTGTATGTGCTCACATACGCTACTGTGTGAACAGAGGCTGGGATTAAAAAAGGAAGATTAAGAGTTAAAGCAGCAGAGTCTAAAGCACTGAACAAGATGGATAGTAAGAGTTCTTGCAGGTGTATGTAAATTAACCAGCCTAAAAACATCAAGGGGGAATAGGGTTCTGGGACATTAATGGGCAGCCTTTGCCCTGGAAGGAAATATGTACAATAGTATTGTCCTTTCTAATGTTGTTAATTGTAACAAATTAAATTGTAAGTAAGGGTGGTTTTCAATAAGAAACTTCCAGCTAGCCAACTCCCTCATATTTCATAGACAGAGAGCTTAATGTAAAATAACCAGTGAAGACTACAGCTGTATCTTGGTGGTTGTGACAACAGTACTTCTCTGTCATGGTAAAGCTACAAGCTGGTCATATAAACATGAGAGAAAGAGAGTGTAGAATAATTAACACTGCTTGGAATAGCTGCAGGGCTGGGTGGTAATAACCACCAAGTGACTGACACCTAGCAGACAGTCTGGACCAATAACTAACAACACTGCAACCAGAGTCAAAGATGGACAGAGTGGAGCTTCAACTACCCCTAACAGGGTAGAAAGTACATGAACAGCACATGATCATCCCCTGTTAGGTTTAGGGGGGCATGCAATAGAGCGTGAAGGCCTTCCATTGGCTTACCCCCTGGGATCCAATTTCACTGACGTTACCTCAGTCTTTATCCAGTTTCTGCCATGTCCCTATAAAAGCCTCTAGACAAAAGGGTGCCATAGTAGTTTCTTCTGTTGGAAACTCCACACACCCCCAGGAGTTTCTCTCACTTTTTCTCAATTCCTTGCTTTTCTGCAATTCTTCACTTGATCTTAGCCAAAAGGCCGAGAAGCGATTTTTTCTGCAATTCTTAATAAAGCTTGTTTCCACTTGGCAAACACCTACAAGAGTCCATGTCTTTAATTTTCATTGGCACTCAACACCAATTTCAGAGCTACTGTCTCAGGTTAATGTTTGGTGACCACTGAGGCACCTTAGGACCCTTCATCAGTGTCAACTGCTCAGAACTTTCTCCATGTCAGGTTACCCTTCCAGGGAGGCTGAAGTAGAATCTACATTTTAAAACAATGTTTACCAATGATAAGTCAGAAATTTGAAAACAAATTTGTGACCTGAAATACTCTTGTTTCATCTGGCAAAGGTGGATGTTGATTTTGTGTACCATAATCACCCCCCTCACCCCCACCACAGTAGCGGACTCTGAACAACAGCAGGACACAATGTTGCCCATCTCTGAGGGTTGCTGGGATAACGGTCCCTATGTCTCATGAGTAGGAACAGAAGAAGCTTCTGTACTGTGAATCCACCAGGGACTTGCAACTGCTCTCTGAAGATCTCATGTCTGCACTTAGGATGATTCCAAGTACCCTGAAAAGGTCATTCATGTCATGATGATACTTGCCCACCATATGACTTTTCAGGGTAAAAATGTCTTAAAACATGTTTAACCAGTCCTCAGATTTGAAACCTTGTCCTCCAGGAATCCAATGCTTTTCTTTTTAATACTCAGTTATTGTGGTTGCTTGGAGTCATTGTCTATTATCAACAGCAAAAGCAGACCTTTTCAATAATAATTCCTTCTACTATTATAATAAGAGAGAGATCTTTAATGCTCAGGGAGTACAGGACAGAAGCAGTGAAATGTTCTTACTTTTTTACTCCTTGCCTCAGAGTCTTATTTCTAGAGAATCTGTACCACAGTGTTCTTTTTAACACACACACACACACACACACACACACACACACACACACACACACACACACAGTGTTCCCATTATGTTTTATTGATGTGCATGTGCATGTGTGTGCCTGTGTGTGTATGTATGTTCCTCTGTGAAGCTGGACATTAACCCAGAGCCTTAAGTGTTAATCAGTTTAAAGGATTTTAACTAAATCACAAACTGACTTTATATGGTATATCTTTATTAATACATCTAAATACCAGGCCTAGAAGCTTAGCTAACATTCTCAGCCAGCAAACATGCATAGTACATAGTTGTGTGCCAGACACCTATACCTTTCGTAACTAGGCAGCTCATACTGCTCATAGCTAGGTAGGGAGAATGGACAGTCAGCTAGCATTCTAGAGTGTTACATATGGTAAGTAAAGGAAAAATCATCACCATTCTAAAAAATATGCTACCACTCCTTAACTAAGAGAAGATGTCCATGGAAATATGATGATTTTCAATAGATGCAAGGGATAGGGAGGAGAACTCTGGGTGAAGTGAAGGAGGATGGTACTATAGAAATGGGAAATAGTATGTGCAGCTAGGAGAAGGCCCTTCGCACAGCACACAGTCTGTTTCACAAGGCTTATCATTTAACATGATTATTTACTCATGGTTTCCTTGTGCAAAAATACGTAAGAAAGAGGTCAACACACATCCAAGGAAGAACTGTTTCTGGACCCTGAAAGAGTCAAGATTAGAGGAGCTGGGGCCACGAGAAGCTATGGGGAGTCCTGGAAAGGAGCCCAGACTTAGTCTTCCTGGAAAATTTGATGAGCACAGTAAAACCACATATGTTTTTAGAAGAAAACTGCACTTCATACCATCTAACTAACTGTATGCAAACTGGAGAATCCCAGTCCTTTTTGCTAGACTGCTAGACTTACTTCTTGAGGGTAAGATCATGCTCCCATAAAGCAAGTTGAAACATTGAATACACAGGAAAAGCTTGATGTCTATATTTTGATCAACATTATCCATGTATACCTGGATTCTTCCCAGATGTTTTATTTTAATTACATTTATAGATTCTAATAAAATCCATAAATCTTAAGGTCTAGGATATCACACACACACACACACACACACACACACACACACACGCACGCACGCACACACACACACACACACACAAATTTACAAGGAGAAGCTTGTTTCTCTTGCTTCCTTCATCCTGATCATGTGTTAGTGGGTGAGTATCTTCATCTTTTACTTACACTGAAGAAATCTTTGAGCAATGAATGGGGAAGACTGTTAGCTACAGAGTCAAAGTAGACTTGGGGAAGTGAAACTACGTAGATGTATGTATAAGAAAGCCCCCAAGCCGGCCGGTGGTGGCACACACACCTTTAATCCCAGCATTTGGGAGTCAGAGGCAGATGAATCTCTGAGTTCGAGGCCAGCCTAGTCTACAAAATGAGTTCCAGGACAGCCAGGGCTACTCAGAGAAACTCTGTCTCGGGAAGAAAAAAAAAAGAAAGAAAGAAATGAAAAGTAAAAAGAAATCCCCTAAGTATGTATATTCCAAGACATGTGGAGGAAGGATGTGTGAGATAATGTGAATAGGAAACTGAGAAGAGAGCCAAGCAAGGCAGGCAGCTTAAAGATCTATTTGTTGTTTAACAAATTCTCCTTAGGAGCCTTCTGGATTTAGTAATTCAACAGAAAAAAGAAAAAATACACAAATAACTTGAGAAAAATCAATGTTGACTTTGTAGACTATTTAAAACTTGACTTGAGTGAATTATTTTGTTTTGTTTTCATTAGTTAATCTTTGTCCAGCCGTGGGAGCACATGACAAAACCACACATGGTTCCAGCGTGTGGAGGTCCCTCTTAAGATTCACAAACCCTGAATATTGACCTATAGGCCACACAATTCCTCTTTGCCCTCACAAAGATAAATTTCATATCAGCCCAGCAGCTAGCCATCATCTATCCTCAGGGGAAGAGTATATAGCATGACCTCTCTTGAAATATTAGCTCTATTTACACGGGCTTGCATGGACCACATTACTCCTGAGTCACCACAGGGAAACGGAGCCTCCAGTAGATAAAGTGATCAGAACAAACCCCTGTAAATAAATCTGAAATTTCAATGAAGGTCATGCCAGGCCTGATTTATTCCTTGGGACCCTATGAAATAATGTTGACCAGGTAAGTGGTTTTCATTTTCTCCCTCCATCCACATGAGAGAGAAACTGATAGCTCTAAATGGGCTTGTCTTCCATGTTACAACGAGTGACCAGCCAGACAGATAATATACCCTGAAGGGAAGTAACCTTTATTATTATATTAGATTCTCAACAATGAAAGGCCAGATCATATAGCAAGAATTTTTGGGATTTTTTAAAATATATATATTCAATCTGATGGTATAAGTTCTTATCACAGAAAGTAGTGGAACAGCTGAGTTTTGCCATGTAATCATTCTACTGAGAAAAATAAAACCAATCAAATTAGGTGATTTTGTTGGTTTATTTTTAATTTTGGAGCTCAAAAAAAATCATACATCTTTTGAAAGTGAATTTTCTAGTTTTCTATTTCTCTTATTACATGTTACTCATATGTAGCCAAGAAACATGAGGCCCTAGAGGCTCGTCCCCTAGGCAGGGAAAACTAGATACTTACTCAGTTCTTAAAATGAGTGTCAGGGGCTAGGAGATTAGTTTCATCAGTAAAGGACTTTCCACATAATCGTGAAAACCTGCATTTAATCCCAAATTCCCATCTAAAGAGCTGGGTTTATGGGTGTGCTCCCCTGGGGGTGGGGTGGAGACAGGTGGATTCCTGGGACTTGCTAACATCCAGCCTACCTAAGTAAGAGACGCTGTTTAAAAAAAAAGAGGTGATAGGGTCAGCACCAGAGGAGGAACACACACAAAAGGTTGATCTCTGGCCTCCACATGTATGCAAACCAAAGTACACGCACACACACACACACACACACACACACACACACACACACACACACAAACAAGCATGTTTATGTACGTGAGCATACAAGTATACACATATATGTAAATACACACAAAGAAGGAAAAGGAGAGGAAGGAGAAGTGGGAGATGAGATGCCAACCCCTCTAGGGCAGGCATCAAGAACTCTCAGACCTGGCTGCCTCTTTCAAGCTTGGGGCTCATATCATTAAGGTTCTTGCTTTTCCTGATATCTAGAAAATGTCCATGTGTGTGGATGCCATAAAGAACTGAAGCTTAGGGAAAAGGAAAATGTCCCTCTGCCCTGTGTTACTAGAAACACCAACCTGATCTTCCATTTAGGAAAGGTTCTCTATCATGCAAAAGTTCCATTTATACATAAGTAGTTAATATATTCCTCATATGCCATCTCCACCTCCCACGAAGCCCATCCAAAGATCGTATTGTGTGTATAAGAGTGAAACTTTGGATTTTTCCACACAGTTAAGTTCTTGTTTAAATTTACCTGTTATCTTCATCTCCCTCACACTTCACCAACTTTGTGCAACTCCACTTCTCTTCTAATAGTCTTTTGTTGGGCATAGCTACTCTGTGGAGAGAACTCTGTGCTTAGTATTTGTAGCAGTTCTGGTCTCCAATACAGAATGATTGCTCGCTCTGGGAAATAGATATATAAACTTGTTGGATTTTCATTCCCTGCTTACAAAGGTTTCAGAACACTTTAACCAGGGAGAGAATTAGCAAAAACCCGAGGGCCGCTCTTTGTCATGCTGAGGCCCTTGCCTGCATCGTTCCCCTTTTTTTCCATTTGATCTGGCTTTATGTGTGCTTTGATCCAGGCAAAATCATAACAAAGATATTTTTCAGTTTCAAAACTCCAACTACATATCCACTGAGGGCAAAGCTGGAATTGTCGTTAGGCAACAATGATGCTTTGAAATCCTGGCCGTAGAATTTTGTGGAGCATAGTCTCCTTCCCCTGTATGTGAATAAAACCCTTTATAATGCTTCTGATTCATGATGCCTCCCGGCCTCCACAACACGGCCTTGCTTTGTGAGTCCCTTCTTGCTGCTAAAGAAAGAGAGGACAAGAATGGTAAGTGATTCACCCAGTTATTCACGTGGAGTCAAACTACTGTAAAGAACAAAAGGAGTCATCTCAGGGGTCCCATTTTCTTCCTTAGTGATATTAATACTAACCGCCACCCCAAGGGGCTCACCCTCTGCCTCAGCTCTTGTTTATTCCATTCCCATCCTTTCTTGGGAGGGGGCCCTTAGGTCTACTTTCACAGACCCCCAAAAAGTCTTAGGTGAACCTCTCTGAGCTTTTCTCACTCACCAGATGTCACAGCTTTTCTGCCAGAAGCTGAGGACTGGACCCAAGGCCTTGTGCTTGTATGTATGTGTGCCATGTGTGTGCCTGGTGCCCTCGGAGGTCAGAGGAGGTCATTAGAGCATCTGGAACTGTAGTCCTCTTCCTCTAGAAGAGTAGCTATGCTTCTAACTGCTGAGACATTTCTTCAGACCCTCAAGAGTTCTACTCTTTCCATAGTAATCACACCTTCTGGGCTTCTACAAACCATAACCCTTTTATTAGAAAGAGCATTGCAACAATACATGTGATTATGGACCATGGTTGTGGTATATGTGACTCAGTAGTTGTCACTAGAAAATGGATAAAACATCAATTAAAGTCAGGAACTTTTCTCGGGCTTGGCATGCAGCACAGTGGAAGAGCATTTGCCTAGAGTCTGCAAGACCCTGGATTTAATTTCTATTACTGCAAAAATAAAAAAAGTAAAGATTAAAAAAAAAATACTTGCTAGCATCCCTTTTCATGTGAATGTGTACTGTGTGTTATGAAGAATACAAAGATGGATAGCACTTTCTCATTTTATTAAAGAGCCAAGACTTGTGAGTTAGAAATATAGTTTTAGTATCTTGGAGAAATTGAGGAATTGGTTCATTCTAATTTTATTTCTAGTTTCATCTTGATTTTTCTACCAGAATATATGGCAATCCTCTTCTCTTTCTGGGCCCTCAGTTGGGCCCCTTATGAGCACTCACTGTGTTAGGTTAACATTATCTTTCTAGCATGTTTGGAGAGCTCCTGGTGTCTCTGCAGTGGACCATCTTTAGGTGTGACTAATTCACACTCTCATTCCCCACACTTGCCTTCTCCAGTGCCGCCTTTTCATATTCGTGTACCAGGGATCAAAGGACAGTACAAATTTGACCACGGGAGTCTCATCTTATCACAACTCTTGAAGACATTTGGGGAAGCTCTCAACCTTCAGAGGGTGTAGGAGTCTCTGGAGTCTCCATTCCAGAATTTGCACTCTGGACTCTCCACTCCAGGCTTACCACTTCCTTGGCTCCTGGCTGACACCTAGGTGGTCTTCAGAGTCCTGCACCTTCCTGGTTGCTACCTGCAAACCTCTGAGAAAGTTGCTTGCACATGGGTCCTTTTGATCTCTCTTCCTGATGCTCTCCTGGCTCCTCCCTCGCTGTTGTCATGCTTCACAGTGTCAGAAGTATCTGTGCACTTTACTCACTAGACTTCTATCTTGCGTTTATCTGTTGTTCATGGCCAGCTGAATCACTGAGGCTGTCTTCCGTGTTATACTCATTCATACTTTAGCATTTAGGAGACATTCAACAGATACTTTGAAAGAAATGAACTTATGAATAAAGAGACTGTGTTCTGTATTTTCTGGCAGTGAAAACACACACAAAAGAGATATAAGGACATTATTCTAAGCCTAGACATGAAAGAGAAGTTGGCATTTTGAGACGAAATGGGAGCTGGGCAAAATTCCAAAGCAGGCATATCTTCTGCCATATTTGCCAGTTTTCGGTGGAATGGAGTTACAGAAGTAACAGGCTTCATGGGGTGGTGGCACCAGTTCATTGAACTGCTGAGATAGCTGTATTTGAGTGTTTCTCCAAAGATCACTTGAAGTAACGCGTGCTTTAGGAGACACTAATGAACTGGCAAAGAGGCTGGAAATTTATGAAACTCTGTAGTGATTTGGGTGACGGCACAGCCAGACTATTTAAATTTAGAGGCAATTGCCATTTTAGTGAAAAGTTCTTTTCTCCTCATGCCAACATTTGTGAATAATTATATCTACTTCAGAATACTTCGATGGGAGCAGACTCTAGATCCAAGAAATCTCAGGAAATTTTGTAAAGCCAGAAGACTGTAAGTAACACCCCATCTGCCACTTAATTTACAGTATATTTTTAAAAGAAATATTTCAAAAAAAAGAAAAAGAAATATTTCTTTCTTTCTTTCTTTCTACGTCCACCTCTTGTCTGGAAATGGCACAGCAACCTGCCCTGATGGATGATGGGCACATGCCGCTCATTCTCTTCCTGATGTCTTGCCTACCCAAAGTAACAGCAGAGTCACAAAGAGATGCCATTACCTGTTGACCTTTGGTGATATGGTGATGACTACATGGAGAGACTTTCTAAAAAGTAGCCATCTGAAAATCAGTGCATCTATGGTGCTGATAAATGTCTTAGTGTTTTCGATTACCTATGATTGTTTATCCAGGAAAGCTCTGCTGTCAGTAGCAGGAGAATCCTGGTTCTCTGATGTGTCTGGTCCAGGCATTAGCTTGCAGGCAGTCATTACTGGTACTGCTTTCAGACACTCACTGTTGACTTCTATTGTAATGCTTTTAGAAGCTTGGAGATAGATTGTGGCATCATCTATAGGAAATGGGTTGTATTTTACTTGGTGTACATTTTAATTCTACTTTAAATCCCCCCAAAAATAGTCAGTTACAAAATAAATAATTGCTTGAGGTTTAATCACAGGTTGATTGTTCCATGATCCATTTAATGTGACAGTTCCCTAACTCTATATGTGAAGGTCGGCCCACATGAGTATTGGCAAATTTTGACATATAATCCCTCTCATTAGTTCATGCAACTCATTAATATGTGTTAGTTTTGAGACAAAGTCTCCTTTATAGCCCAGGCTAGACTTGAACTCAAGTCCTCCAGCCTTCACCTCCCAAGTGCTAAGATTACAGGTGTACACCACCACACCTAGCTCAAGTTCGTTAATCATTAAGATTAGGTAAACCACACATGTTTTGTGAGTCTTCACCATCAATTACCTGTGGTTATTGTGATGGCTAGAGAATAGCTAATTGTGTGAGATTCCTATGGTAATGTGGCTAAGGCCCTTTCTCCATGTGAAAACTTCACATCCATATTGATTTCAGTTGATAAATATTATAGAAAACTAAATTCGGGCAGGAGCCATGAATCACTTTTCTGCTCATTGACAGAATGTCTACATTAACCTCACATTTTTTTAATGAAAAGTCTCACATATCTTCCCTACTGAGGCTGTCAGGGAATCGGAGATGTGGGACTAAGAGACCTGTCCTCTACTAAATATGTGCCAAGAGAAAGAGGGGATTTTTGATGGCACTTATATTCAATTTTTGCACCGTTGACTGATATAAATGAAAAACCTAGATTAAAAGGAACATACCTGAATGGGACTCTCAGATGTGGAAACCAACTCAGGCTTCATTCTGGAACACTAAAATCTTTATTTGAAAGGCATTTAAAGTATTCTTAGTTTCCCCTAGGAATTTATTCATGTTTAAAAAACGACAAATGGTAATTTATGATGGAAATAAACCATATCTATGGTTCACCACCACCCAAAGTGGAGATATCTACCCTCAATCTCTTTGACTTGGGATTTGAAATAGAGTGATGAATGCTATCCAGCTGTCTATCATAAATACATTTCTGGATTAAATCAACAGGACTGAAATGCAATCCAGATAAAACTGTAGAAATGTTGACAGCAGAAGGGTAGGCCTCTGAAGAATGTATTACTGATGTATTCTTATTAGACACAGGCAGCACCTCCAAAGATAAGCAAGGAAGTGAAAGGGGATTTGAGTTAGGATGCTAGATGACCAGGTAGGTACACTTCCCAACACCTCACACCTGCATTCCATCAAAGGACACCATCATTATCCAGGAGCTCTCCTGAAAGTCAGGATGTATGTAAAACTTTGAGTCCATTATGATTTGCTTGATGACCAAGCAGTGAATGCCAAGCAGGATGTATTGAATTCATGGTGGCAGATGGAGATAAGCATAAGGTACTGAGCATCAACTCTGACCAGGAGACAGGAAAATCATAGACAAGTAGTGTGAGGAGGAAGTCTCATGGAGTTTAGGAGTGTGGAAGCCAATCAGTAGACTACAACATACAGATGAGAAAAGCAATACTTTGCTGGGCATGTAGCTCAGTGGTAGGATATTTTACTAAGCACTTTCATATGGGGAAGGCCTTGGGTTCAATTAATAGTAGCATAGACACACACACACACACACACACACACACACACACACACACAAGAAAGATGATCTTTTAGTTTCAATGTGACTTTTGGCATATCTCCTTTGGCCCACAAGTTATCTACATATGAACTTGTAGTAAAACAATTAATAAAAGGCATAAATTAAAACAAAGCCACTTTTAGTTGCCTGTGTTTTCAGTTGCAACTAAGTGTTCAGTCATCACAGTCATCTAATCTAGATTTGTTTTGTTTTGTTTCATTTAGCATCATCTAAAACATTCCCCTGAAATTTTACATGTTTCAACTATTTTGTGTTTTGATCCAGTTAGAACATATGTTTGCTAATTCAATACACATGCATTGAACTGTTTTCTATGAGATAGGCCCCACGCTGGGCTCTGGGATTCTAAAGACTAATGAGACATCTTACCCTCCTCAGAGCTCATAGACTTGTAGCTAGGGTTTGGGGGAGAAGCATAAAAATAAATTTAAATGAGTTGTGCTACATTATGATAGTAACATCTGGGAGGTTATGATTTATGATGATATATATATATAGTTATAGTTATAGTTATTAAGGTTATTTATAATGGAATAAAAAAAGACAGAAAAGTTGTCTGGAAGGAAGATGGAGATCATGGTCTCCCTAGAGAAAGTTCCTATAAGGTACTTTAGGGAGTCCTATTAATGGTAAGAACTGTAGGCTCTACATGATAAGATGGAGGCACAATTTGATCCCCATGCTTTCTTATTGTCTAGAAATTATGCTTCGTGCAGAGATACAGAAGTAATCCCTGTACCACAAGGAGAAGAAAATCTCTCCCAAGAGATCAAAAGAGTCTTAAATGCACTGGTTTTAGCTTCTGAATTTCTCAGCTCTGGTCTTTTCATCATTCCCTTTCTTCCCTCTCCTCTCCTCTCTTCTCTCTTCTTCTCCTCATTTTTCCTTTTTCCAGCTCCCCCTCCACTCTCTCTGCTGGAGATGGTGCACCCAGGACCTCACATATGCTGAGCATAGCGAACACTCCACCACAAAGTTATATCTCTGGCCTGCAACTAGATTAAATCAATAGGACTATTGTGATCTTTTCTGTACCTGAACTCTCACCCTTGTTTCTATAATGAAAATCCTGAAACCAACATTTTGGGTACAGTTGGGAGGCTGGCCTGAAAGGATAGAGGGAATGCTAGAGTGGATGTTCCCAGTATCAGAAGAATAACACTTTAGAGGTGAGTATGAGCCATGGGCTTGGGAAAAGTGGAGAAAAGAGAAAGAACCAAATGAAATAATAGTGGAAAGAGCCAACAAAGATTGTCCTGTGTCAAACATTTGCACAAGTGCTTCATCTGAATTAGCTAGTTAGTCTCCCTGATAGTTCTTTGATGTAGATGCCATAGTATCTTCCTATACTAATGGGTAAACTGAACTTGGAACTCAGAGATGATAAATGCCTTGTCCCTAGTCAGACAGTGAATGCTCATGTCTCAGTACTTCTGAATTCTCACTGATTAATACCATGTAGGAATTAAACTAGTAATATGGATGACAATCTCATTGGTGAAATTAAAGAGAGCTGGTAGCAAAATACTTAATTGTGATGTTCTTGGCTGTAGGCCATGGATTGCATTTATAATGCTTGGCTATGAAAAGCAACATTATCAAGGAGATCAAAGAAAGACGAAGATCGAAGTTAAGTGACACACAGAAACTAAATACGTTTAGACTGATGGACATAATTTAGATATGTGAAGAAAATAGTGGCTGTCATTCAGTTTTGATTATACAATGTCCTTCAAGGTGAGGGGTTAAATGGTAACATACTACAAATAAAGAAGATGGTGTCCTGTATTATGTTGTTGCCTTGGAAGAGCAAATGGTGAATGGCCTTGAGCAACTGAAGAAAAAGTAAGAGGGTATATTAGTCAGGGTTCTCTAAAGTAGCAGAATTTACAGAATGACTCTCTCTCTCTCTCTCTCTCTCTCTCTCTCTCTCTCTCTCTCTCTCTCTCTTTCTCTCTCTCTCTCTCATTCTTGGGCAAGTTAGGTCCTATTCAGGAAGAGAGAAATAAAGGGAATTTATTAGAATGATTTACAAGCTATGGTCTGACTCTCCAACGATGGCTACCTATGAATTCAGAAGTTGCTTAGTCCACAAGGCTAGATGTCTCAGCTGGTCTACAGTATATGCTAGAATCCCAAAGAAGTAGGCTCTAAAGCCAGTGAAGGAATGGACTTACTAGCAAGGTGAGAACAGACAAGCAAAGAGAAAATAGCTCCCTTCTTCCATGTCCTTATATAGGCTTCCACCAGGAGATGTGGCCCAGATTAAAGATCCCGAGATCCAATTAAAGGTGTGTGTCTTTCTGCCTCAGTGTCCTTCACTGGTGTGCCCTCCATTTTTGAATCTTCATTCATTCCAGACATAGTCAAGTTGACAACCAAGAATAGCCATCACAGAGAGCTTAGTCTCTTCTTCGGTGGAGGACAATAAAAGCATGAACAGAGAATCAAGATAACTTCTCAAGCTTCCTACTTCAGGTCACTGGGTAGATGGTTTTACCATTTGTGGGAGTGGAGGGAAGAACCTGAAAGATGCATATTTGTAGAGTCTAAATTTCATTTGGGTGGGTTGAATTTGAGGTGTTTCTAGGATGTTCCAGTGGAGTGTCCACTGTAGGGTACATGCTAGTTCTGGGGCTCAAGGGACAGATCTGGGTGCAACAACAAGTATACATAAAAAATGACCATGGACACACTCCTATTCACAACAGCCTCAGAGAAAATAAAATATCTACGAATAAACCTAATGAAGGAAGTGACAGACCTCTATAAAAAAAAAAAAACCTTTCAGCCTCTGAAGAAAGGAAGAGAGAGAGAAAGGGAGAGGGAGAAGGAGAGAGAGAGAGAGAGAGAGAGAGAGAGAGAGAGAGAGAGAGAGAGAGAGAGAGAGGCTAGAGGATAAAAAGATACCCTGTTCTCATGGATTGGTATAATTAATACTATGAAAATGACCATTTTAACAAAAACAATTTACAGATTCAAAACAATCCAAATAAAAAAATCCCTAATCTCATTCTTCACATAAAGAGAAAAACTATCCTAAAACTCATATGAAACCAAACCTCAAAAGACCCCAGATTGCCAAAACAATCCAGAGCAAAAAGAACAATGCTGAAGCAATTACCGTTTCAGATCTTACGATACAATACAGAGTCACCCTAATGATATGCTGCTATACTCATAGATCAGTGCCTACCCAGCTGTGACAGTTATGAACCACACCAATGTCCAACACGCCACAATGACTTTAAGGGTGCAGTAGTGGTATGTGTACCTTGGTGGTGACCAAAAACCTCAAATTGTATTTAAGATCCATTCAATAAGAAGGAAACCATGTCTGGTGCTGGAAACCTAGGACCAGTGAAGTCACAGATCATGAAGGAGAATCTACAATTGCCACTTTACGAAACCAGTATAATCTCTAACTACATTCTAAATATTTGTTCTTATATTCACAGGCATGTGTAGTTTCCTCACCAAGGAGACTCCTCTTTGCAACAGATGGAGCTGATTACAGAAGCTTCAACCAATCAAAATTCAGAGTTGAGGTTGTCAATCCCAATGGATCCATCTACAAAACAACTCCAGAACCTGAGTCTCCAGGAACATCGCAGAAAAGGGGGTGGGAAGGTTTCAAGAGCCAGGGACCAATGAGTTTGCTGTGAGACTGTCTCCTAGAAATGTTAGGAGCTATTCCCATAGTCTCACTGTTGCGGAATATTAGTTTAAGATGTGTTACGTTTATGCTATGAAATATTTGCTTAATGATCCAAAGATGTGTTGCAAATATGCTGGATTTGTTTAACTTTATAAAGCTGTGATACTTTGCCTGTCTATAACACCTGATTGGTCTAATAAAAAGCTGAATTGTTAATAACTAGGCAGGAGAGGGATAGGTGGGGCTGGCAGGCAAAGAGAATAAATAGGAGGAGAAATCTAGTTTTGAAGGAATAAGAGAAGAAGGGGAGGAACAAGAAAAGGAGAAGGAGAGGATGCCAGGGGCCAGCCACCCAGCCACACAACCAGCCATGGAGTAAAAAGTGAAGACAGATAGAATAAAGAACAGTATAAAGCCCAGAGGCAAAACATAGTTAAAGAGAAATGGGATAATTTAAGTTAAAAAAAAAACTGGATAGAAACAAGCCAAGCTAAGGCCTGGTATTCACAAGTAAGAATAAGTCTCTGTGTATTTATTTGGGAGTTGGGTGGCAGGCCCCCAAAGAGTAAGAAAAAACCAACTACATCTCACCACCATGACTGCCCAAGCACAAGATGAACTATGATGATACCAATAGACATACCAAAGTGGATTGGGGAAAGGTTTGGAAGGGTTTGGAGGGAGGAAAAGGAGGGAGAAATATGTAATTATATTAAAATCTTAGATATATAAGAAAAAATTTAAATACTTTTGCCAAAGTAAAAAAAAAAAAGTCTGGAAATGTAGCTCATTGGTAGACGCTAGTCTGTAACATACAAAGCATTTAGTTTCATTTTCAGCACTAGACACACAGCCATGGGCACACATATACATATATACAAATTATTCTGTGATATCAAATCTTTAATTTGGGAGCTAGAGAGATGGCTCAGCTGTTAAAACCCCTTGCTGATCTTGTGGAGGACCTAGGTTCAGTTCCCAGCACCCACACAGAGGTTCATAACTGTCCTTAAGTACAGTTCCAGGAATGGACTGCTGGTGAGGGTGTCAGACACACAAACACATGCATGCAGGCCAAACACCCATGTACAGAAAATAAAAATAAATCTTTTAAGAAAAGAAATATTGGTGGTATCTTGAAGATCATTAGGGACCAGACTGACCCTCTGTTCCTTATTCACAATGACATTAGCATCCAATCCAGTGTTTCTAAGTGCTTTATGAAATCTAGGTACTCAGAGGTGCTTGCTACCCAGTATTGGTCTTGCTTTATGCAGCTATGACACAAGGACAAATGTTAGCCTGCATTATTATGGCTGCTACTGCAGACCCCATATGGGATTCTCAGTAACATGTACAGAACATATACACTATGCTGCTTTCCCAAAACTTGAAACGTGGGGAAACAAAAAATTCACATTGACCTGATGGATAGGAGCAGGGGCAGGTCATAGTGGTATCATAGACCTAAATGGCAAATATCTGTGTCAGCGCTCAGCTTAAGGAAGTACTAGGAAAGCTGAGGGCATCCTGTGGGCACCCCTCCTGGCTCACATCCCAGGATTTTGATGAGCAAGAATAACGAATAGAAAACTATCAATCCCACAAGGGGTAGTGTAAAGAATTGGAAGATTATTTTAGCCACCAGGTCTCCACCTACCTTCCCCTGAACCCATCTTACCTCTTTGAAAGGGTGAGCCACAGAAATTGCCTATCCTAATTTGGGAAAAGAAATCCCATCACAAGAGAACTGACCACAACACCCGGGTTCTGGAAGGTGATGGTGATCTCCTCGGGCAGTGAAGCCACTGAGAAACTACAGGAGGCAGGGTTACTGTGATCAGGGCAAGGGACCATCATAAGGGCTGTAACCACTGCCTTCAGAGATGGGAGGGATGAGGCTGACTAGGTCCCAGGTGGGTAGGGATGCAGCTTGGAGCAGTGCTCAAGCTCTGGGCTATATTCCAAAACTAAGTTTACAGTGACAGAGCAAGAAGTTAGGACTCAGTGGGGAAATAAGCGCCAGTGGGTAAAAGCACTGGCTGCTCTTCCAGAGGATAGAGGCTTGATTCCCAGCAGCCACGTGGTAGCTCATAACAGTCTGCAACTTCAGTTTGAGAGCATCTGACTTCATCTTCTTAATTCCGTGGGTGCCAGGCACACATAAGGTACACATACATCCATGCAGGCAAAACATTCACAGACATAAGATACAATAATTACCTATTTAAAGTATTTGTGTAGTTTTCAGTTCTGTCATCGGTGTTGGGGAGAGCAAAGTTGTTGGTTCCCTGCTCACCGCTGGAGGTGTGGTCAGATGCATTTGCTCAGCTTTGTGAGCCTCACTTTCTTTGTCTGTGAAATGAGGATGACAACGGTGGAAAATTAAAAAAAAGATTGATTCTTAGTGATTTGTCAAAATACATTACACCACTATTAATTATAGCCACTATTCTGTACACAGATCTCTTGGACACCTTCATTCAAGTTGGAAATTTATACCTTTTTCCAGTATCAACCCATTGCCTCTCCCAACCATCATAACCAGTACTCATCTCGGTCTGTTTATCAATCCAACTGTTGTAGACCCAATAGAAGAGTAAGGTGATGGACACATATCTTTAGTCTTAGGGTTTCTATTACTACAAAGAGACACAATAATGACAGCAACTCTTACAAAGGAAAAACATTTAATTGAGGTGATGTAGTTAGTTGTTTTTACTCTTTTGGCTTTTTGTTCTTTGGGGGCCCACCACCCAGCTCCCAAATAAACACAAGGAGACTTATTCTTTCTTGCGAATGCCTGGCCTTAGCTTGGCTTGTTTCTACCCAGCTTTTCTTAACTTAAATTATCCCATCTATCTCTTGCCTCTGGGCTTTTATCTTTCTCTATTCTATATAACTTTCTTTACTTCTTACTTCACGACTTGCTGTGTAGCTGAGTGGCTGGCCCCTTGGAGTCCCCCTCTCCTCCTTTTCTTGATCATTCATCTTCTCTTCCCAGATTTATCCTTCTATTTATTCTCTCTGACTGCCAGCCCTGTCCATCCTTTCTCCTGCCTGGCTATTGGCTGTTCAGTTCTTTATTAGACCAGTCAAGTATTTTAGATAGGCAAAGTAACACAGCTTCACAGAGTTAAACAAATGCAACATAAAAGAATGCATCTTTGTATCATTAAGCAAACATTCCACAACATAAACAAATGTAACAAATCTTTAACTAATATTCCACAACAGGGTGGCTCACATTTTCAGAAGTTCAGTCCATTATCACCATGGCAGGACATGGTGGCATGTAGACAGACATGGGGTGCTGGCTACATCTTGATCTGAAGGCAACAGGAAGTGGTCTGTCTCACTGGATGTGGCTTGAGCATATATGAGACCTCAAAGCCCACCTCCACAGTGGCACACTTCCTCCAACAAGACCACACCTACTCCAACAAATGCACCTCCTAATAGTTCGACTCGCTTTGGGGGCCATTTCCTTTGAAACCACCACACATTTCCATTTGTCTTATTCCATTTACCACAATGTTGCCCAGGTTCACCAGTGCTGTAAATGGTAGAATTTCTTACTTTGTAACAATTGAATAGTACTATTGTAAGCAACCATGTTTTTTTTATCCACTCATTTCTTGAAAAATATTTAGGCTAATTGCATCTTTGCTAAGGTGAACAGTTCTGCAATACACATATTTCTTTGACACACTGAATTTATTTCAGTTGAAATCAAACACAGTAGTGGAATGGCTAGATCATATACTAGTTATATTTCCAATTTTTAAAGAAAAAAACATAGTTTTCATAATGGCTGTACTAATTAACAATCCATGCACAACCAAAAAACACAGATTCTTACCAATGCTTGTTATTGTTTGTCACTTTGATAACAATCATTCTAATGGTTGTTAAGTGCTGGTCTCCCTGGTTTTATTTGCTTTTACCATGTTGTCAGTGATTTGAAAATTTTTTCTCATTACTCACTAGCCATTTCTGAGTCTTCTGAGAAATGTCCACTCGGGACCTCTGCACACCATTAATTGGGTTGTTTCAATTTGTTGTTGATGTTTTCTCTTGAATTCTATGTGTGTGTTATGTGTTTTAAATAATACCCATTTTTATCATTGAATTTGCAAGTACTTTCCTTCATTATCCAGATTGTCTTTACCTCTATCCACCGTTTCCTTTGCTGTGCAAAATCTGTTTGGTTTAAAGGATCCCATTTTGTCGTGACATTTGTGAAAGGAATAGTCACACACACTTCTCCCATCTGTACATGTGAATCCTCTTTCTCAGGCAGGACCCAGCTCAGCACCACCCAACATCGAGTATGTTTCTTTTCTCCAGTTCCCATGATACCAAGTGCCTAGAAGTGAGTTGTAAGTTTTTAAATTCTTTCTCATGATTTTTTTGTAAAAGTTTCCAATATGCTAGCTTTATTTCCTCTATGAAACTGTAATCTTTTATAAGGAGGATGTGGTATACAAGGACTCTTTTCATTCTTTGCCCTTCCACAGAACATAGCAAAACACAAAAAGCTTACAGAAGAACTTACAGTTTATCTGCCTTATATTCCAACAAGGAAATATGACTTAAATACAAAGTAATATTTAAGGACGAGACATGGGGAAAAACATAAGGAGTGGTAAAAAAAAATTGGGCAAGTCAATATTGCTGTACTTATTGTATATTGTATATATTAGAATTAAACTATAATGTAAAGTCTATGTGATAAAAGCTCACTAATAGAGACATTTGGTATACAAAGCCCTTTTATATACAATATCTCATTTAACTTAGGAAAGGTACTTGTAGGAGCATGGAGCAAGTGACTGATGCTCACATAAAGGAATGAATTACAACTTCATTCAAGTCAGCAGAGGAAGACTCCAGAGGTAATTGTATATTAAAATGAAAGTTTATACAGTGGAAATTTTATCATTTTGTTTTGTCTATGAATTCTATGAAGAGTCGCTTTTCTCCTAAGAGAATAAATAGGATTTTGAAGATGATGAGAGACAATTGAAAACATGACAAGGACTTCTACAAGGCAAGTAAATCAAAATGAAAATAAAAATGTTTCCTCCACTACTCTTCTCTTAAATCTTGAGGATTATTATATTATTTTTAGCAAATAGTTACATTTGATGCCTTAGAGAATATTATTATCGAACATGCTAGCACCAGTCGGATCCATCATGTTTCTCTTTCTCCTTACACAGCATCCTAGTGAGTAAGAAAATTAGACAATACCTATGTTCCCCCTCATACAAGATCTTCTGGACATAGAATCTGAGAGACCACCTGGGGTAATCATTGGTGATAGCCAAAGAAAGCAAATCAGAGATAGAAAGCTGAGAAGTGGATAGACCACAGGTCTGTTACTATGGCAATATTTCAAATTAATATATCATGCCCTAGTTTCATAGTATCTCTTCTACCACAAAACAGGAATTGTCTCTTGTGCAAAGTCTAATAAAATTCAGGCAGTAGGTTTCCTGTACATGAAATATGCTCTATTACATTCTCTATGTTTTTAATTCTATTTTAGTGACCTTCTGTGGCTGAGGGAAATGTGACTGAAGGAACAGTGAGTCTTGTGTTCCAACTGTAGACTGATATATGCTCAAGGAAGCACAGAGATGGAGTAGAGTTTCAGCATCAACACTCTCAACCCTCTTACTTCATAGAACTGAAGCCATGACTCCCAGTGGTGTTGATGTCATGGCAACAAGGAGAGCGACACACATAAGTGGCACACAGTGGATCATCTGAAATGGATGCCTGAAACTATGGGAACCATGTGCCTATCCTCAGCTCTGTTTGGCCAGCAAGCCAATATCATGGCACATATACCAACTGATATTACTGTACCATGTCAAGAGTTTACTGAAGAGCAGATATGATCTACAATGTCAGTATATAATTGGAAATTTACAAAGGAAAGAGAAATGATATTTGAATTTCTAAACTTTGAAAAGCACCATCTTGAAGTGCTTTTGTCATTAAAGGGATGAGTTAGAAAGAAGTAGAATAGTCCAGAGCTGGGGAGGATTTGTGGATGAAAACAGTGGTTGCCTAGGAGATTTCCATTGGTCTTATACAAAATGCTTGATGCCTTCATGTTTCACATTCCTGTAAAACACTTGGTCTCAGAGAACGGCAAATTTAAATCTGGAAGGAAGCCGAGCTGAGATGCTTGTCTCTGAACTGACAGCAGTCCATGTAACCAGAAGCTGGGTACATTACCTCAGACTTTCCCTACCTAAACACCAACAATAGTCAGCTCAACAACATATTCATGATAATTATCTTTTGTCTGTGTAATGGTATTGATAAAAATAACATAGGTCAAGAATTGTAAATTCTTTAATTAGTGTTTAAAGCCCAAGACAGTTGCTTCATTCAATTCTTTTTCATAAAAACTACTCAGAACTTTGATTTTTTTAAAAAGGAAAAAAAATGTTATTGTGATTATATGCAACTAAGTCTGTCTATCATGCACACATATATGCAACTCATAAGAGTCTATCAAGAAATAATTAATATCCTTTGTTGTTGCGAGTCTCCTATTATAATTTTAATTGTATTTAACTCTCATTTTCTTGAATAGTTATGCAGAGAATAGGTGACCAGTAGTGTCAGAACATGGTCAAAAGAATAACTCGTAGTGAACAATGCCTTGGGGAACCATGAGAGAGGTTCCAGGAAAAACAAAGACAGAGGGCCTTTTATCCCAGATGCATTTTGTTCCCTGGATTGTTCTTGGATGTGATTTCTTGTCTCTTGTGTTATTCTTGTTGGATGTCATAACATAGCTATAGAACCCAATCTGGTGAAAGGACATGCCAAGTGTTGTCCTCAGTGTACCGCGAGTCTGGATATGGCATTCTGCCTTGCTTAATGCTTTCCCAGATATAGTCTATAGTATGTACCAGACAACTGTGTTTAAATCCGTCTGTCCTGAGAAAGTTCTGGGAAATGGCTGCTCTGTTAATAATTAGTGGGTGCTTACTGATGTTTATTTATATGTTTTTCTGGTCATGTTTTTCTGAACTCTAACAACCTTCCTTAGATCATTGCTTTCTTTGTTACATTCATGTATAAAAGTACACTGAAACTGTAGTAAGGTTGTCTACAGCATTAGACTGTAGTCCATCCCATTGTTTCAGGTCCTCAGATCCCAGGTACAGCAGACAAGATCTGCTCAGGTCGGCTGAAAAGTGGACAAGTGGCCTTTCCTAGAGTGTCTCAGAAAACTTGACAACAATCTGAACAATCTATACACGCTGTGATTCATCATATTAATGCTTATGTGAACTATATTTAATTTTACATAGTACCACGGCAGAGCCAAAATTGAAGACAGCAAAGCAACAACAGAGTACTGGTGTTAAAAGTATTCTACCGGGAATCTTGAGGTCACCTCGTGTCCCTGCTGGGAATAGGAACCTGTCACCAGTGCCTGTGTCTGGATTCCTCTACCTGAATCCCTCAAGATGAGCTTCCAGACCGAGCCCACACACCAGCAGCTGGCTGTGCAAGGGCTGCTGGAAGATGAAGATTTGGCCATCTCTTCTCTGGAGGACCTTCCCACAAGGTTCTTCCCACCACTCTTCCAGGAGGCCTTCATTAAGAGACAAACAAAGGTTGTGAAGGCCATGGTAGCATCTTGGCCATTCTGCTGCCTCCCTCTTGGGGCCCCGATAGATTACATCCAAGTGGATAACTTCCAGGCTGTGCTGGATGGAACAGATTGGCTGAACAATCAGAATGTTTGGCCTAAAAGGTATAGACTGCAAGTGCTCAATTTACAGAATAGCTACCGTGACTTCTGGGAAGGATGTGCTGGAGCACAGTCTGCTTCGTGGACCAAACCAGTAGATGCCACAACAGAGGGAAAGAAGCAGCAATTGAGGGTGCTAGCTGAATACACCCTCATGTTCATCCCTCTGAAGGACTACAGTCGTTACGTCATGCTGTGGCTCAAGCAGAGAAAAGAGACCACGCATAGCCATTTTTCAGGCTAGTTCAGAAATGAAATGAAAGTGTGGCCAGAGAGAGGAGTTGAATCTCTGAGGACCTCTCTGGATGTGCTCGGACTCACGTCCTTGGAAGATCAGTCTGTGCTCTTAACCCCCTTACCATCTCTCCAGGGCCGAAATAATCATGACAGGGTCTCATTTTGTGACATGGACAGGCTTGGAACTCACTATGTCGAAACTTCTGGCCCCGAACACACAGATTGGCCAGTTTTTGCCTATAGAACATTGACATTAAAGGAGCACACAGCCATGGCTGACTAATTATTTGTTTTTTATTTTTTGATGTTTTCATTTGTTTGCCCAGAATAAACGCAAAGAAGTGACCAAAAAAAAAAAAGAGTATTCTGCCAACCTCCCTCTCCAACAAATGGCCTCCACACTGAGTTCTCTTCTGATGCTGAGCTCTATAGAGTGGCGGCTGTCTTCTGGTTTCGGTGAATACTGCATTCTTACAGATTTGACACAATCTTTCCCATTGCACTAAAAAAATGCTACATTAGTAATTTCAAGGTTGCAAACCAAATGACTACAGAATGCTTTATGAAAAAAAGAGAGAAAGAAAGAAATTGGAGATCTTGTTTTTTAAGTAACTCCGCTTGCACCGAGTAGAGAAATCTTTGCCTATTCGTTTCATTTGACTCCTTTTTAATCTCGGTTTTTACGAGGACACTAATGACCCTCCCAGATTGTTGCCCTCCAGTGAAATAACAGAGCATTCATAGTGGCAGGATTCCAGTTGAAAGAGTTCTGAGCTCATTGTAAATCTTCCTGTTTTGTTGTTCTTCAAACAACAGGCTTTGCCATCTGCCTTATGCATTCAATGTTTTTTGCAGTATTTCACATGATCTAAAATACAGTTATTGCCATGCATATACTGGGGTTCCTGGAGTGTATTAATTAAGTCCAAAATATTGCACCAATGTGCACAGTGAAATATAACACAAAGGCCATGGTGTGCTCATCATTACCACACTCTCTGCATTCCACAATGACTGTTCTCCCCAAACTGGAGACAATTGGATTGTAGCTGCTAACAAAGTTAAACCTGAAGGCTTAAATTCAGGTGAATGAGATAAATTGAAACAGATCTTATTGCTCCCAAACACTCTCTTGGAAATAATAGCATCTTGACATTTTATCAGTCACTCAAGCGGTCATTCCCTGAGGTATCAGCCAGAGCTTGAAGGATAGAGCCGTAAAGAAAAGACTGTCAGTCATAAACATCCCTCAAAACCATGAAAACCACAAATGAGCCCTTAAGTAACGGGGGACGCAATACCCTTGATATTTCAACAATTACTTGCAACAGCGGGCTTTGTTCACAACCTCGGTCATTTTTACACAACCCTTACTTGTCAGACCAGAATGGGGTAGCAAGGGAGAGACAGAGAAAGAAAAGAGGGACAAAGAAGAAAAGGGAGGACATGAAGAAGGTCTGAAGTGATGGCACTGGGATGAGACTAAAGACTCAGGTGTATATTTAGAAAAGCTTACAGGAACTTTCCAAGGACAAAAGCCAGTGAAGACGGAGCGAAGGACATTAATATTATTAAGCTCGAAAAAGAGCTTTGAGCTCATTAGAAAGATGCTCGTAACACTTAGCTGTTTCCTCTGTGACTGTTGCTGATGTCAATTCAGAACGGAGAAAAATAGCAGGGAGCACACCGCAAGGAAGAGAAAATTAGAATGGATAAGAATGCGAGTGGAGAAAGGTGAAATGAATTTAACTTCATTACGCTTGAAGAACTTATCACTATGTTGTGGAAAGAGAAAAACTAATTTTAAATGAACTTTTGGTACCATTATCTTAGCAACAGAGACTCAAGAAAAGGAAATGCAGCTGAGTCACCTACACTCCAGAAACAACAAACACAGAAAGGTTAAATGCCCCAGAAATTATATTTGTGGACTTTCACAATACAGAGATTAATGGTTCCTCAAAGCAAAGGATAAATACTAGCCCATGAACATTATCAAAGAAAACACAACTGTCTCCCCTTTCTTGGTCTTATCAGATCAATTTTAAGCGGGTTTATCTTGGACTTTTCTAACATTTAGTGAGGAAAAATTGTGGGTTTTTTTTCTTTACTGTTCCCTCTACCCGTGTTGACTTTTTGATATTACCTAGGGAAAAAAACAATTAAAATAAATGGGTCTGTGACAGAGTGTTAATTTGGTTGTCTCGGAAGCAATTGGAAAGGTTCACTTTATGGCTATTTCCTCTTGTTTCACAGTTTATCATAAGAGTTGAGATTGAACAGAGGACTTCCGATGAGAAAGATGTTTAATGGCCATTTGGCTATTTACCCAGTCTTCACATAAGAACTACCTGAACAGATTTAGCTTGACATGAATCCACTTTCTTCCCAATAGCTCCCAGTCTATGGCAATCAGACTCCAACTGCCCATCAGATCTATCTTGATTATGCAACAGTAAGTAAAAGTAAACATGATATACATGAATGGCTTTCACTTCAGTACCCATGACATAAAATACAACTCCCTAGCTCCAAGCAGCTTAAGGATGAGCAAACACGGGACACAGCCCATTTTTAAACCCTAGGGAAAATGTGTAGAAAATGGAACCATTTTACCCAATAGCTTCTGGACCATGAGTACTATGAGTACTGAAACCCAAAGCTTCCTGATAGGGCATTAATGAATCACATGGGGACATGAAGGAGCCACACCTGAGAACTCTACTGATGTCATCATTAGCCTTGGGCTCCTTTGTTGGTCTGTCCTTTTCTTCACCTTAGTCCCACTTTATGACTTGGTTTCCCACCAACTACGGAGCCTGCTTGAGAGTTTACAAGAACAGGCTCACTTCTTGATATAAATCTACATACGTTTCTTAACTTTTTAATTCGCATTTTAAGCTTTTTTTCTTTCTTTCTTTCTCTGTAGTTACACTTCCAAATTCAGTTAGAAATTCAGAATATCTAAAGTTTTCAATAGGCACCAAACAAAGCAACACAATATTCAGTTAAAATGGTTCAAGTTTGAAAGAAATAAGTGACATTTTTGCCTCCTTAGATGAAGCATGTATTTTGTTTCCATTAAAAGGATAACGTATTTCTATCCTATGGTGGTATCTTGCAATCCGGCATCAATACAGTAATGTTTAGGTACTTTGGTTTCACTGACCTGTAAAACAATTTATCATGACCCCAATATTTTCCTTTGTGGACAATAAAGTACAAAATAGCATAATTCCACCCACATAGAAGCCTCCCGCAATATCACAACAAACAAAACAGCATTGTGGAAGACACACAAGCTTTTACCTACACAACGACTGCCCATTGATTTAAAACTGAGTACATCCACAGTCTGAAAACACAGGTCACAAACAAAGGAAGCTCTGAGGAGACCATTTCATGGGAACAAAAGGCCCATTCCCTTTGGTGCTCATCAGAGAGAAAGGAGGCATGTCATCTCTTGCTATCAAATAAATGGCACATTTTGGATCTTAGCAATAGTGACATTGTTGTTTAAAGCAGAAGCTTTACATAGAGAAGCTGGTTGGAATAGGAGGATGTCAAGATGAATAAGGACTTTCTATTCTATTCCCTCTGTGTGTGTGTCTCTCTGTCTCTCTGTGTGTCTCTGTCTCTGTCTCTCTCTGTGTGTCTCTCTCTGTCTCTGTCTCTGTCTCTCTCTCTCTCTCTCTCTTTCTCTCTCTCTCTCTCTCTCTCACACACACACACACACACACACACACACACACACAAAATCTGCATCTGGAGACTGGTAATACTTTGACAATTAGTATGTGTAAGATTTTGTTGCAAAAAGTTAAAAAGGGAAAAAAGCCTCATGTAGCTTCTAGCATACAGCTTTGTTTCAAGCAAACTTTTTATAAATTAAATTTATATCCTTTAAAATCAAGAGTGACCAGTCTATTCTAACCTGTACTCTTTCAACTGAAAACATACTCTTATCTCCTTTGGCCTGCAAAAACAATAAAGAGACATACAAAAGCAATGGAAATCAAAGGGTGTAATAGAAAACACCTGGCACCTGGAAGTCCCGACCCACTTCTAGTGAGACTGTCTATTCATGCTACCCTGCCGGACTGTCTTCTCACCACCCTGCTTGTTCACTTTCAGAATTCCCACTCCATAATCCAACTTTAAACCATGTTGATTGGTGTCTTTTCCTCATTGTTGTGGCAAAAAAATGCCTGACAAATACAGCTTATGGCAAGCAAAGACTGATTTTTGGCTCATAGCTTTTGAAGGTTTGGTCCCATGGCAAGGAACCATAAGCAGCATGGTTCATAACATGGTAGCCAGGGAGGAAATAATGAGCAAGCTACAAGATAGATCTAGACAGAACAAAACATAAACCCTGCAGACACACTCTAGCCATCTGCCTTCCCCTTTGACTCTTTAATTTTGCCATCACGGATACGGGTTCATTCAGGATTTTGGACACTCCCTAAGCTCAGAGACTTTAATTCGATTAATCATTCATTTTCATCTCTTGCCAGAACAAACATGACCAGAGATGCACTTTACTGACATTCTGGACCTTTAAAATCCAATTAAAATGACCATCACACAGACACAGACACAGACACACACACACACACACACACACACACACACACACACACACACTGCACATGAACACACATGCACACACCTCTGATACACTTGGTCCAGCTAACCCTCTGTCCCCGAAAACTGTATCTCAGTTTTCTGTTTTTCCCGTAGTTCTTTTATTGTGCTTGGACTCTTTTGTTATATACCAGTTCCCAACTTGGGAGAAAGTCACCAACAAAAAATCTGGTTCTGGAGTCTATTTACCTCCCAGAGGAAGATATATTCACTGAGCTGTGAGGTCAATTAGTCAAAACAGTAACAATCAATAAAAGAGAAGAAAAATAAAATGATTAAATGGGTAAAGGGAAAGAATCCAACAAGAGAGATAGGAAGCAAGAAGAATTTTGTGGCAGGGAGGAGAAATAATTAGGCCCCTGGTTATTAGCTGTCATTCAAATACCACAGTCACTATTAGGCAGGGCTTCCAGGGGTGTCATATTTCCAGGCACAACTGAGTAATAGGAGAGGTGATGGGATCATGTTTATTTTGTCTATTTCCTTTTCCCCAGTTCATGTTTATATGTATTCTTCTTTCTAAGCCTATCTATTCAGCCAAAAAGTATGAATGAGTCAACTCCTATATTACATTTATTTATAGCCTATGCTATTGTGATGACAAAGAAGAAAGAGACCTCTGACCCAATTCTTAATAAAATGTACCTGGAGATTGAAAATAGGAGAATGGTATACATATGAACAAGTAGATGAAAAAGAACTTGCTCCAGAAGTGGATGAAGTGTAAGAAGCGATGCAGTGTTTGGCCGTACACACAAAGGCCAAGACTACGATAAGAGTTTGGAACAGAAGAGCATGGTAATTCTGTGCAGAAGAAGGTGGGGCTGTGTTTTGTTAAGATAAATAAAGACTGGAAGAGGAGGGGGAGCAAGGGGAGTGCTGTAATACCGGAAAGCACTGAGGCTTTATGAGAAATAAGGCTGATATCTGATTATTGGGTTTGGTTTTGTTAGGGCACAGACTCTTCTTCCCAAACTTTCAGTATAGATTCTAAAATCCCAATCAAAGAGATGGACTGAGAATCACTCCTGGACAGAGGCCATAGCAGAAACGGTTAGGAAAAAGTGTGGAAGGGATCAAGAATTCAAGAGGTAAGGCATGGAGTCCAGCACTGGCTTTGACAACATAGCTAGGACAATGTAACGACCCAGGATGGGGAGCAGGAGTTCAGGGTATGCTACGTTTTCAGAAGAGAAGCAACTGGACCCAGCCAGGAGGTAATGGGCTATAGAACACAATGTCATCCATGTAACAAAGGCCAAAAAAATGCTCAAGAAGAAAGAGAAATCAGATCTGAGAGAATCAGGGCCCCTGGGAGGGGGTGTCAGAGAAAGTAGAATTCAAAGCCCCAGTCTCACCCTCCTCTCATAACTACAAGTGAAACATGGACACTTATCACATCACAAATAAATGATTTGAAAGCTGTGTCCTGGTCTTGGAGGCTTTGTGAAGACATTCACACCCCAAGTACTTAGTAAGAATGCACCTCCACATCACAGGACTGGGGGAGAGAACGTTACTTTGAAGTATCACCATGAGGAGAACTCTAGCTGTCTTTGACCCGATCACCCAGTCAAGCAATTATTAGATACGTATTGTTCCACATTATCAATGCAAGAGTCCCTCCTGTGAGTGGCCTGTTTGTGTAGGAGGCAGAGAGTGCAGTCTCAGGGCTGCCGGACTCCTATCTGAAGGGAGGGAATAGAGTCACAAGCTGCCCAGAGTCTCACTTCTGATACTAAAAGCAATGTAACGCTGGGAATTGAGGCAATGAAACTTTCCATTATAAAATGAAGCCAAGGTGGAAGCACATGGAGTTAGGGTCAGATGTTAAAATGCAACCGGTATTAAAACATGTCAGAAAGAGAGAGCGAGTGATAGGCTTTCGTGTAGAAACAATTTTGGGAGAGAAGTGAGTCAGGGAGATCTATCAGAAAGCTTTGGAGGTGACTAGAGCTCTAAGTGAATTAACAATGAGAATACAAACAAGTGCCTTCCTTTTATTTTATCTCCTGAGAAAATTCCACTCTACATGGAGAAACTACTACAGTCAATCCTGTCGGCTGCCGTCATCTTGCCTGGGTGATCATCACCATTGGCAGATCCTGTTCTATGCCCTTATCATCTCCATTCACCCTTGTCACTCACCGGCCTCTGTTTCAGTGTTTAAATGATACACAGAATGTCGACAGGAAAGAGTACTGATGTAATGAGTGAGTTCACAGTAAGAGCCCTGGTGAGTGAGTCTTCTTCTCCTGAAGTAGTCAGTAACTGAACTTACTCAGAATTCTGTAGTGACTCAGTCCTTGATGAAACTTAGTATGATGGTGAGTACCAGCCCCTGGAGAGCAAGCCAACAATCATTCAACAGAACTGATGAACTTGAAGACCCTTCTTTGCATGTTTTTATTTACTCTAAAGGCCTCAGAATAAAATTCCCTCCTGTCAAGGACAGTCCTCTGCCACCCTTCTTTGGCATTTTAGCCTTCTCTGGCCCTCTGGAGGAAGTTCTGTGGTCAGTATCAAATACACACAGGATTGAGTACATCAGACCACACCCTGTGTAGTCCTTAATATTCATTTCTAATTCTTTGTATTATTTGGTTTTGCAGGAAAGAACATGGCTAACAAGTGACTGCTTCTCAAAACTCCCTTCCATTTCATGTTGTCTTTATGTCTCACAGCATTATCTATAGCTTGAGTGGATCTCATTAAAAAAAAAAATTGCTCTACTCTGACTGCATTTGAGTGGCAGCTCATTTTTACCCTGGAATTTTAATTTTAATTTTGTGTTTGATTTAATACATTATGACCACACAAAAGGTAACTCTCTAATAGTATGGGTCTCTTGTTCTTTCTCTCTCTCTCTCTCTCTCTCTCTCTCTCTCTCTCTCTCTCTCTCTCTCTCTCTCATTTTCTCTCTCACCCTTTGTTCCTCCTCCCTTCTTATTTTCTCCTTTTTCTTTCCTTCTTTTCACCTTTTCTTTCTGTTTTTCTTTCTCCCTTCTTTCTTTCTTCTTCTCCTTTATTTCATGAGCCTCTAATTATATCATTACTCTGGTAATAATGCCTCATACAATTTAATACACAGAGTTTATCTACTATCAACCCCATCAGACCTATAAATATCTAGCTACCACTCATCAGCCATTAGCCAGCATCAACTGACTCTTCCTGATTAGCATTCCTGGCTCTCATAATTGAACTTGAAGATCCCACTCACTCCATGATGAGCTATAGAAAATCAGCTGAGCCCACTCTCAACACCCTCAGACGTATTTCCCAAGACCACCATTCTCCCACCATTTACAGAACTTTGGACATTAAGCAAGTTTATCAGCCACAAACATAAATTCAAACTTATTAATAGCTAGTCAAGAAAGGCTTTAATATGGCTGAAGAGATGGCTCAGTTGGTAAACTGCTTGCTGTGCAAAGACAAGAACCTAGGTTTGGATCCCCAGCATCCAAATAAAAGCCGGTGAGTTGTGACATGCCTATAACCACTGCTCTGGGGAGATAGAGAGAGGAGCTTACCACCTAGTTGAGTTAGCCAAATTGATGAGCTGGAGGGTCATTGGTGGTCTCAAAAAAAAAAGGCAGGGAGACCTATTGTGGGATGGTCTATATGTCAAATGTGTTGCTGATTGGTCAATAAATAAATCACTGATTGGCCAGTGGCCAGGCAGGAAGTATAGGCGGGACTAACAGAGAGGAGAATTGAGAGCACAGGAAGCTGGGTGAGGGAGACACTGCCAGCCGCCGTCAGGACAAGGAAGATGTAAAGTACCGGTAAGCCACAAGCCACGTGGCAAGGTATAGATTTATAGAAATGGATTAATTTAAGCTGTAAGAACAGTTAGCAAGAAGCCTGCCACGGCCATACAGTTTGTAATCAATATTAGTCTCTGTGTTTACTTGGTCGGGTCCGAGCGGCTGTGGGTCTGGCAGGTGAGAAAGACTTGTCCTGAGGTGGGCCAGGCAGGAAAACTCTAGCTACAGAGACCAACTGAGAAAGAGTTCTGACATGAACCTCTGGCTTCCACCTGCATACCTATACCATCTGTGTACACATGCATGCACCCACAAATAAATACAATAAACAAACAAACAAATAAGAAAGGCCTTAGAAAATCACGGAGTATTTCATTTTGGTGCAACCATCTCTAATTAGTACTGAAATTGCCAACACAGTGCAATGTGTTGCCTCTTTTTCCACACAAATCATTTAGGACTTCTTCTGCCTTCAGGGTTCTCTATTTTGGGTCACAAATGATAAAGCACACCAAGTTTTATTCATTTCTATCATAGTCCTAGGGATATTAAAAATCACATTCCACTTTTAATAGCTTCTCTGTCAACTCAGGTAGTAACCTTGTCCCACCTCTCATTTCTAACTGCCAGTCTAGCCAGTCTCTTAACTGAGAAGTTAACGCTGCAACATGGGACCTCATTTATTTACATTGACTGCAGGGAAGAGCTTCGCAGGATACATATGGCATTAACAAGTCAAAATTCATTGGAATTTTACAAATTGATGACAATACTATCTGACATTTCTCTATATTTTCCAGAGGGCTTTTTAATGTTCATTATCTCATTTGATCCTAAACTACCTTTCAAGAGAAATTTGGTATTATTTTGCAACCGAATGTATTTCTTAAAATGTGTTAGAGAGGCTCACTGGTGTAGCTGGTGTGTCATAGGTTAAAAAAACGAATTCTGTTGTTTTGATATTTGGACCTCGGAGTGGCCAAACTCTTGCCTGTGTTCCATCTATAAAATTTAAATATAGAAAAAACTCGAAATTCTGTACTATCTGTCCAAATTTGATAAGTGATTTAAATTAATTTTGGAAGGAATGGAAGAAGGGACAAAGTGAAAGAAAGAAGGGCAAAGAAAGAAATATGGAAGGGGAGAAAAATAAGGAGGGAATGAAACAAAAGAGACAGAGAGATAGAGGGAAATAATGCTTTCCTCTGGTTCATTCACAGAGGACGTTGAATCTATCTCACTCTTGAATGGTCAGTAGAATCTTCCTGGGCAGCAGGACTAAGAGCGTTGGCAGGACAAAAGTCATTTGTGTCTAGTTTTACATATACAAGTTGAGTTAATAAGGCATGGAGCGCAGACTCCAGTATTAGAGTAAGTTGAAAGTGCGGACTGGAGAGATGGCTCAGTTGTCATGAGAACATGCTGCCCTTGGAGAGGAGCCTGGTTTAGTTCCCAGCACTCATGTCAAGCACCTCACAACCACCAGTAATTCCAGAGGACCCGATGCCCTCTTCTGGCCTTCCTTGGCACCTGTAGCAACATGCTCATACCCACGTATAGACACACACTCACACACATAATTAAAGGTGTATCCAAACAAAAACTTCTAAAATCTGAGCTGAGATCGGGTGATGGTAGGAGTCTTGAGTTAAAGCTTCAGGAGTATAAATTTATGATCATTTTTATTTGCATAATTACATACTAATGGCATTGTATAAGTATTAATATTGAATAAAATGTAAGATTTATTTTTGTTTTATGTGTATGGATATTTTGCCTCCACGTACGTATGTGCAGCATGTGCATGCCTGGTTCCTGAGGAAGCCAGAAGAGAGTGTTGTATTCCCTGGAGCTGGATTTACAGTTGTGAGCTGCCATGCTGCTGCTGAGAAGCTTTTCCTCTGCAAAATCAACAGGTATCTTTAACCGCTGTGTCAAATCTCCAGCCCTATGTATTAATACTTAGTATATACTGTGTACTAATATTTAGGACAAAGGTCAAAAAGTAGCAGATAATGTGATCTTTGGACCTAAAGCCTTTCTGACTCTGCTAAACAACTCCCATTCAACCTTAGATCTCAGTCTTCATACTTGCATACATACAGTGCAAGCTGGGCGGTGGCCTTAAGACTTGAAGATCCTTGGTGGAGAAATACTTTTTAAAAGACTGTGATAATCACACCAAAAATAATTAAAATCCATTTCACCAGTTCCTTCATCTAAAAGTATTTCTTTTTCATTGTAATTGAGGATGGATCCTTTAAAAGTAGGAAAATACAGAAGAATGTAATAAAACATATTGTGATCATTTCTTTTTTAATTAAATGCTTTATTTAATATTAACAAATGCATATAATGTGTTTGGGTTCAATTCAAACTCATTCCCTCCCTCTAGTTCCTCTCAATCCCCCACTGACACTTTCTTTTCCCAACTTCATGCACTTTCTCCTCATTTGTGATTTAACCACCATTGGGTCGATTTAGTGTTTCCTGCATGTACATGGATGTGCGACCATCTGCCGGAGCATGGGTAGCCACTCAGAGCCCACACCCCTGAAGAAAAGTAACTTTTTTTCCCTCTTCTTGTAGCCACCAGTTATCAGTAGCTCCTCCTCTAGGGGTGGGGCTTCACAAACCCCTTCCTCAGCCATGCTAGGATTTTGGTTGGCTTGACCCTATAGAAGTCTTGTGCACGCAATGCCAACTAGTGTAAGTTGGTGTGTGTAAGTGTGCTGTTGCGATGGATCTACTGCCTCTGCATGGCCAATCTTTCTGCCATCTCTTCTATGATGACCTCTAAGCCTTGGTAGAAGAGAGTGGGAGAGGGATGTCACATTTAAAACTGAGAACTCTGAGGTCTCCTATTCTCTACATGTTGACTGGTTGTTTCTGTACTAATCACATCTACTACAAGAAAGAGGGAGAGAGAGAAACCAGAAGCTTCTCTGATGGAGGCTAAGAGATGCCCTGATCTGTAAGTATAAGGACAAGAATTTAGGTGTAGTTTATTACACTGCCCATTTAATAGAATAGTTCTTCTCTAAGGCTGATGACCTAGACAGCCACAGGTTTTTGGCTCACTGATCAATACCAGGCATCGGGTCCATCTTGTGAAGTGGGCCTTAAATTTAGTCAGAAAGTGCTTGGTTACCCCCATAGCATTTCTGCCACTATTATACCAGTACTTTTATACCATTATAGCTCACAGGGTTCACAGCTAGGTAATACTGATGATGACTTTTCTCCCTTGATAGGATACATAGACCCATACATAGACTATGAAAGGTAGCCAGTAGAAATAAGGCTCGCAAGTCAGTACCAGGTGAATTTCTCAGTGTCCTATGAATCAAGTATGTGGTGTGAACTGTAATGTTTAGGGGGGTCTATAGGACCCCACTGGCCAACACCTTGAAAAGAAGTAACCAATATCTAGCACTGGGACTTTTATTTGATAGCCAGTGGTGTCTAGGGGAGGTATTACCACACTTTATGAGGTAATTCCATTTAAACCCTTTTTCCACATGTATAAGTATATGTTTAGGAAGCTTTGCCAAAGGTGGCTTTCCACATATCATTTTCAAAGCTCTTTAGCATTAGTTATCACTCCCCATACTTCCTTCTCTGTCTTACCCTCCCACCCTCCACCTTCTTCCTTCCTTCCTGTTCTGTTATTCATCTTGCTGTCTCCATCCTTACTGCCTGTGTTCTATCTCCCTTTCCTTGAAGTCCCCCACTAGTTTCCTGCCTTCAGTAGGTACTCCGTTTTAAACACACACGTCTAAAGATCCAAAACGGTCATGTAACTGTTCCTTTAATAAAGAAATAAACCTGTAGTGTCTATATTAGTCAAATTCTATCTTCTTCTTCCTCCTCGTCTGCCATTCTTAGGGATTAGAATACAAAGCTGAGCAAAATGGGGAGGACTCTTTAGAATGTCCTTAGAAAATTATGTTGAATTCTGGTCCCTGGAGCCCACAGGCCACATAAGAGTTTATCAGCATCAATGCTATGAACATTTTAGGGGTGGGAATTGTTTCCTGTGTCAGATTTTTCTATGCCTTTAGAGAATTTATACCAGTATCAATGACTTCTATGCACTAGATTTCAGTGAAAACGGCCAAATGTATCTGAGATATAGCAACATACCCCTGTCTGGCAAGGCCATTCTTTCTGAGAACAATGGCACACGGGCAAGCAGCCTAGCGAGAGCTCCAATAATTGTTTTGAAAAAAAAAATATAAGAAAAATAAATGAACTTGGTTTTCTCTTTCCTCTAAGCTTCCCAAGTCATCAAACTTTGGTACATAATGCCATTTACCCAGGTGAACCCTACTCAAATCGGTAGCTGGACGTTTAAGTACACCACAGAAAATAAACCCCAGCCATGAACTAGTTAACTAATATTCCACAGGAACTTATAGACAATTTCCCCTAAGAAATTAATTCCTTTACAAAAGTACCCTGAGGACTCTAACACAAATCACTCTTCTTACTTGAGACGATTTATCATTTTTTAGAGCTTATAAATTATACACACCAAGCAGCAATTTTATACACCAACAAGCATAGTAATGCAGTCAGGAGGCAGAGCAGTTGAAGGGTACTCTCTTCCAACAAAGGTGGGGGGTGGTTAACTGCACTCTGCTTTAGAAGTCTTTCCAGGGACACAGCTTTGCTTTCTGTCTGCGCTGTCTTAATAGATTTCATCTTCCTCTAAAAGACAAGTCACAATCCTCCCCTGAAGACAGCCTTTATCATTAAGATGCTTCACTGGGGGCAGAGGGGCAACATCACTCAGTGTGTGACAGGACACGCTGACCATGTGTGACACTTTCCTTCAGGGCCAGTGTTTTGGAGAATAGAGGGGCTAAGGTAGAACTTGCAGAGGTTAGCTGGTCCCTCCTCCTGCCTCTGGGGGAAACTGAAGTTGAAAGCCATTTACGAAGGACAGTCATAACTTACCCTATTTTTATACTTCCAAAATGGAGTTCCATGTGCTTGTCTTTTATTTTATAGTGATTAAAAGAATGGGCAGTCCTACCATAGCCCACTCACTGTGCTCACCTCTGCTGTGCCAATCTGAGCATCATTCATAATGACCAAGAATTCAGTATTCAGTATCCATCCATTCAGCTCATAGAGACACATCATTTCTGCCTTCCTGTGCTAGAGGTGAAAAGGACTCACTCAGATGAAGGACACAAGCCATGGCCACCTTCATTGTAGTGTTTTCTATTTTCCCGTTATTTTGAGTAGCAATCTCTGCATCATAATTAAGCTGTACACCATAGATACAGATAGAAAATAATTACAGTATTTAGAACCAGAAGGCACCTTGAGATGTCTTTATACCTAAACTAATTTACACAAAGGAAAGCTGCATGAATCAGTTCTGAAGTTCTAATGCACAGCATGGTGGCAATTGGCTGTAATACTTGACACTCACTAAGAGACAGCTCCTGAGCATTCTTTAACTAGGCACACACAAGAGAATACCCACACACATGCATACACAGAGACATATTTGCACATGCATATATACACATTCATATAGACACTTATACACATGTAAACATGCACATACAAGCACACAGAGGCCCTCGTGAGCATATATATACAGACACATATGAACACACACCCACAAACACTTATGTGGCTATTGCATCTAAATGAATTTATGAACCTGTTACTTAATATGATTATGTACACCATTTTCTATTTTAGTGAACTATCAGATCATTAAGTTGTAGAACTTAAGAAAGCAAAACATGCCGGGCGGTGGTGGCGCACGCCTTTAATCCCAGCACGAGGCAGAGGCAGGCAGATCTCTGTGAGTTCGAGGCCAGCCTGGTCTCCAAAGTGAGTTCCAGGAAAGGCGCAAAGCTACACAGAGAAACACTGTCTCGAAAAAAAAAAAAAAAAAAAAAAAAAAAAAAAAAAAAAAAAAAAAAAAAAAAAAAAAGCAAAACATGAAATGGAAAAGGAGATTACTCAAGGTCATTCAGCTTCTCAGCAACCTGTGGTGAAAGCCAGGGCTGCTGGTGGCTGACTCAGTCCAATGGTCCTCCAATGGAGGTCATGCTGCTTCTCAGGAGGGCATCCAAAGCTCAGATCCAGTGTCACCAGAAACAACCAGGAGTGAAAGTCTTGTGCTTGGGTCAGAAGGAACATTTGTTTTGTGTTATCTTTTGAGGTTATTCTGAATCCATCCTTCCCTGCCCCCACCCCATTCCTAACCTCTTTCCTTTCCCCAGTAGTGTGCCGAATCCCTCTTCACCAGATCCCTCCACCTCAGCTGCGTTGTTCAAGTGTGTTTCGCCTTAGCACCAGCTCCATGCACTCTTCTCTGGGATTCAAATGGCACTGTTTTCAGTTGTGAGCTCTTCAAGATCAATTAATTTGTCAGGTCACTTTCCTCCTTGTGAACAGTAATAAGATGTCTGGGAAGGCTGGAAAATGTACGGCATGATTGCAGCCAGCCATCCCAAACACCCGTTCTTTTTGTTGTTTGGAGATATTTCGATTCTACCATTCCTCTTGAGAATCAGGAAGAACTTAAGAGCCTAAAGGCAGAAGATATCCTCTCAGAGGTCACAAAGTAACAAATGCAGATCAGGTCTCCAACTTGCGGTTTCAAAGTTCTCCTAACTCAACCAAGGGTCAACAAAACACAAAATTAGCAACCAAGGGTCAACAAAACACAAAATTTGCAACCAAGGGAGCATTATGGGGGCTGGGCACACAGCTCACCAGGTAAAAGTGCTTGCTGCCAAGCCAGATGACCTGAGTTTAATCCCAGGTACCCACATCAAAGAAGAAAAGAGCCAACTTCCTAAAGCTGGCCCCTGACATCCACATGCATGCCATGGCAAGTGTACATACCCCCCCGCCCCCTGCAAACATACACATATGCCCTCATGTGAAATAAATAAATTAAAATGTGATTTTAAAAACTTTTTAAAGATAGAATTATTTTTTTGCATTACAGGCTCTGGGTAAGCCCACTAAGCTTCAGTGAAACGTGTCTTCTGAAGATGTTAGAGTCCATCTTCTTAACCAATTTTGAGTTAATATAACTCTATACATTAACAGAAGGAGAAGGGGTCTATTTCATACTTCCAAAAATTATATATAACAAAGATCATGTTTGAAAGTCATAAATGTCATATTTGACTAACATTTTTAGCTTTTCAAAACACAATATAGACTGTCAAAAGCATTTTTAGCATTTTAATACTGGAGAAAACTAAGTCACAGATTCAAGGTGAATATAGAAAATTACACAGAGAGGGGATGCTAGAACCATGGCATAGAGTTAAGACATATTTGTTTCATAAGGTGCATAAAATTTTTTTGATATTTTTCTTGATATGGTTCCAAATATATAATATTCCCCCTTATGTCTTTATATAATGTCTACAATTAAAGACCTTTGGAGGCCAGAGGACACAGTACAGCAATGTTTTCATAATTACAAGCTTTTGTGAAAACACACAGATGTAAAATACCCAAGAGGGTGCTGTGAGAATGGGAATTAGAAAATGACAAATTTTTTAGTGTTGCTATTGATTTTTGTTGGTATTAGTTGATGAGAACCTACTTGGGTCATCTGAAGTCCAAAGTAACTCCTTAGCTGTAAGATCCACCTAATTCCCTTCCACTGTTTTACATCAATCTATGTCTTAGACCATAAAGAAATTGGTGTATGATGGATTGAAGACACACTGTAATTGAACTCTATGAGAAGCACCAGCAAGCCAGCAGGGGCACTGAATTCTCCTTTCAGGTATTTAATTCACATGAGTTGCTTCTGTTTGTCCATACCCAACTCTCATCTAAGATCAGGAAGTTTCACCATTCAGTTGAAGTTTTAGAAGATTAATTGAGAAGTTCTGAGAAGTGAGTTCCCCTTTCCCTGCCCCTTTAGTTTCTGGGAAAAAAGAAAGCAACCAGTTATGGATGCCATCTAAGCTTCCAGTATGGTAGCAGAGGCACCTTCTCAGACATTGCCTTTGAACAAAGAAGAGATTGGAGGATGGTCAGGAGAAAAGGAGTATCTTAGAGAAGACTAGGTATCTCCTCCCAGTGATCTCTCCTTAAAACTGCTGATCTCCACATGGACCTAATTAATGTATTATGGATTCGCTTAGGATTTAATTTGTTAAAATCTGGTTCAGTGTGCATAACCTGGAAGAATTGGAAACTGCAAGACATATCAATAAAAATGATGCTGAGCCTGACTTCTCTTCTTGAGGCATCAGGGCCTGATAGGTGCATATTCTCGGCACCCAGATCTCCAAACCACTTGTCTTTGATCTAATTTAATCATTTCAGCATCTGAGCAAAGAAAGTGTTATCAGAATCATTTTATAAAAGCCAAAACTGAATTCCAGAGTTCAGAGTATCTTGGCTAAGATTGGAATACATAGTTGACTGACTATAAATGTCCTTTACGTCCTATTGCATTGTTGGGGAAAAAAGAACAGCATACTTTTAAAATATGAATGAATTGCCTTCCTATTTTACCTTGAATTGTCTTCTTTAGACACAACTTTGCCTCTCCTGAAATGTTATTAATCCAATGTGTTAGAGTCTGTTTCTTCTCTTTTGGTGTCTAGTGCCCTTCATAGATGACCTCCGCCTGGCACAAACTACCAACCAACAGGCCAATTGTCACACCTCATCTCTTCCCCTTTATAAAACAGACAAAAGGCTATCTTTGAGACCCCTTTGGAAGTATTTTCATGCTAATCCAAGAATTACTGTTGTGTTTGTTTCCTGGCTGGTGCCATGTGAAACCATTCATGGGGCCTCATGGACCCTGTCTAGTCACATTCTAGCCCATTCTTGGAACATTTGGGGGAAATGCATCATTGCTCCGCTGGTGGGAGACAAGTCTGTGTCCCTGCCCGAGGCTGACAGCCAGTGAATCTATGTCCTTGATCGTCCATGAAAACATCTCCTGCCATCTCTGCCAGGCAGCCAAACACTCACAGAGAGGGGAGGGAAAAAGAAATTAACCCATGCACACTCACAGGGACAGAGAAAAAAACAGAATTAAAGGATCATCCAAGATAGACCAAGACCAGAGAGGAAACAACAACCTCATGTTAAATGAGCATTTTTCTAGAAAAGAATGGGAGAGTGAGCTGAGTACATTAGGCAGTATTGTGAGAACATTCAGCCTCCACATAAACACCTGGGTTGTGATGGTATAAAAGAAAGAGGAAGAAGTGTGGCAGTGTGGAACTAATTGCTACCCTGCTACTAACTAGCAGTAAGATTTGAGGTGGCTTGTTGAATGGATCCACTATGTATTAAAACAAAGTACCCAATACCACGGCTTAATGAGAGAGGATCATTCAGTGCATGTTTTCAGAGGGTCCATCCCATGGTTGACTGGTCCTCTGCATTTCAGGACACCTTGGTGCTGGAAGCATGTAGCAGAAGGGCATCTTCCCCCTGTGGTGGACAAAAAAAAACAGTAGACAATACCCATCCTGGTTTGAGTTTTCTGGTTCCCCCTTTTTGATTACATCTAGGCTCACATGCAACACTTGTTGTTTACATTCTGGGTGGATTCCCTGCTCACCTTAAGTCAATCACCTCTGGAAATAGTCTTCCAAACTCACCCAGAGGTGGGACTTCCTAATCCCTTCTGACTGCTGTTTAATCAAGTTGACAGTCCAGATCAACTGTCACGTGCTAGAGAGCTAGTGTTCCAAACACCACAGGACTCGGGTGAAGTTAGAGGGATACTGATCACTGGTGCACTTGATAAACAGCACAAACCAAGCAGCTGCCGCTTTGGGTCAGAGTATTTTAGCACAACAGTAACCAACAGGTAACTGCAACAAATGGCTTCTGTTTGGGCATTTTTACACAGGTGCATCTGCTCATATTTGACCCCATCCCCACTGCCCTCTCTTGTCACTCCTGGCCCTACCTGCATTGTTTCCCTTCCTCTCCCAGTCAGGCCAAAGTGTGGATTCTGTTCTTCATTTTTTAAATGTGTTCTTTGATAATTTCATGCATGTGTACAATATCTCTCAATCATATTCATTCCGACTAACTCCTCCCTCTCTTTCTCCTACACCCTCCCTCACTATCATCATGATATGTATATTTATATACTCGCTAAGTCCACTTAGTGCTGGCTGTCTGCACATAGAGTGAAGATACAAGTGTGTATAACTCAAATTCAATTCTCTTTTGGTCTGTAATCAACTTTGCTTCTCAGAAACAACATAAAACTTGAGCAAACTGATGCTCCTGAACTTAAAATGGGCTATGTGTTGACAAACCCAGTCACGAGTTGAAAATAATAGAAGTTAAAAATTTGACTCATACAACTAACATGTGTAATATCATAATTAGTCAAGCTTGTCTTAGCTGTAGTCAAAACACTTAAATACCCCATGCTTGAGCTTAGTTGTCTAATGCAAAACTTGATTCATAATAAAGAGTTGAGGATATGGGAGAGATCACTGAGTGGGTAAGAGTGCTTACTGTGCAAGCATGAGCTAGGATCCCAGAAAGCAAATAAAAGGCTAAGAATGGCTGTCCACTCAGTGCAACCCCAGAGCTGTGAGGGCCACACAGTAGGATCACTGGAGTTCGCTGGCTACCCGCCTAGCTGGGATTCAGTGAGAGACTATCTCAAAGGGCTAAGAGTGACAAAGCAGGATGCATGATGTCCTCCTCTGACTTCTTCCCATTTGTAAAGTGTGCACATCTACATGCACATGTACGCATAGACCACACACACACACACACACACACACACACACACACACACACACCTATAGTCACACACTTAGATAGATGATACTAGATAGAGAGATTATAGTTATGAAATAGAGTTAGATGAAAGGAAGGAAGGAAGGAAGGAAGGAAGGAAGGAAGGAAGGAAGGAAGGAAGGAAGGTAGTGGAAAATCTTGAATTGTGATTGAAATCTGTAACTCCAAACCACTAGAAACGAGGTACACTGAAGATTATAGATGGCTTACCCTTATGCTCCAGTGGTGGACATAAGCTGTATTCACACCACCACCCTGTGTCAAAGAGAGAGTATCCATCAAGCACCACAAGAAAATCAATGTTCCAAGTTTGAATTCCAGTTTCCACTGGATTCACAACGCTGTAACTTGAAAGTTGAAGACTCACATCAAACCGTTTTCTATCGTAACTTGTTTTGCTTCTCTTTAGCACATCTTGGGTCCACAGAGTCAGAGTTCACTCATTTGGTCAAAGGGTCAACCATAGGCTCATAAAAATAACAAAGTCCATACCAGGATGCCTCGGATCTTCACAAACCAAAGACAGATGCTCCTGAGGGGATTTCCTCCCACGACAGTCCTGCAGTTAGCTGAAGAGAGATTCTGGGCTACCCTACCCCCTCAGTTGTTATCAGAAGTCCCATAACCAAACCCAAGATGCTCAAATGTAGGGACCCAGTGCACAAATAGCAATCTGTGCCTCTTCTCAATATTAGATTTTTGTAATATTGCTGGTCTGGCTAAAGTTCCTTCCTTCTGGCTTTATTTCTGAGCGATGACTCCAGCTAGTAATGAGTCTTTTCCTTATAGCCCTATTCTCAAGCAGCCATAATAATGGGTCCCAGGCACCAGGCTTGGGATTTAAAAAAATAAATAAATAAACAACCCGGTTTCCTGTCTCCTTTCATGCTGGAAAGGGAATCTGTAAATTATCAACTTAATTTTTCCTCTGGACTCACACCTATTTGCTGTAATAAGGATTTCCTCCCGGGTTTCACTGTGGCGTGTGGCAGGAAGGGGGATTTGGGGATTGGTGTTGCCATCCTTCTTGGAGCACATTTTCCTTCAGCAAGTCTGCTATCAATTCTGTGAGCTGAAATAGCATTTTAATATGTTATGTGCCGGTCAAGAATATTCCGTTCAGCCGACTTCCACCTCTGCTGTGTTTCTGATGGTATTTACCACCCATTTTCCTCCTGTCTTAACCACACGTCTTATTTTTAATTCAAATGCACACTGTGCTCTTTCAACTGTGTCTCTAGTTTTACCAAACATTAGTCTAAGATAAAAAGGCAGAGCTGGGGAAAAGAAGGAAATGGTCTCCTCTTGCCCAAAAGACCATTTTAATGAGTATTATTCTACAGTTGCGGAGATGCTCTTGACCTCCTTGGCCTGGTAGGATGTGATTTCTTGACACTCAAAGTACCGCAAATGCATTTTCATCAGAGCTGTGTAAGGTGGCCGCCAGCAAGGGGATTTCTCCAGCATTTAACAGAGCTGTCGATTTGCAACACAAAGTGGGGTTTTGTTTACCCTTCCCCTCTGTCCTGAGCACGGTATTATTCCAGAGGCATTTTGGCTTCTGCACAAACTGTCCGTGACCAGAGTACTTTTCAGCATGTTTAGGATCATAATTGGGAAAAAACAAAGTATGCTTGTGGTAGAAGACAGCTAAAAGGTCAGGTGTGACCCCATGGGGCCCTTTCTGGGGTTTGCATAACACAGATATCTAAAGACCTTGTTGATTCTCCAAAGTTCCCAAGCCCTCCTTGGCCTTCTAGGGAATCTTTCCTCCCTGCCAGCGAGCCTCTGCTGCAGAAGTAAGCCTGACCAAATTGTCACTGAGCACTTAAGGTATGTCTTTCCTCTATGCTCATTTTTAAGATGGAGTCCATTATTGTAAAGATGGATACTGTAAACTGTTCCTTCTGTTACACCATAGCTCTGAGCAGAGAAATTTGTGTTTTCTGCCAAGGAAAAGAATAGCATTTATTTGATGGATGCTGAGCAAAGGGTATTCACAGTTCATGCTTCAGGGCTGAAGCCCTTCCCACATCAGGGAAATCATTTGTGCACTCTGACTTGTACAACTGGGCACATACACTATCTGGCCATCCTTCTGGCTGCATCTCGGCGTGGGCTGAGGTCACCCACCACCTCCAGGTGCCCCCACCTCTTCTCAGCTCCTGAATGTGTTGAGAGAGCATGTCTGCTCTCCCTTTCCTGCCACTCTCCCCTGCAAACTTTAAACCAAGGGTGTTTCTCACATCCAGCTCTCCTCCACCAAATTCCTGTCCAGCTTCCACAGTATCCCAGGCCCTTCTAGAACATACCCACAAAACTGAGAGAACCGAAGAAGCTTAAGACTGTGGGCGGGTGGTAGCTTCCCAGGTATTGACACAGGCTCAGTCAAGTGTGTATCCTAAATAGATGAGAAACAATAAAGTACCATTCATTGATACTCAGTTTATTGGTCTTCTGTGGGAGCACTCTTATGCATAGGAGTCAGTGCATGTTTGTGTGTATGTTTATGTATGTATACAGGCCAAACCTCAGGTGTGGATCTTCAAAAGCCTTACTCATTGACCTGGAGTTTGCCATGTAGCATAGTAGGCTGTCTGGGATCCACATGCCTCCAATCCCTAGCACTGGGATTCCAAGAATCTACCACCATGATAGGCAGTTTGATCTGGGTTCTGGAAATGAATGTGGGGTCATTGTGCTTGTGAGCAAGCATTTCATAGACTGAGCAGCCTTCCTCACCCAGTTTACTGAACTTTAAGAGGAAATAACGACGTGTGCCTTGAAGCACACTGCTGTGCGAACAACGGAAGCCAAAGGTCAATGTGTGGTCCATAGAGAACACAAGTTAGATGGTGTTTCACGTTGCTCTAGAGAGAATCCCAGCTGGTGATGCTAGCAGGAACTTGCTCAGTAACTTCTGCCAAGTCATTCAAATTTTCTGTGAGTTCATGTACAAAATACGAAAAACAAAACACTCCATCCGCCCTTCCCTGAAGGATTACTGGAAGGATTAAATGAGATGTTCATTAAAACAGGAATTTTGCAATGCAAAGAAAGCAAAAGTATTGCCAAGAAATAAAGTGTCATTATGCTTATGCTTACTCTTCGTAACTTTGAATTCTAGAAATTGTGCCTTTTAAAATATCATCTGCATTAACTAAGCCTATCTGAAAATATAATTGTACCTTTTAATCACATGCAGACACCAGTCACAATGCTCTGGTTCTGGAAAAGCTGGTGCTGTATTGTATCTTGAGTAGGTTTGCTCCCACAGCTGGAACAAAAAAAAAAAAAGACATCTCAGTGCCTTGGGCTACTCATACTATGGTTGAAAATATAATTATGTTGCCATTAGTCAAAGCCTTGGGTGAACCCCTGTGACTGGTTTCTGTTGCTCACTGAATCTCTGAAAGCACCCCGAGTTTCCAGATTTGTCATTTCTAATACTCATGGTGTATCACACAGCCTTGTTCCTCAGTCTTCCTACTGCTGGCCTCTTGACCCTCTTGACCATCCCCCAGCACACACTCTACTGAACTCCACTGCCAAGGTCATCCGGGATGGAGAGTGGTAAGGGACAAGCATTTCCGGTTTCTCACCCAAGCCTAGCTTCCTCCCCTGGGTGTAAGTTCTCAGGCTCCTGCTTCAGAGTTTGCTCCTGGTCTAGACTTTCACTGTCGCACTCCACCCTGTTCTTGGTTCTAGAGCCATTTGTCATTACATATGAGAGTTTGCATCCTTTCTCTGGGGATTTGTCACAATTCCTCAGCTGAATTCAAATCTATCAGAATTCGGAACTACTCTTTCTGGCTATAAACGGCAACAGTCAGATCAATCTGTTTCATTCTATATTATGGGATTTAAGAAATATGCTAGGAGACAAAGACCAAGGTTTGAGTTGTGTGTGATCCTGCCTGTGCCTCTGTCTTAGTGTTCCATCTCTCTGTACCTCCCTACCTCCCTCCTCAGGACATACTGCTACTGATAGCCTATGAGGCAGTTCCTAGACCCAGGCACCTGCCGAGAATAAATCCACCCAAGATCCAACCACAGCTTCCACGTGACAGCTTAGCTCATGTGTCCTCCACTGATTACATAACAGTAAGAAAGGCGTAGGAATTACTGACAAAATTTGAAGAGCAGTAAGACATTCTGAGTTGGAGAGCCTGGAGGTACTCTGTATGGATTCCAGCACTGCCCTCCTTACTGTTGGAGGTCTCTTGGGGTAATATGGGCCATAGAGTCCTCCACAGCCTTTGGGTACTGTCAGGCTTGGCTGCTGGCTTCAGATAAGAGTTAGTCTCTGATGATGCTGAATGCTTCTCTCTACCTACCTGCATAGGCCAGTGCTGTTACTTAGACTTTGCATCCCAATCTACTCTCAGAAGGTATTGCTGCTTTCCTGGGTTCCATGGCATCAGGAGGCACCCAGAATGCTTCAGCTGTATCCCATCACAAGATCTACAACATTCCTCTTGGTTGAGCACTGTGGCCAGGTCTGGACTGGGGGCACAAGGTGGGGGCGTGTCTTTGTACTACCTGCCCAGCATCTTGATTGATAAGGGTAAGAGTATCTGTGGCCACCCTTTCATTTCCTACACCTCTCATTAGGCACTTTCATTGGCTCAGTAGATAAGAGTGACAAAATGCTTGGGTTAAAAGGGAAGAGTCTGAGATGGAAGGAAGCCCCTGTGTTTCTCTTCCTTTCTCTGTCTAGGTCTAACTACATAAAGTTTCAAACCTAGGATTCTCATGCCTTCTCTATTCAGAGATCTGAGAAGAACCAGCTTTTCCGTCTTGTGGACATCATCCCAACCACATAGTTTTGATGCCAGCTTAAATTTACTATGCTTAGTTCTTCTGGACTTTAGGATCCTTTTCTCTAGGAGACTGCTATTGCATTCACAGAAATTGACCTTGGCACACCAGAAAACCTGAGGATGGATAGACAGAGCTGCAGGAACCTCATCTCTGTTTGGGATCTTGCCACACAATCAGAATTAAAGAGAGATAACTGGATTAGACATTATACTACAACTTTAAATTAAGCAGGATTTCTCTCTCATCATAAAATGATCAAAAATCACTACTCTTTGGCAAGCTCATTACATAGTCAAGGAGGATTACATTTTGAGACCATTTTTTTTCATAAAGAAGAGACTAATATTCTTTGGTAGATCTGCCAGACATTTGAGTAGTTTGAAACTGGATTTGTTTCTAATGCCTACCCAATACAGAGCTGATAGGCTCATTGATGATGGCAGGTTGATGAGGCTGGGACAAGGAAGCAGGGAAGGGCTGAAGTCCGAGCACCGCAGCGGAATGCTGTGAAAGTGAAATGTTGGTATTGCTAAAGGCATTGTCCTAAACTGTTTCTCCCAGAATCCCCTGGAAGAACTGACAACTGTCTGGCCTTTACAAAATGAAATTGACATTTACAGGCTGCGACTTAACAGAAGCTGAAGGGAGGGGGTGCAGATGCTGTAGGCAAAGCCAGGGCCTAGTTCCCTGCATCCAGGAAAGCAGGCCCGTAACTCTGTGTGAGTAATGGGTCAATATCCAATATCTCCAAATCAAAAGCTGAAGGCTTCTTGAGTCCGCAGAGCCGGAGCCTCCTTCAGGGGGTAAGAATCCAGCACCAGCCTTTCAGAGGAAGGAGAATTGCCAGTAACCTTTAATCTATGGAAACCATAGACAACCCAAACATGACAAATAACTTCTACATCAATTAGCACCCTCACGTCTAAAGGGTTATTAAAAAAAAATAAATAAATAACAATACTCTTGGAAAAGATGCTGTAGTTCAAACCCTGCCCGTTTGGATTCAGAGGCAGAATTGGTTTTTCTAGGTCAGGTGGGCAGGGGCTCTCGGAAGCCGGCTCTTTTCACATTGACTGAGGATCAGCGTGTCTGTATTCTTCCTTTCCTCGGGCTGTGCAGATCTTGTTCGAACTGAGAGGTAGCGTGTCTGGGTACTGTGCTTCCTGCATTCTTTTATGTTTTTTTCAACAGAGATGAGCCTGCTAAAGATACAAATAAAGCGAACTCAGCTTTAAAATGAATTTTTAATAGGTGATTGATTATCTAATTAAAAGAAATTAACTAATATTTATATTTTTACTGGCTAGGAATAAAATGTAAACCAGTGAGAGGAAAAAATAAAATTCAAGTGCATGTGGTACTGTCATACTTTATGTGAATATTAAATTGAAGATATAGAAAACAATTTTAATACTTTTATTTCTTAGGTTGTTCATACAATATATTTTGATCACACTCTTTCCCCTCCCCCATACTGATACCCTCCACCCAACTTCATGTTCCTTCTTTCTCTGAAAAAGACAAGCAACAGAAAAGCACAAAAATAACTTTCAAAACTAAACCGAGGATGTAGACAAGATTGACAGTGGTCCTTCCCTCGGGTCCTGAGGATGAAGGAAAGAATCAGGGCTAAATAAGCTTCATCTCGCCATTCTAACATGTTGAAAAGAAGAATTAAAACTCATAATACATTTGTGTAATTACACAGAGGAAAAAAATGATATAGCCTTCTTTTTGTAATCTTTCTTAAACCCTAAGAGAAAAAAAATGTTGATTTTAGGTGATTATTATTCCTTTACATTTTTTTAAACATCTTATCGCATTTATTTATTTAATGAGGGTGGCATGTGTGTATGTAAGTGTGTGTGTGTGTGTGTGTGTGTGTGTGTGTGTGTGTCCACGTGTGCGTGTATGTGCAGGCACATGTGCGCAAACATAAACATGCTAACACACGCCATGCTGTGGCATGTAGAGGTCAAAAGAATCAGTTCTTTTCTTTTCTCATCTTCAGCCATGTGGTCTCTGTGGATCCAGGCAACCGAACTCTAGTAATGGGGTTTGTCAGCAATCACCCTGCCCGCTGAGCCATCTCTCCAGCCCACTATACCTTTTGCCTCTTTGTCTTGTTGTGGTCGTTGGTTGGGACTGTGGAGTTCTTACTTTTCAAATGCTGTGGGTTGAACCCAGGCCCTCTCATGAGCGTCGGGTAAGTGCTTTACCACCAACCTACACCTCTAATTCTACTTTGCTTCGAAAAGTGACATTTCTAACCCTGTTCTTAGCAAGACCTTTATTGCCAAATCGAAGAACATCTATCACTATATCTTGTGTAGATGTGGGGTCAAGCTTGATCCTGGCTTATCTGACTGAGCCAAAGTAGCAGGAGGTGGGCTTCTTCTTAAGGAGCAAATGTTCTTCTGGTCCTCAGGCAAGAAGTACTTTGGCCTGAAACCACCCCCTAGGTGGAAGTTCCTTTTATTACATATTTTTCATTTACCTCGATGTCATAGTTTTGAGAAATTATTTTAAAATATTTTTGTATGTTATAAATATAAGAAAATAAAAATAACTCAAAATTATATACCATTCTCCACTTACAAAGACATTTTGTTTTGTTTTACTTTGTAAGCATTTATTTTATTTATTACTATTCACTTTAGAAGGTGCTAAGGTTGGTGTTCCTTTATGCATTTGCAAAAGAGAAAACTGAGTCCCCAAAGATTAAATAAATTCTTCTAAACCACAGTAAAATGTAAGGACTAATAGTAGAGTTCAGGTCTGTCCTTTCTGAGCTGTCTATCCATCTATTCTTTTTCTCAATGAACATATATTAAGCACTTACCACAGATGTGGGGTATTTTGGATTGTTTTGTGCCTCTGGTAACTGTGCTTCTATAACTCCTCATCCTGTTTTTATAAGCCACGGTTATAGACTCAATCACCCACCATTGCCTTATTCTGCCCTTCACTTGCTCAATTAATGGTAAAGTCCTTATGAAGTTCCAGAATTCTAAGAACCATTTTTTTTTCAAATTCCAAAAGTATATTTAAAGAAAGTCAGTCTTTCTTACTTAACCAGTTTCTGATAAATAATCTACAGAGATGGAAGCCTAAATAGAAAATATTATCCCATAGTCTTCCACCTATAATAAAGAGCTAGAACTTTACATCATATACATGCCCTGTGTCTGCAGCCTAGAGAAGACATTGGAGTCCCACAGCTGAGTGGAAGCCTCAAGAACATCCTCAGTGCCTGACTTATACTACAACTGCTCTAAGCTTCTGAGTGTGATCCCTACTTAGAACTTGTTACATACTACTAAAACACAGTCTTAAAAGGCCTCTGCTTTAAAGAACACAAAATTCTCACTTCCAATTGTTATGATCCTGTTACATGCAATGTATTGGAGGATATTATAGATTAGCAAAGTAAAGCCTGTAGGCATCCTCCGTCTTCTCAATGCAAGTTGCACCTTACAGGTTACATGCTATCTCATTTGGGCCTCATAGTCTAGCATGACAAGCGCACATTTGATTTCTAAATAAAACATTTAAATCCCCTAGCATTTTCCAGCTGTGTGACCACAGGGGATTACCCCAGTCTCACAAAGCTTGGATCTATCCCTTTGTGCAAACCATGATCATGGGGTTCTGGGAAGACTGAAAGACAATTCATATAAAGCATCTAGCAATGTCTGACACAGAGAGAGATTCTGTCTACAAATGCCAGATGTTCCTATAGTCAATTGTAACTCCCCTGTCAGATAGATAAGACTTCTATTATTTATACATTAAAGAAAAGAGTAGGGAACAGAGCTGAGAGAAATGGTATTGTTTGTAAATGGTGGTAGGCCTAGTAAGGACATTAATTAACAACCATTCCTACTGGTCCAGTAGCAGCCCCATATCATACCATCTGTCTACCCACCAAGGAAACAGGAAACTAAGAAACAAGAAAATTGAAGGGAAAATGACTGTTGCCCCTGGAGGAGCTTGCTTTAAGAACATCTGACCTTGCTTCTTGCCTACAAGTGGACATATATTTGAAATTAGGAATTAGGCTTAGTTTTTATTCGAGGCTAGTTTTCACACAAAAACTTATGATTACGTATTCTTATTTGCAAACAATACAATTCTATGCCTAAGAGACCTTAAAGACCATACCAAAAAATGTTTAGGACTGATTAAACACTTGCAGTAAAATTGGAGAACGCAAATCAACATACAAGGATTATTGGCCTCCAATATACCAGAGGCAAATGTCCCGAGAAAGACACAGGAAAATCATCCCATTCACAACAACTCAAAAAACTTCCTGAGAAAGACACAGGAAGATAATCACAACAACTCAAAAAACTGTTTGATTTAAATAGAATTTATTTAAATGGTAGAACTACATTATCACAGACATGAGATGGGCGAACTGCAGAAAAGATTAAAACATGACCTTCTATATTAATTATGAGAATGTAAATTTTAAAACTCTTAAGGCAAAGAAGGCATGTTAGATGGTTTAGAATAGACATTCAGCTGGGAAAACACCTTTTGAATAAACCTAACTAAGGAAGTGGGAGATGTCTACAGTAAAAATGTTTAAACACTGAAGAAAGGAAGAAATTAAAGAAGACAGTAGAAGACAGAAAGTCTTCCCACGCTCATGGATCAGCAGAATTAATATTGTGAAAATGTCTCTTATCAAAAACTATCCTCAGATCCAGTGTCATCCCCATCACAATTCCAATGGTATGCTTCACATAAATAGAAAAAATCCTAAAATTTATATGAATTTAGCACAAGAAGCACCAGATAGTGAAGTGTGATCCTAATTAGTCTTATCAGTAAAAACCAAGAGTCAAATATCAGGGTAATAACCTGAAAGATCAGAGAAGCAGAGCAGCAGCCACTAGAGACTTCTTACCTCTACAAATCCTCAGATGGAAATGGGGGCCGAGATCCTGTCTCAACCTGACTTATATCCCTGTCTCTACTTCCTGAGTGCAGGGATTAAAGGTGTGTGCCACCACTGCCTGACCTCTATGGCTAACTAGTGGCTAGCTCCGCCCTCTGATCTCCAGGCAAGCTTTCTTTGTCAGAACACAAACAAAATGTCACACAACAAGACAGATAGAGGCTGAATTGAGAACAACTAGGAAGGCATCCTCGGACCCGAATACATGGTGCACTAGAGAGTCACAGTGACAAAAACAGACGTGATGTCAATGGACGGAACAGTGGAACCAGACGTAAACACACACAGCTACAGTCTCCTTTTTTTTTTTTTTAAACAAAGTTGTCCAAAACAGAAGCTGAAGAAACAAGAGCCTTGAAAACAAATGGTGCTGGGAAAACTGGCTATCAGCAGACAAAAGAAAGAAATTCCACTCCTGTCTCTCAACCCCTTACAAAAATCAGTTCTAAAAGGATCTAAACTACTAGTATAAGACCTGAAACTTTTATACTATTTGAGAAAAAGCAGGAACAGTCTTTAAGATGTAGACATAGATACAGAGTTTCTGAAGAGAACTCAAATAGCTTAGGAAATAAGATTAACAATTAATAAACGGGGTTATATAAAATTAATAAGCACAGCAAAGGAAACTGTCAATCAAGTGAAGGGACAGATGATAGAATGGGAGAAAATCTTTGCTAACGACATGTCTGAGAGAGGATTAATACCAAGACTATGTTAAGAACTCCAAAAAACTAAATTCCAAGAAATCAAACAACCCAATTATTAAATGGGTTAATAATGAGAAAGATGAACTACAAATAAACATATTTTAAAAAATGGTCCACCTCACTGGCCATCAAAGAACTGCAAATGAAAACCACCCTGAGATTCCATCTCACCGCAGTCAGAATGAACAACATTAAGACAACAAGTAACAAATTCTGGGAAGAATGTGAAGAAAGGGAACCGTTGTACACTTCTAGTGGGAAACTCTAGTGAACAAACCACTGAGGAAGCCAGTAGGAAGGTTTATCAAGTAAAACTAGAATTACTGAGTGTCCAAGATATACCACTCCTGAGTACACACCTGAAGGTATATGATGGTATCTGTCAGTAAAGGAGAGGATGAAGAAGATGCAGCACATAATTGAAATTTATTCAGCCATAAAGATGTTATACCAGTTGCAGGAAAATGGATGCAGCTGGAAATTGTTTTATTAAGCAAATGAATTTAGAAATTATCTCTCATTTGTGGATCCTAGATCACACACCCATATTAGAGCTCTCTAGAGTAACAGAACTTATCAAATGAATCACTCTATGTATATAGAAAAGGGATTTATTAGAATGACTTTCAGGCTGTGGTCCAGATAATCCAACAACAACTGCCCATGAGCAGAAGGTCCAAGAATCCTGTTCAGTCCACAAGGTTGAATATCTCAGCTGGTCTTCAGTACATGCCAGAATTCCAAAGAAGTAAGTTCTAATACCAGTGAAGGAACAGGAGTGCTAACAAGGGGAGAGCAAGCCGGCAGAGAGAAGCTTCCTTCGTTTGTGGACTTATATAGGCTCCCAGCAAAAGAGGTCGTCTAGATTAGAAGTGGGCTTTCCCACCTCAAAGATCCAGATTAGGAGTGGAAATCCCCACTTCAAATTGAGCAAAAATCCCTCACAGTTGCCCCCCTCTATTTTGGGGTTTTAGTTAATTATAGATGTCATCAAGTTGACAACAAGAACAGGTATCACAAGTCCACCACCCCTTGTCAACTTGACACACAATCATATCTCCTAATGCTGTGATTAATTTCCAAATGGAAATCATAGCCAGGTCATAATTATACCTAAACATAGTATAACTATCTCTTGTATGACTGAGTAAAATTGTGTGTGTGTGTGTGTGTGTGAGAGAGAGAGAGAGAGAGAGAGAGAGAGAGAGAGAGAGAGAGAGAGAGAGAGACAGAGACAGAGACAGAGACAGAGACAGAGAGAGATGAAATTATATGAACAGATCTCTAGAAAATGAAGGATAAACTGGGAAGGGTAAGGTGAAAGAAAAAGAAACCTACTCCTAGGGGGAGGTCAAGGTACATTATATACTTATGCAAAAGTGCCCTTATGGAGACTGTTACTGTGTACAATGAATGCAGGTCAATAGAAATGATTGTGGGCTTTTTAACACCACCCTGTGCTGGGGTTCTTTTCTGTGTATAGTCAAGATTGGTCTTCAACCCACCAGTATCAGTCCTCTTACATCAGTCCCAGGTGTGTGCCATCATGTCTGACCACAGACATATATTCAAAGTATAAACACTTTTCATTAATGTACTCAGAAGAATCATGAATGAAGCAAAATGTATGCCCAGGTCCATGACAATAACCTAGGTCTTGTCATCACACTTAACATCAGAATAAAAAATATTGTGATAGTCTCATAGATTCCATCTAAGGCAATTCTCAGTAATTTGCAAGTGCCTAGTGCTTCACATGGCTGGAAGACCACACACTGCCCATAGGTATCCAGCTATGGTTTTAATGGTCAGCAGACAGACATTGGCAGCATCCACCAGATCCTGGCTTTACTGCTACTCAGAAGAAGAGAAACGAGGTCAGAAATATGAGGTCTTCCAGATTTAAAGGGCCTGTGACAACAGATAATGTATGGTAAGAGCACACAGTCCCTGTAGGCATTTCCCAAGACAGCGACAAATGACACTGGAAAGGAAGAGCTGAAATGTACAGGATCATTCCGGAAGTTAGAGATGTCAAGAATGTGGAGTCATTCCCAAGTTAAGTTTCAGGTAATAACTAAAGCCAGTTCAGGAGAGAAATAAGTGGTCAGAGCATGACAGCGGGACCACATGAGCTTTGGGTAAGTGCTCAGGGCATGACAGGGGGGCCACCCAAGCCGAGAGAATCACACATCATAATCATGCACATTGGATGTCAGACCTGAGGCTCTAAGATTAATGTTTTTCCTGATGCATTTTTCTAGCATTATTCTAATCCTTTCTTTTTGTTCCCATGTTCCTCCCTCTTGTAATGGAAATGCCTACTAGGTGGCATTGTGTGTAGGAAGTATGTCATATATTTTTTTCTTATTTTACAGAGGCTCATGGCTAAGAGTTTCAGGAAACTTTGAACTTGGACTTTTGAAGGATGTTGACACTTCAGGAACTCTTTGAGGTTGTTGGTCAAATGCATTTTTCAAAATGAAATGTTGATGAGCCTTTTGGTGGGGCAGAGAGTAGGATCCAATGGCTTGAATGCAAAATGGCTTGTATCCTGAAGGCTGGTTGTGAGCTGATAGATTTTTAGAAGGTAATTAGATCCAGAGAGCACTGGTTTAACCAATCAATGTGTTAATTCTTTAGCAGACTTAAAACATGACACCATTTTCAGGAGGTAACAAAACAGAAGAGGTGAGGGTTTATTTGGAGAAAGTAAGCTACAGGGGATTTAACTTCTTTCTTCTCCTTCCCCTACTCCAACCTTTAGATCCACACTCTTCTACTACCATGATATTCTACCCTATAATAGGCCCAGAAGCACAGAATCCAGAGACTATGGACTGATTGCTCTAAACCTGTGAGCTAAAGGACTTTTTTTTCTCTTTAAAGCTGTTCTCTAAGGTATTTCAGTCACAGTGACACAAAAAGTAAAATAATATAGTCTCCAAAAGCTAATTGAATTTTTTTTTTTTGAGACAGGGTTTCTCTGTGTAGCTTTGCGCCTTTTCCTGGATCTCGCAATGTAGACCAGGCTGGCCTGGAATTCACAAAGATCCACCTGCCTCTGCCTCCCGAGTGCTGGGATTAAAGACGGGCGCCACCACCGCCCGGCCTAATTGAATATTTTTATTTGAATGTGTCTCAATTTTGTATGCCCTGTTCTCCACTGGATTAGTTTTCCGTCCCTCTTTCCAGGGCTTCTGCAGAGTTGTGTGGGCAGCTCACCTCTCAGAAATAGCTGACAGAGTGAACTTGTCTTTAAAAATGTTCTTTCGTTTTAATTCCTTCTTCTCACAGCTACTCCAGCTTGTATAATGGGATTATAATCTCTCTCTCTCTCTCTCTCTCTCTCTCTCTCTCTCTCTCTCTCTCTCTCTCTCTCTTGGTTTTTCGAGACAAGGTTTCTCTGTGTAGCTTTGCGCCTTTCCTGGATCTCACTCTGTAGACCAGGTTGGCCTCGAACTCACAAAGATCCGCCTGCCTCTGCCTCCCGAGTGCTGGGATTAAAGGCGTGCGCCACCACCGCCCAGCTCTGGAATCATAATCTCTTTGAGGTGAGTGCCCAGACCCATTCCCTCAATCTACAAAACTCTAAACCCAATTGATGTATTGTCATTTCTAGCTAATATAAAATTTTCATTTTGTTTTGTATCTTATTTTATTTATTTAAAACCTATTGATCATTCATTCAGCACTTAGTAGGCCTCATATAATTATCCAGATACCAGTTTCTCAATGAACATATATGGAAGTAGTCAGTGAATGGATATTTAGCAAATGAAAGTCATCTTTTCCTCTCCAGTTGCCACATTCACCCCCCAATGCACACTTCCATGGCTGGGTGTTTTCACTGGTGGCTGAAGGGGGCAGGCAAAGTTCTGAGAACAAAATGGTTTCACAGGAAAGACGTGAGCTTACCTCAAAGAATGTCTATGGAGCTCTCACCTGCACCTCATCCAAAGGAAGAAGAAAGCCCCTCCACTCTCAAACTTCACCTTCTTGGTTTGACTGTCAGTCAATGCTTTGCCATACCACATTCACTGTTTTGGGGTTTGAATTGTTTTTTGTTTTGTTTTTTTTTTACTGCATGGTCAGGAAACGCTATAATCAGTTTTAGATAATCCTCTCCCAGAATTGAGAAGCTGGTGGCCGGTTGTTTTTTGTTTGTTTGTTTGTTTGTTTGTTTGTTTCATGACTTGGACATTTACAGATGTGGATCTAGATGTGAGGAAGGAAGAATAAAAGCAATTTATAGAGACATTTCCAAGTTTGAGGGGCCTAAATATCCCATTCTTAGTTCCGTAATTAGCAGCTTTGAAAGTATCTGATTAGAATTTTATTTATAAGCATACAAAAAAAGAAGGTGAAATACTTGTCTGTACAATTCTTCTCCAAATGGGACAAAGCTGGAAGGCAGGCAATAACTGCCTTCAAATAAATAAAAAGCTATTTCTGGAAAATTCTGAAAAAAAATCAAACTCTCTAACTCTCATATTGAAAATAATTTTCTGAGTTACAAGATTTTGGAAAAAAGTCACAAGCTCTCCTTCTATTCCTTTACATATTGTACCAACTGGCAGAGATTTTAATGCCAAGGACTCTTAGAAACCTGCCAATCGTAGTGTGAACTGGAGGACAGTACTTCAGGTCACAGAACCTGTTTGCCAGACTCACAGATTCCTAATTGCCATCCTTCTGATTGCCTTTCAGAGCAGATTCTGCAGGTACCAGTCAACCCAGAACAAAAGCTTTCTGTTCACATGAAGGATTGAAGGATGAGAACTTCATTGTCCATGGTCAATGTGGCTCCAAGGAAACTCTCCTATACACAAGTTCTTACTTTTAAATAAACGATCGACTGCCTTCAAACTTTGACAGGTGCTTGTAGTTAGTGTGCAGCTAATTAAGACTTTAAGACGTGGCTTAATGTTTTGACATATCCCTGAAATATGCCCACCACATTCTCACCCATCGAAAAATGTTTCCAAAGCACTAAAATTTAAAGCATCATGCTCAGAAACACCCAAGTCAATGTTTCTGCTAGGAAAGCTACCATGTGATTCACGCAGTAGACATAAATACGTTAGCATAACAAGTACCTAAAAGAATGAAGAGACACAGAACCCACTTATGGAAGTGCAGAATCTGAAGCCTATGTGTGTCACCTGAAGGACAAACATAGAGGGTCATGTAGATGGTGCCTCATAATGTCAGGTTACAGCTGAGGAGATTGTACAGCTTAGCAACATAAAAGAAATGAAAGAAAGGAGGTACCTATTTCACTATTTGAATTATGATTTTCTTTGGATAGTCTCCAAAGAAAGCATAGGCCAAAAAACTTAGTAACTCATTCAGAAATTATTTATCAGATGTTTTTTCTGTAGGTGGTGTTAATTGTGTAAGAGTTATAAAGGCTATTTGCTAGGTATGAAGAATTCTCAGTACTCTCATGGCCTAATGGAGAAGATGGCTTAGGTACACAAAAAGCCCTAGGAAGATGACAGGTAATATCACACTAGAGGCACTGGATGAGCAAAATCTTAGCCTTAAAGACATGCATTCAAGAGACGCAGTGCTATTACTACTGAAAGTCTTCACTGTGAAGATGACACTAACTAAATCAGAATCCACCCTTGAAGGAAAGATTGGCCTCAATAGTTATAAACCAGAGATCATACACAATGCAAGGACAAAGGGCAGATAAACAATGTATTTTTGCTGTACATGCAGTCCCATTAACTTTAATAAAGAAAAAGGGTGAGAACTCACAAAGTTGTAAAGTTTTGACCCGTGGCCTTGGATCTTATTTTTCATCCACTCTTGAGGCACCAAAGAATAAGAGAAAAATCTTAAATGACCCATTTCACAGAAGTTACAGAGGGAGTGAGGTCCAGATTTAAGGCTTTAATCTTATCACGTTCTGTGAGTGGCTTCAGCCAATCCGGTGGCAAACTGGTTTCTACACCTGTAAAACTGGCAGAATTTTTACTACTAGTTTATTAACTTTTTGAAAACTAAATGAAATTTTAAAAGCCTACACATGCCCACACAAATTATTATGTTATCCTAATTATTATGGGATGAGATCACCTGCCTGGTAGATGCCATCCAATAGCTGAGTAGAACACAGACTCAGAGATTTTCTTTAATCGACTTTATATACTGAAAAAAAAAAAAAAGATCTCCCTAAAATTAGAAATCAAGATATGATATATCTGTGAAGTGTGCCTGGTGCTAACGCACCCATATCCACTGTGCTACCTTCCAAGTAATAGAAAAGTAGTACAAGGACTGGAAAGGGTGGCCAGGCTTCCAAGAGGACAGAATGTAACAGCATTCAGGCAGACAAAGTGCTAAAAATGCTTTCAGAAACACTAACCAAGAGATATTTTTCTGGGACTGGAAAGATAGCTCAGCAGAGAGGAGTCCTTGCTCCTCTTTCAGGAGACATTTCAGATCCCAGACTTATCTCAGATAGCTCACAACATCCTATAACTCCAGCTCCAGGGCAATGAACATCTCCTGGTCCCTGAAGGCATATACACACCTGTTTGCATACATATAGGCAGACACACAAACATTCACAATTAAAAAAAAAAACAGTTTTTAAATCTTATTAAAACAACATTTGTGCAGCACAAAAATGCTGTATAATGCATTGTGATTTCCATTAACATGTTTTGAGGGTCTTACATGAAGCTCCCAAAATCCTCAATGACAACCTAAGTATGTAAAAGATACATTGGATGTTGATAACTGAGACAATGTCAAACTTATTAAAAGAATATTCCACGGGGTAGAATTAACAATATTTTCAATTTTGATGTGAATATCTTACTCGCCTTACTTTGCTTCAGTACAGCTCTTCCTAATGAAGACGGTTGCGTGTAGACTTCTCATCCATCTTCACAACCAATGAGAGGCCAGGATCACAGTCAAGCAAGGCTTCAGGAGACAACGCAATATTTAACTCACTGAAAGTCTCCATGCTTCATTTAATGATAATTTTATCTTTGAACTTACATTCTGCATATCTTTCCCATGAGATAGTGAAGCATATTCATGAATCTAGGAGATAAAGAGAGGAAAAAGAATAGCTTTATGTTTATTACCTTGCATGAGCACATTTTTGACCAAATACGGGTAAGCAGACACATAAGCATAAATAATATTAAAACAAAAACAGTTTTTTAAAATCTTATTAAAGAAATATTTCTTGTACATTTGTTCAGAATTTCCTTGTAGAGGCTTAAACAGCACACCCAACAAAATGGCTGACCTGGTCAACAGTGCTCTCATCTCCCATGAGACCTTGTTCTCCACCTATGCTTCTAGAGTTGAGATACTTTGTTGCCATACAGTTCAAGCTTTATCATCTTTTGAATATGTTGCAAACTCTGCTAGAGTAAGTGTGAAATCATCTTGTAAGGTGCATGAACACTGTTAACTTTCTGTTTCAGTCTATAATGAACAAGGAATCCCTAAAGAAATCAAACGTGGCCTGCTTTCCAAAGTAATTCTTGGAATTAAAAGCCAAAGAAATATTAGGTAACATGTAGAAATTAAAACTAAAATAAAAAAAGTTAAATTATGATTCCGAAATGTCCAATTGGCATTATCTCATTTCTATCATGGGACTGACTATATTTGAATTTCTCTTTCATTTTCAGGACCTCTGGTACCTCCTGGTTTGGTTGAAATGAACACAGGGACACATGCATAATAACAGCAAACACATTTGTTACATTCATAGTCTAAGGGTATTGATGTTCTGTTTGGAAGAAAGTCAGACAATACATAAAAGCTTTAGGGAAAAGTTTCTTTGCATAACAAAGGAGCTAATGCATCAAGTTATGGTTTGTTAATGGCATTCAATTAACACATAACTGTTGTTAGTTGATTAAAAATTAACTGTGAATAACCATTTAGCATTTAGCACTTACAAATGTTCCTTGATTTATTAAAATGTAGGAGCAAAGGAGTCTAGGGAGAAGTGAGAGATATTTGGCTAGATTTTTAATGGAAATTGTAGACACATTGTAAAATATCTCTTCCTGGTAAATATACACTCAGAAATTCATCTTCATGGTTTAACCACTCATGAAGAATTTTGCAGATCTTTTGTTTTAAAAGCACTGGAGAAATAAGTATCTGCCAGAGAGAGAATTCCCATCAGTCTTCTTGTTCCTCTTCTACAGATGGCAACCACACTATGATATCTACCATTCTTCGATTGCTCCATTCTACACACGCCCCAAGGAGCCTCAGAATCATAGAAACTAAGATGTAATAGACTAAATAGGTCATCTATTCCAATAGAAATTTTTGCCAGATTTATATGAGACTTCTTGAATTTACAATACAACCCACTTCCGAGGGGGTCCAAATGCTGCACAGAAAATTGGCTTTTTCCCCAGATATCCTTTAGAGTAATGCATTATGTTCTGCTATTAATCACACTCTTCTCCTGTGAAGATAATACACCAGCAGAATGTACACACTGAATTGCTTTTTCAATGAAAGGATTAGACTTGCAGTGATCCATTTCCAGACACTCATCAGCACACCCAAACCAATGGCTACATTTGTAAAACACCAACAGATGTCTCAGGAATAATCCACAGCCTTTGGAAGATAACGTTCAACATTTTGACCTCTTTAAGATAATAGTTTGGCTGGGGTGATAGTTCAGTCAGTAAAGTGTTTCCCTTGCGAGCATGAGGCCCTGAGATTGATCCCTAGAACTCACAAAAAAAAAAAAGCAGGCTGTGGTGATAGCCTCTTGTAGTCTTAGCACTGTGAAGGTGGAAGATGGGGAGATCCCTGGGAGCCCACCAGACAAAAGGTTAATTCCAGATCAATGAGAGACTGTGTCTTTAAAATCAAGGTGAACAGCACTCAGGGAATAAAAGCTGAGATGGTCCTCTGCCTTCACGTATACCTACATAGATGTTTGTATGTTCACATGAATGTGAGCATGTATGCACATGCAAAATAGAATAAAGTTGTATCTAAATAGCCAACTACAGATGCATTACTAGATTACTCCAAAATACTTCAACTTATTTTTGAATACCAACAATGTGTAAGGAATAGTCAAGAAAGAAAAGCAATTTGAGGCAGAATTCAAAGCACAGAGTGTACATATTCTCACGTAAAGGGGAAAACATTAAATTCATGAGAACATAGTCTACTAGGCATTGTGACTGTCTTCTTTTGTCACCTGCCTTCTCCTTTTCTTGTTCCTATAGGTAATATTTTCTCTCTCTGGTTTGTATGGAACTGACTCCACAGTAGCTCCCGTCCTTAAACATAGCAGTGAGTCCAGAAATGATCAAAGGACTGGGTTTGATAAATTAAGGTGTTCTCAGGATTTTCATGCTGGATATCTTTAAAAGAATCACATTCTGTCACCAGGAAGTGCTAATCAGAAAGAATAAGACAACCTGCCCAACACTAGGAGAAAGTCTATGAGGAAAAGAACTGAGTGAGAAAAACAGACAGTATCATTAAACCATGAAACAGCTGCTCCCAAAGTTATGTCCATATTTTATATGTATCTATTCTGTAACTTCTGCAGTTTGAGCTATGATCCCATCAATTATAACTGCAAGAGACCTAATATGTAGCGGCACCTACCTGGGGATGAACACAGATGTTAAGAGTTGGTATCATGTGAGATCAAAATTCAATAAAATATTGTCCAAGGAAGTGGGATATTGAACTATAATATTAAGAATTTTGGGGTATAGAAAGAAGAGAGAAAATTCCCAGGAAAGTGGCCTCAAAGAAAGGCTCAAAAGCTTTAGCTAATTGTGCGTGTTGTAAAAGGTCGACTCTGAATGAAGCTGAGTCTATACACAGGACAGAAAGTAGGAAAGAAAGCACAAAAGTAAGACTATTCTTAGTACATGTGGAATGTGATTCAGAGTAGAAGGAGAAGTAATGGTTTTTAATGAGCTTGTAGGGAACAGGTGTGGGCAACTGGTGAGGCACTTGCCACCAAGCTTGACAAACTGAGTTGGATGCTCACAGAACCCTCATGATGGAAGGAGAGAACCAACTCTCACAATTGTCCTCTGACCTCTACACACACGGTGGTACACCCCATAGACATACACACACATACATATACACAATTATGAATAAACATATACATACACACAAAGACACATAAATGCACTTATATTCAGTCATGCATACACATACACACAGACACACATGAGTGCACACACTCACACATAAAGAGAGTGAAAGAGAGAATGATGTACTGTACTGACCACTCCCCCATTGTCTTTACTGCCAATCAACAATACAAATGAGGCCCATTCATACAAGCGTCACCATGGCTTCTCATTCCCCCAAAGAGTATCCTAGGCATAAGCAAAAAGAAAGCATCCCAGTAGCATAAGCACTGTATGAGTACTTGACTCCTGTACAGACTCCAGCAACCAGGGCACCAACTACACATTTTTCATGATGACATAATCCTGTTAGAAAGACCAATAGAATTGACTTCACTTATAGATTGCAATTTTTCTCCTCTCTTACTCTCTTATCTCTGGAAAATAATTCAATTAGATGCTCTTTTTTCTTCTCCCTTACACCATTTTTCGTCTATATCTCCTAGTCCATGTCCTAATTTTATCTTGACCTAATATCCTGTTGAAAGAATGACACAAGGAAAAAAATCCAGTAGTTTCTCCCATTGTATTTGAAAAGTTTCTTTGTCCTTGTATAAAAGATGAAAAACACATGTAAAATGTTGAGGGAATTACCTACTCATTCTTATTCTTTAGAAGTCTTGGTAAGATTCTTGAAGTAACTTATGAGGGTGGATATTTCAAGCCATGTTGACAGGAGCAGACTGACCTCCAAGGATACAGATTTACATGCACATAGGATTTAGGTATACAGGTGTGGGTGTTGGTGAGAGCAGAATTAGATAAAATATCTTTGCTCTAAGCTCGCCAAGGTTTTGTTTCATTTAATCTCCTTTTTCCATGGCATCTGCTCAAACCACACTCCTTTTTGTTCTGTAGGAACTGAAAAATAATCTGTTCTTTCATTAGACTGAAATTCCTCATGAACATGGAACACTTCATGTTGGACAACTGCATGACAACTTCAGAAAATAAAGTCATTTCAACCATTTCTTAATGCAGCTAGGGAAAAGCAAAGGTTCTGCTTCATCGGACAGGAAGAAAGACAATTATGAAACCACTTTCTATGGGTGCCATTTTTATCTGTTTGTTTACACTTCATAATAGACGTATAGTAAGTACATGGGCCAGCAAAAGGAGCCACAGTCCTGTAGTAAATGTGGCACTTCAGCTGGGGGAAGGAAGCCAGTTTTTACCATTTCTGAACACATAAGATTTATTAATTTGGTTAATCTACATGGATTGAATAGAGTGTTCTGCATCATAATGGTACATGTCTCTATGTATCCCAGAGCTAGATCATGAGCTGATGAAAAAATTGTGTCTTTCCCTTTTTATATAGCAGAACTTAAACCAACAAAAGAAATATTGTTAGCAGTTAATGGATTGATGTTAAGGTGAGTAAACACTGTAATGCATTCAAATTCAATCAAATATATTTCATCAACTGTACCGCAGTTTTTAAAATAACGTTTAAGGAGATGGTAGATCAGGAGGAACCTTCAGAGACTGCAAATGACGAGAGAATGAAACCAAAGAGAAGTGATGGCACTGTGGCCATCTCTTGCCATGATATATTTTAGCTAGGGGATGCTTCCCACTATCTTTAAAGCTGCACTACTACTTCTTGGTCACTAAGACTTGGCTGTGAAGCCATAACCCCCAGAATAAGTTAAATGTTATTTAACTTTGTCTGTGGTTGCAGATTCCCCCATGTTCACTCTCCACGGTGTGGGAATCACTGGACTTAAGATCACAGAGCAACATTGGACTCTTGCTTCATGATCTTATCTACAATTTACATTCTGCATTGCCCTCTTCTTTATTCGGTGAAGGCTGAGTGAGCACCTGCAGTGTGAACATGTCCACATCTGGAGAGTAACCAACATGTCATCTCAAGATGAGCACAAAAAAGCAGGCTTCTGCATAAACAAGCCTGTCTGTCCTCACGCTGAGGCATATGTCCCAGGTCACTCCCATTGCTGTCACAGCCCAAGGTCACCACCACTAGTGTGGCTTGTAGAAAACAACTGATGAATTTGGCCATTTGTCTTCAGTCATATTCGGTAAGCTTAAATATTTATGAGTAATGAAATCAGATGAAACTTAAAAGTCTACTGGGTAGAATCTTAGGCATCCCTTTACATCCTGCTCTTAAAGCAAGGCAGGAGAAGAAGTCAGAAGGCAGTAGGGGGGATCCTAAATGGGAAGTCAAGAAACTTGACTGTCATCAAAAGGAGAGAAGCAAGATGACTTCTAGACTATCAAATGTTTGTTCTGAGGTTATATACATAAGTGTGTGTGTGTGTGTGTGTGTGTGTGTGTGTGTGTGTGTGTACATATGCCCATTTGTTTGCACATGTTTATGCAGGTATATATGCCTGTGTGTGTGCATGTATGTGTGGGCCAGAGAACAACATAAAGTGTCTTTCTTCAGGTATTCAGGTACTGTCTATCTTTGTTTTTGTTGTTGTGCCGTGAGGATCCTCTTATCTCTGCTTTCTCACCACTGGCATTACAAATGTTCCTCAACATGACCAGCTTTTTTAAACATGGGTTCTGAGGATCAAATTCTTGTTTAGTGCTTGCAAAGTCCTAAATAAGCAGCTGGGAAAGGGTAGTCACCAGTTACACGAACTTGAGGGATGGTAGGGGCATTTTCTGTGACAGTGAAAGAGCAATTGTTGAGACAGCTCACTGACTATCAGAGGGCGAACATTCATAGTACTTCAGGGGCATGGTAACTTTGGCAGAACCCAGATTTCTATTAAGAACTCCATTTAACCTCTAAAAAAAAGAGTGTCCTAATCCATGCAACTATTCTCTCGATGAGGCCCTCTCATTGCATAGCCCATCTTGTTCTATGCATAAATCACATCATGTAGGTGTTTCCCAACACTGAATTGGATCATATGTGGGTAAGTGAATAAGAATAATCTGAAATGCCACTCTCTGATTCAAAACCATCCATCCATTAAAAGGTCATTTTCCTTAGCCTGGCCTCAACCCCATTCTTCATTTTCTCCTACCTCTTTGATAATTAACTTCCTGCCCTAAATAGGCCTGTAGGATCACAGCCAACACTATTCCTATCTTCATGCGTTCATTCTCGCCCGCCCGGCAGTCACGCCTCCATCTCAGGTGCCCTTTGTTTCTTTCTGCCTATTAAAATCTTTCAAGTCCTTCCAAGCTCAGCCTGCCTTTAACAATGTGAAGTGATGGCTTTGTCCTTCTCCAGTCCCATTTGCATCTGTTTGTACTTTCATGTGTGAATGACTTTTAAAAAGGGGGAGGGGGGTCATCAGCCATCTTAGATCCTAGCATGAAAACAATCCACATCTTCTACTTCTTTTTAGCCAGTGTGGTACCCAAGCACTGCCCTAGTAGTTTCCCCATAAATAAGTGATGGGAGAATATGTGAATTAATTATGAGAAAAAGTCCTCTTTATTTATAGGGGTTTTTTTATAATTTTTGTTTACTGTGTGTTTGTGTGAGAGCGTATGCATGCTTATGTGTACATGCACATGAATCTTCCTCCCTCACACTTCACCTTATTTTTTGAAACATGGTCTCTTACTGAACCTTGAGTTCACTGATTCAGTAGACTAGCTGAGCAAGCCCCAGAGATCCTCCTGTTTCTGCCTTCCCAGATCTGGAATTATTGGTGCATGCCACTACGTCTGGCTTTATATATGGTGGTAGAGATCAGAACTCAAGTCCTTGTGCTTTCATGGCAAGCGCATTATAGACTGAGCCATCTCGCTAGCCCCTAGAAACATTTGTGGATTTTTGCTTTTTTCCTTTTAAGGGTTTGGGTGGCCTTAACACTAGAATACAGCATACAGACAAGGTCTTCAGGAGTCCATAGGAGGGGGACAGAAATTTAGTGTCCTATAGAAAGCCTGGCAGTGGGAAGACAGGAGCAACTCCACCTGAAGGACTGGGGTGGGGAGGGTACACACTCTCCCCCAAGTGGGGAGGGTGTCTCCAGCGTCACTCATCAGAGAGTATGCAGCTCTCCTGGTAAGCTCCCATTATCCCATCACTCTCTCAGATGGTGGGCAGTGGAATCGATATTCCCAAGGCTTTAAAAAGCTTCCAAATGTGCTGCCATTCACTCAACGACAGGGGAAGAAATAAGAGAGGGGGGGAAAAACTGATGCTGGCTTCTGATTTTGCTTATGTTGTTAAAAGCCGCTCCAATGCTGCGGTTCTGGAATCGGTCCCCTCTTTCTTTGAAAGCATGCTGTGTGATAGACTGTCATTTGTCCCCTGCTTCCAGAAGAGCCAGCTGGCAGCTAAGTGCTAAAGCCAGTGACTTGCATGTGTTTTTCTGACATTTAACAAATGGGAACAGCTTGCAAATCTGCATTAACTCACTCTGTCTCACAAATAATCAGGGCCTACGCAGTGTAGACGCTGGGAACATTAGCTCCGACACAAAAGAGTGAGAGGCTGGGGGAAGGCAGAAAACAAGTCAGCAAATAACGAATGTTTTAATGAAGGGATGAATGCAGCATTCTGGTTCAGAGGGAAGAGTTTTGAAGTCGTTTTAGTTTTTCAACAAGCTCCTGCTAATGGTGCTAAATCCATCTGTCAAGGCTGAGCTCCAGGGCGCCTAGCCCTCATGCCTGTACCTCACAGAGGAGGAACTGCTTGTCGCTTCTACCTTGCAGGTATGAGTTCAAATTCTTCCTGCTGCAAAGCCAAGGATCTTTAAAGGGGCTGTGTTTGACTCCGAGTGGACATTTATAAGCCACCACTATCAGATCACTGTTCATAGAGAAATGATAAATGAAAGCGTGTTGTGGTATTTCCTCACACAAACACTGCCCCACACCATTGGGGTACAGGTCTAATCCATGTCAGCATTTTGGACTTGAAGTAAATGCAAGTACCTGCTTCATTCAGACCAGAGAACAGATACTATCAGTAACAAATATTTCTTTCTTCTATGAGACAGTTATCTTATGATGTCTCTACCACTAGGCCGAACTTGCTAAAGAAAAGAGACTCCTAGGACTAAAAATTAACAATAATATACAGATAAAATAAATACCGTGAAATGTATTTGACGTAGGGCTTGGATATTCTGACTTCTGAAAAGGAAAAATTTTTACATTCCTTAAACTTTCAGAACAGCTTACTGTGGCCTCAGATAATCCCCATTATTCCATAGGAGTTTGTGGGACACTGAGGGAGACCCTCAGACGTTCTGTAGAAAACAACAAACAGGACTTATCTGCTTGCCATCAGGTTACTGAACTTCACAGAGTACGAAAGATATTCACAGGTGTGAACTTCAGACAGGCAGATGGATGGCCTCACTGCCATGTGGCCTCACAGCCATGCTACCTGGGCCATCGTCAAAACTTTTGAAGCAACTACCTAAGATGTACTCTACCTAAGATCAAAAGAGAGGTTTTCAATACAGGTGACACTGCTCCTTAGGAGACCTTGAAAGAAGGGACAATCATGCTGAAGACCAAAACCAACTTTTAGACATAGAAAGAACTGAAATCAAAGCTGAAGGTGGTCATTGCTGTCTAATAGAGCCTTCACACTCAGGCAAAGTGGTCACTGTCCTTTTGAATCCCTATAGACTGGGGCAGAGAGATTTTAACAGGCATTTTCACTCAGTGAGAAAGCTCAATAGAACACTAACTGGATGTTAAAATTAAGGAATCACCTAAGGCCTCGGAGGCCAGGCTGGCACTATAAGGATCCCTGCAGCCTTGAGACTTGCTACTCTGCTCATGGACTGATCTGAGTTGTCTGTGACTCTGGGAAGAAAGGCACAAAGAAACTGAGGCCCACACTTTAGTGCAGGACACTGTACATGCCATCACTATAAGACTAGACATGGCTTAGAAGCCTGTCTACCTATTACAAGAGTCCTGGTTTACTCCACAGAAGCCATGTGAGAAAACAAGAGTTCTAGACAATTTGTGAGCACAAAAGATTCACAAATTATGTGTCTGAAAATGACAGAACTTAAGACCAGATCCTGGACCTGTGTCAACTAGAGCTCATTACTAACATAATAGATTTAAAAACTAATACACCCTAAATAAGTGATCCTGGGCCCAAATTCTTTATCTTCCCCACCAGTGCTAAAGTGCCCCCAACCTTGGGTTTATAAGATGGCCCGGAGGGTAGACTCATTTGCTGCCCTGACCACCTGAGTTCAATCCTGATCTTTGGACACTATTGTGAGAGGAAAAAATAGATCCCCTAAAGTTGTGCTTCAACTTCCAATGTGATGTGGTAAACATATGTGTGTTCGCACACACACACACACACACACACACACACACACACAATTAACAGATGCATTTTTTTTTTTGAAGCTCCACAACTTTACCTTATTACGGCTTTCTTCTTGGGTACCAGCCTCTTCCTCTTCACCCGCAGGCCCCATGTCTAGTGGTATTACCTCAAACTGTGGAACTACCTTTTTTTGTGTCAGTTCCAACTTCACTTTTGCCTTGTTTAATAAACTGTCAAAATGACCATATGAATCCTCTACTTAGAAGTCCCAATTCATGAAACACATACTCAAAAAGCCCAGATCTCTGTTCTAGAACATCCAGAGAGGTATTTCAGGGAGATCTTAAATTTCAAGGAAATCATATCAGTACATGTCAGGCAACCCTATACTGTCTTTAAAGTATATATGCATGGGGGGAAGGGCACTGGTATGTGTTCATGGGAGTGTAGGTGCCTATGGAGTCCAGAAGGAGGTGTCAGATCCCTTAGAGCTGGAGTTACAGATGATTGTGAGGCACTCAGTGTGGGTGCTAGGGACCAAACTTGGGTCCTCAGCAAAAGCAGTGCCTGTTTTTAAGTGCTGAGCCATGTCCTCAGTCCCAGCTCTTCTGTGTTAACATTAGGAAGAGCTGGATTTCCTGCAGTGATGTCATGTCTTTGTGAATCTGTTTTGAACAATTGCTTTGATGAGAAAGCCAGAAAACACTACACAATTTACCACTATAGAAGAGGAAATAGAAGTGAAACCATCAAATATGACTCCAGAGTTTGACGAGGGATTGCAGCTACTCAACAGTTCAATACAGAGAGTTCCTTTCTATTGACGTGCTTTTCTCTTTTAAAGAATTTCCTATATGCTGCAATTGTTAGATCATAAGGTATTTGTATCTAAGCAGCAGATAGTAAACAGAGCTTTTAGGTTTATCTTTGGACCTAAGGCCATGAACCATGAATAGTTAAGAACATGTGCTTGCTTTTGAAGTCTGAAAACCCTGAGCATAATTTATAAAATTTGCCTGGTGTTCCACTCCAGCTCCTCATTTTCCCTTAATATGATCTCCAGGCATATTAAAGCCTTTTACTTTCCCCCAACACCCTATATATATTTGTAATGCAGGACCTTTGCATACTCTCTTCTCATTGTACCCAAGAATCTCCCTTTACTCTTCTAATGCCCTAGATTGTGCCCATAAACACCAACTTCCTAGTTAACACCATCTCAGACCTCAGATATACCCACGGTAAGTCTTTATGCAACCTAACCAACAGGAGTATCTTGGTGGGGTAGGAAGGATAGCTCAGTACTGAAGAGAGTTATAGCATGTGCAAGACCCTGGCACAACATTAACACCCAGATAGCAATAAGATTAAGAAGACACTCTACTCATTGTATGTTCTGGTATCATGATATATTTCCCTGCAAAACAAGTTTGCTAAGAAGCAGTATAATAAAGTGGTTAATTTTACAAATCCTGGAGTCAGCCTGCCAAGTTCAAACATTCAATTTTACTGCTGGCCAAGTTCCTGAACCTCTGTGTGTGTGTGTGTGCCCAGTTGAGAAAGTAGAGTTATTTGCTGTGCCATTTTCTCAGAGTTCTTATGTGATTAGGTATATATACACATGTATTATTTTGAAAAATACATGCGGTAAATGTTTTCTCCTCCTGTTCACCCTAACGAACTCCATGAAGGAAGGAACCACACACCCTTTGTTCGGTCTGCACCTCTCTTGTCACACAATATCTGGCACATGACTCCTACAGTAAATATTTGTGAAAGAAATGAGCGTGAGGGATGGAAAGATAGCTCAGCAACTAAGAGTGTTTGTTGGCTGCTCTTCCAGAAGACCTGGTTTTGATTGCTAGCACCCACATGGTGGCTCACAACCACCTAACCCCAGTTACAGTGGATCTGACTCCCTCTTCTGGCTTCAGTTGGGCACTGTACACAGGAGCACAATCTTAGCTCCTTGCATTGAGTCTTTGCCTCCAGTGAGCTGATAGTGCTAACTCACAATGAACCCAACACAAGACAGCACAGCTCTGGGAAGTGGGAAACAGGAGAACCCAGCCTGTGACTCTTACTTATCTTTCCTCACCTTATCCTAGCAGGCCCTTTCTCAAGGGGCTCAAAAGGCACAAGAGTTAACTTCCATGTGCAATAGTATATCACAAAGCAGGAAAACAGCTCTAGACCTCAAAGTGGGACACCAGGATTGAAGGTGTCTCTCTCTATCCAGGGGGTCTCCCAAAGAATCACAGATTGCTTTTCTCATGCAGAATGTGCCGAAAGACATGAAGCCACAGCTTATGGGAGAGACACCAGATGATAACATTAGAAGGGACCCTGAGGGGACATCTTCAATTTATAGACAAGATCTACTAAAAGATGTGAAAATACAGCCGCCCTGTGGGAAGCCTAATTTTAAGACAATAACATTAAAAATTAATAAGACATTAACTTCTGAGCTTTGCTAATTGTACCCTGGTTATGTAAAATTTAACATTTGTAAAAGCTATGAGGAGGGTGTACGGCAATACTTTATACAAGATTTATTTGTAATTCTGTATAAATCTGAATTTTTTACAAAAATTCAAAATAGTTGTAAAATATGTAATACTAATTGTCACACAAGAGCTGACCCACTAGTAAAGCCAACCTCTGTGGTGGCAGTGACAGCAAGCCACGGGCAACATGTGACATCCTAGGATCTGCAGGAAAAGTGGAGAGGAGATGTATGGTGGGTAGACATGAGGATGCTGGTACTAAAGGGCCGTTACAAGCTAATTCTGCTCTCCTGTTCCTCTTCACTAAGGGGTCAACGAAAGAAGAGAGACTAGGTGGGGGCCCCTGAATAAGTCAAAGGTACTCACACCTTACCAATAGTGCTGAGAGGGACTTGGATTTCTGTCCCACAGTAACACCTTCAACCACAGTTCTCAACTGTTTGTTATCACTAGTGAATCAGTTTAAGTGATCGTCGTGGGTGGCCCTTATGTAGCAAATACCTCACAAAACTGCCTTTAAGTATCATCTGCACTGGGAAAAAGGAATTAAGTAAAAACATACCTTCCTGAAGTTCTCCATCAACAAACAAGGACATAAGCAATGACATCATTTTCCTTGATGGTCCAAAGGTAGGAGTCTTAGAAAAAAACAGATTTAAATGTCAGCATTGCTTCTCACAAATGTGGTCTTTCAAATTACTGTATAACATGTTTTCTGTGAAGAGTTGAGAATTATGTTCCTCAAAGACCATAGAGTAAAATTATGTCCTCATTCTAGGTAAACAGGTGAGTATGGCCTCAGATAAATTTGATATATAAAGTAAAGGGATGAAACTCAAAGAATCCCTCCCCTCCCCCATGCCTTTCCACATGTTCATTACCTAAGTTGCATATTGTCTCTGTTCTGGCATCGATAGACAGAACATTAGGGTCAAAGGTAGTATACTTATTTGCCTGGACCCGTATTTGAAATAAATGAACAGAATAGGACAAACTGTTGATTATGTCCAGGGTCTTGTTTCTGGGGCACCAGCAATGCACAATTTGAGGTTTTCCCCATTAGTACTCACTACAAGCAGACGATTCCTTTTGGCCATGTGTTCTTGCTTATATTTCTTTATTAAATCCTTGCTGTACCCGCACTTAATCAGCTGGTGACCTGAGAATCACTTCCCTACTCTCAGCCTGGCCCATCCTCCTAGGCCTGGCTACGGCGTGTAGTATCTCCCATCCCAACAAGCTCCATCTTCTGTGAACCAGACACTGAAATCTTTCCCTTCTGGAAAGTCTCAGATTTCTAACATAGCTCCTGTCCTTCAACAATAATAAGTTATTAAACAAGACCAGTCACTAGGAAATTATGAAATTCATGCAAACAGAAGTAAATATGCACAATATAAAAGACAAAGAAAAGCAAGTCCACAAGGTGGTGATGATACATACAGTCAGTCAAAAACAAATCCACAAGGTACTTTTGAGATGCTACTAATGATTTCACTGTATCAACATCAAATTGGGTTAAACTTGCATTGACACTGCCTTTTTTGCTTTGCATTTTCTTCTATGCATTTTTTGCCCAAAGAGATAAAGACCACTTAAGATCTCATACTCATCTTCTCATGCTCACTGGACTATTCTTCCTTGACACTTTACTTCCAGAAGATCTCAGCATCCTACAAATTTGAATTCAGATGACTCCAAAATCTCCTGTGATGGTTAATGTCATGTACCAGCTTGGCTGGATCATGGAATGGAGAGATAGTCAGTCAAGCGTAATCCTGGGTGTTTATGTGAGGGTGCTTTAGGTACAATTTGCAAATAAATAAATACATAAACCTGGAAATGTGTACATATATGCATGTGCATATATGTATATATAATTACATTACATTTTGTATGCATGTGATTTCTTTTTATATAAATAGTATTGGTGCATACATCCTTTTATAAGAGAATATATGAACATTTATATATTTTACATAAATATGTATGTATTTTATATACACATGCATACATTTGTTTCTATTTTTATATAAAGTCCAACTTTAATTCCTGATGGCCATTTGGAAATTAAAAATAACTTCTTCCCTCAAGAAAGAAATATAACAACAATGAAGCCTGATATATATCCATCTGAGACCAAGGGAAGACAATATGTACCCTTCCAATAAACATGCCTGATAGGCTAGCCAAAGAAAGCAGCAATGATTTCAAAGAACTTATGAACTTAAATTAATAACAACAAAAAAGCATAAGATCAAGACATTTCACAAAACACTTGAAATAAGAACTATTGACTAGAGAACCAACTGAGAAAAGGGATCATCTGTGCAATATAAAGAACAGAAATAGAAGTGGGGAAAAGTAAGCAGATGCTTGTATGATTATTAAAATCAATGTGCCCAAAGTGGCAGAGACAGAAATGGACTTGGGTCCCCATTAGTTGGATCAGCAATTTCAAGCATACAATGAAGACAATAATAGCATCTACTTCAGAAGGTTGTCATATGGATTAAATGAAAGCATGGATGAAAAGCATTTAGACAGAGTCAACTCTACAAGTTAAGTGCTCAGTCCTGTCGGCTGCTCTCATTATTAACTGTCTCTTCTGTGTAATGAAATGTAAAACCAGACAAATGCAAAATGCAAGAAAGTGGAACAGAATAAGACATAGACAGGTTAATGCAATGCAAATGACCCCCAACTTGCAATGGTTCTGCTTGCTGGTTTTTGACTTCATGACTTCACAAAATGATATCGATAGAAACAATGCTTCAAATTTTGAATTTTGGTCTTTTCTTTGGCTAGTGATTTTCAGTGCAATTGCTCTCTTGCAATCCTGCACATCATCAGTGAACCACAGCTTTCCATCAGCATCATAGTCACAGACATAAACCACCAACACTCAACCATGTTCTATGATATGCTCTGACATCTGCCATTGAGGTGCATTAAATGATTTTTCTGTTTACACCATTTTCCACTTAATGTTGAGTTTATGAGGATGTAACTCCACTATAGTATGTGGGGCGTCTGTTTTCATTCTGAGGGATATTAATTCATTAACAATCTCAGACTCCATGAAGAATACAGAGTTGTCTGACTTCTCTCCTGAATCAGGCTGTCTGATTTAGTTCCATTAACAAATGCAACTACACACAGGAGCACTTAGATGTCAGAAGAGAATTTCTAGTATGTTGTAGAATGTTGTGTAAGAGAAAAAAAAATGGCCTAAGAGAAATCAAAGCAAGTTGAATATACTGTTTAGGACAAACATTGTGTGCCAATGTGAAAGAGAGCAATATAGGAGTCAGCAAAGAAGTGAAAAGTAACCCAGAAAAGGTCAAGCAACCTTCCATTATCCCTGCAGCTGAGATGAAACTTGTTCCTAATTCAGGTTCCTACTATCAACAATGGGATATTAAAAGAAAGAAAACCTTGGAACAATATCATAAAGAAATTAGAATTGCCATTGAGTTCCTAGCACTAAACATGATCTCCAACATCCAGCCAGCAAATACTTTAAAATGTACCCAAGAAAGGGGAACAAAAGGTCTGAAATGGAAGGATACCTGTCATAAGGTGGGAATCAGTCAACACTTTCAATGAAATTAATCAAGGTCTATAGAATACCTACTGACCTGCATCCAGAACTCTAACTAATACCCATTGACCAATTGTCAGAACTTATGCAAACTCCCTCAAGAGAGCTCTAGCCTGTACACTGTGTTCCTGTCTCCCACTGATTACAACTACAACAGCAATTCCCTCCATGGAGGTTCGTGTCCACCTCCTACACCTTCTATTCCTAGCCAAGTGTTTCCATCAAATCTTAGTAATAGAGGCAATTTAAAACCTCTATTTAGAAATCATGTACAGGGCATGTCACTATTATCCCTCTGTACTTAGCCTAAACTAAACCTATAATGAAGCCTCTAGCTTGCACTTAAGCCAGATTTGAGTCTTAATACACTACAGAGTAAATTCTGAGGATCTGAGACATAGTCGATGGCAGGACTGAGCACCAACTCCTCCTTGGACTTCCTTGAACATCCCTTGACTTCTCATGCCTGTCCAGTAAAGCAATTCCACCATCCAACAGTGATTTGTACCAGGCCATATATAGACTACGCACATAATCACATGACTTCCTCTTGGCTGTAAATATCCACTCCTAGTACAAGAGAAGAGCATGTGTTTGCTCTGTGATTTCCTTCTGGTGCTTCTTTAACTTAATGTGATATTGAGCAGAAGAAATTAGCTTCCCATGTCTGTTTGCCACTTCTCTAAGTATTTTCTTTAGTACTTGCCTGGTCCTCAAATATATGTAACATGTGTCACTGCTCTTCCAAACTGCTCACACATATTTTCAGCTAACAAATGTGCTGAGCACCTGATATGGGCCAGAAACTGTGTCAGAAGCCAGTGAGACTGCCAGTGTTCCCTGAAAACAAACATCACAAAATCATATAGCATTCTTGGTGAACGATTGTGGAAGAGCCTTGATTAGCACATAAAAATTTTAAATGTGACTCTCTGAGAGAAAATTATCTAGCAATGAGTAAAGGCAAAACAATAGAAATAAGACTTTACTGACTGCCCGTATCAGTGGTGACCTCTTCGTGCAATGATTTTGAAATATGAGAAGAGTATTTTCTCAAATCCTGTGATATTCACAACAAAATGGAAAAAGGAAACCACACTTTTGAGCTTTTTTTTCATAGTTGCTCTCATTGTGACCATTCCTGTAATCAAGACAACCCAAAAAACAAGAAAACAAACTAAGCTTCAACTGCAGGGTCTGCTGACTTGTATCATGTAAGTACACACCAATGGCTAATTTTACATTATCATCATGATGTCACACCAAGTGGAGTTCACTGTACTGAAAACCACTCAAGTGTGTGTTCTCTACAACCATTTCTCTGGTTCCTGGTTCTCATTCCAACTTTCCAAACCACCCTACCCTCTAGTCCCTATATTTTTCATGATTTAAATTTTATTATTTGCTGGGCAGTGGTGGTGCATGCCTTTAATCCCAGCACTTGGGAGGCAGAGGCAGGAGGATCTCAGTGAATTCAAGGCCAGTCTGGTTTAGAAAGCGAGCTCCAGGACAGCCAGGACTGTTACACAGAGAAACCCTGTCTCAAAAAAAAAACCAAATATATGTGTGTGTGTGTGTGTGTGTGTGTGTGTGTGTGTGTGTGTCCATGTGCATGACACTGCACGTGTGTGGAGGTCAGAGGTTAGCTTGCACAAGTCAGTTCTCTCCTTTTATCATGTGGGCCCCAGGAATCGAACTCAGGTCATCAGGCTCGGCAGCAAGTGCCTTTACTGGCTAAATCATCTTACCAGCCCCTCTGCAGTCATAGTCTCAAGGCTCTGTGGTCACTAGCACATGGCTCACAGCCTGCCCCTTACCTTGGTTTCAAATTTCAAAGTGCTAAATAAGGACTCTTAAGGAAATTTTCCTCACCAATCTCCCAGAAAATGTAACATTACGAAGAACATGGAGGAGGGGGGAGAGGGCGGCAGCAGAGTCCCAGCTCTGGACTCCCTTCTGTTGACAGATGAAGGAAGGGCTCTGCTTCCTCTTTTCTCTGAGTAATGGGGAAAACCACTGGGACTTGTGCAGATGATCAGACAGCAAAGGTAACTCTCTCAAGGTCTGGGATGGAAGCCACCCTGTCTTCAGAAGGTTGTTTTGCATATTCATCCTTTCAACTGAGAGTGCTTTGTGAAGTGGTCTCCATAGAAGCGGAATTTGGGATCAAGCTATGTCCCTTATCTGAAAGTAGCAGAGAGAGGTACACCCATCAGTCTGTGACAGATTGCCATTGTATCCAAAAGGCAGCCCCTGCTCTGATTGCTCTTCTTCAGTCAAGTAACACATGAGAAAGTTTTCTCAGGGTACGGGCCCTGATCTCAGCTTTCTCTAACATTTTTGCTAACATCATAATCTTCAGCAGACCACTGGAAAATTTGTCTTATAATATAGAGATTACATTTTGACTAATATAAATATCTTCCTACTTTGAAATGTTCAGTTATAGCCATTCCTTCTCATAAATGCTGTTTCTTCTGTTGTCTTTTTAGGTAGTCAAGGTATTATGCAAGCTGGAAGGACTCACCAAGTAATGGCTAGTATATAACAACACCATCACATCCACTGTATGACTTGTGACTGCCTTTCTTTTAGAACAAAGAACTCAAGTATGGGGAGCCAAAATTGTCCAAACTTCCAACACATGGAAAATGCAATAATAAAATTTCTAACCAAAACACTGTGTTAACAAAATGTAATAACACCGATCTCTCCCACTCCATTCCCTTCTCTTACTGCTCTGATTGTCTCCCAGCTGGTATAGCATAACTTCTGAACCAAGATTCCTGAGGAGACAGAAATACACACAAGTGACAGATAATGTGGTGTTAGAAACTGTCCTCAGGCACAAAACTGAATCATCATTCTGGTTCAGACAAGGTCAATGCATCCTTGAGAAACCATGACACATTGCTTGCTTGAGAAATCCAATCCTAGGAATAGGCTCATTCCACCATTTCTGAAGGATCCTGTTGTTGTTAAAACAAAATTATTCCTGAAGGTTCTAAGAAAAAATGACCTAAGTCCATACTGTCCAAGCAGAAAACCCCTCTGCAATCTCTCAGATTTGCACCCTACTTTGAGCTGCGGCCCTCAAGCACAATCAATCCCTGTTTCTTATATTACAGTTCATACCTTCATTCAAATAGCCTTGTATTTCCATGATGTACAAATTTTGCATTCCAATGGCTTTAGAATGCATTTACCTTCTTCACATGTTCTAAAGAAACAAATACACACAACTTTTTAAAGATAGAAAATGAGAAAAAGGAAAGGGTATCTTTCCCTTATTAGAGTCTTCGTGTATCTACTTCCTAAATCCCTCATGTTTTCAGAAAGGGCCAGAAGAAGGTGGTGTGATGGTAATCTTGGTTGCCAACTTGGCAGGCTCTAGAAACACCTAGGAGATAAACTCTGAACATGCCTGTGAGGGGAGTTCTTGATTGGGTTAAGTGAAGTGGGAAGACTGACTGTAAGTGTGGGTGTTACTTTCTCATGTGTGGAGCCCACACTGGATTAAAAAAAGAAGAAAGAAAGGAATCAAAGCAGCAACATCTGACCCTGCTTCCTTATTGTGATGTGCTGTGGCCAGCTGCTCACACTCCCACAGACATGACATCCCCGCCATTATGAGCCACACCTTCAAATGGTGGGTCAGAATCACCTCTTTCTTAAGTTGCTCTTGCTTTGTATTTTGTGACAATGAGAGAACTAATACAGAAAGCTCAGATTTTTAAGAAAATTTGGAGGGGGATACTAAACTATACAAATCCAAAGGGTAAAGTGTAAAGATCAACTCCATATGGTTGTATATAGCTTGTTCGGTACATCACTTCCCAGTCACATGTATAAGGTACTGCTTTTCCTGGCCCTCAGAGAGGATGTTCTTTCCCTCTAGTTTTCAGACATGGAAACAGAAGCAGAGGAAAAAATTAGATGACAAGCTCACACTTATCCAGAAAAAAATGTTGATACAGCCAAAGTTAGGGGGCCGTGCGAGTCTTAAACCAATATACGTCCATTTCATTAAAAATGCTATGACATTGTAGAATGCCAGATTTAGAGAGTGCAAAGCCTATGAAGTGGATGTCATAATTAACTAAATTAGTGGAGTTATTAAAGAGGTTCACCAGGTAGATAAATCCCTGTAAACGGAAACAGAATCCCCGCTTTTTTCACCAAGTATGTCAAGGCAAAAAAAAGGGGGGGGCTGGGTGGTGGTGGCATACCCCTTTACTTAGGAGGTAGGGAAAGGCAGATCTCTGTGAGTTTGAGGTGAGCCTGGTCTACACAGTGAGTTCCAGGAAAGGCTCCAAAGCTACCCAGAGAAATCCTGTCTTGAAAAACCAAAAATAAATAAATAGATAGATAGATAGATAGATAGATAGATAGATAAATAAACAAATAAATAAACAAATAAATAAACAAATAAATAAAAAGAATTCATGAAAAATATGCCTGAATCTTAATCAGGATAATTAGGGAATGTTCCTCACTGACTCAGTGTATCCTTTTGTGACTTCCTGAAGGAAATTCTGGGTAGATGGAATGCATATTTATAAAAATTGTGTCTGAGATAATACATCTATAAGATTATTAACTTCTTGGGGTCAAGGACCCTCACTTCTTCAGGTCATCTAAAATCCTCCCAAAGACCAATACAATGCTCTGCATTCAATAAAAATAATTTTGACCCCTTATTTATTGATGGAAAAAAATGAGGTATTTCAAGAGCTTTGCCAACAGCAATTGATCTTGGAAAACAGCAATTAAACTTCATCAAGAAAAGTCAATGGCAAGCAGAAATCAAGAAAATGGACCAAGAAAACGGGAAACTGAGGCAATTTCCTGGTATAAAAAGCTCTCCAAAAGAACATTTATTCCATAAATTATATATCAAGCATTTATTTTTATCTTAAGCATTGCATTTGATCATATCTATACCTCTGCAAGTTAGGAGGTGTTTTTCTATGTAGTCATTCAGCTTTAGAGAATAAATTGTATGACTTAGAGAAACACAGTTAATACAAAAAGTTGAATCCAACCTTGGAGCAAAAGAAAAGAGGCAATCAGTGTTTGGGGGAAATTATCATGTTTCAAATTTTGATGTTTAAGAGCAATCATATTGACAATGGTTTTCTTTCACTATTTTCTTTCAAGATAACAATACTTTTAGACTCTCTGAGACTTTTAGTTTTAAGTGTTGCTATAGTTGCTATAATACAATGTTTGATGATTTATGGCATACGCTCTGAAAAGCTAAGCCTCTAATGTGTATGTACATATATTCATGTGTGTGTGTGTGTGTGTGTGTGTGTGTGTGTGTGTGTGTGTGTGTATGTATGTGTCTACAAGGGATTACTGTGAAAACAGATCCCCTAGCAGAAGCAAAATGAGTATCAGCAAAGCCTGGCTCCCCCATTCCCTGATCACCAGTCCCCACAAATGTTTTCTGTCTCTAGGGAATGTACTTCTCAGAGCTGCATCACTGAGCACCACAGACTCACCCCAGCACTGTCCTATGTAGGCTCCTGCTAGCCTCATCTGATCCTGGTTGTCCTGAAAGGTCCCTCAAGATCAGGTCCAATTACTTCTCCTTGTGCAAGAGCAGGTGCTTGACAAATATTTACTGATGAATGAGTTTGAGCTGGGGAATTGTAATACAATTTAATAACTGTTTGAGAATAAATATGAAAAAATCCATAGAAATGCCAAGAAAGAAAAATGATTTCTGACCGGAGGAGTCAGACTAGACATTATGGTGCGACATCTGAAGAAGGATGTGTGGATGCTTCAGAATAAAGATAGTTATAGTCAGGGAAGCAGAGACCAGAGGAAACGGGGATACTGCAGCCCACAGCCCTTTATACTTTAATCCAGATTTTAAATTTTCCAACACACAGGAAGTCCAAGTGCATTACTATAAAATTAACAAAATAGCAAATTCTGCACATCTCTTAGTGATACAATCTGTCTCTACCCAGAACCCATTTATGGTTTATTGCCACTTGATAGTGGCTATCTATTCCCAATCAGGATCAACCCAAGCCATTCTGGAATTTGGGACTATCTTAGACTTCTAGAACTAGTATAACAATTCTAAGTATTGCTGATTAGACAACACCATGTCCATAGGCTTGGTTTGGAGCTTTTGGGCCAGGAGAGCACAAGGTACTTCTCCAGGTATAGATAGACTTTCTTTACCTTTTTAACCTCACTTATTTTTTCATATACTGGTGAGCTCTACTGAACCCTCCATTCCGAGGGAAATTGAAAAATGAAAATCATCTTATAGAAAGAACATGGTCAGAGGTGTGCCAATTGCATTGTTTGAGAATTCTAAGACTCACAGTGTTAACATTTTGCTAGATTTGACTCCCTTCCATGACCTGTTTGAAATCAATCAATTTATGCTTGTGTGTCAAAACTGCAAACAAAACTCTATCAGTGGGAAGTCTCAGCCCAGATGTTACTCTATTTTAGCACACATAAAGTGAACACTGGTTATATGAGCATCTTAAAACACTCAAGGCCTTAAATACTCAAAAGAAGATATTACATATTTACTCTTTGCTGATTTCCTGAGTTCCTTCAGATGTTGCTGTGTTTACTTTTGTATCTCTAGTGTCAAGATAAGGCCCCTAATTATGAAGGGCAGCCAGAAGAGAAATACAGAATAAATGAATGAATGAATGGTACCAGTTGCATTTCTCTTATGGAGGATACATCATCCTGTGTCTTTGTCACTGTAACTGAACTATCCAAAACAGAATATAAAATTCCAGGTATTGTCCAACAAGAACCAAGAGCCAGAATGATAACCACTCTCACACTAGAGTCCAAACTAAATGGATTCGACCAAGATTGACTTCGTTTTCAACAATCCTGTTACTGTGGATTCACATCAAGTTTATAGTCAGCTAAGACACCCTGGAGATTTTTTTTTCTCAGATCTAATGTTAAGCTACATCTCCCCCAATTGAATTTTCTGACTGAAGTGCAAGACCTCACATTATTCCCTGTAAGTTTTGTCTTATTGGATTTAGGCCATTACCCCAGCATCTAAAGACCTCTTTGAGCCTTGAGTCTGACCTCCAGCATATTAGATATTCAGCCATGCTTTCTGCCACTTATAAATTGGATCAACACTCGTTGACTGTCTTCACACAGGCCTAGAGGAAGTAGATGGAAAAGGTCTAGCTTGGAACCTGGAGACTTGCTTCAAGAGAGTTTCCTCCAGATTAGTGGCCATTTATCTTACAGCTATATTGTTGCTGGAAATCACATGGAAAGCCACAAGAAAGTGAAATTATACATCATCAGAGCTCAGGCATACCTAGCACAACCCCAGCTCATCATTTACTAATTGTGTACATCCTAGTAAGAGATGTGTGTTGAATCTGACTAAGACTAGGAAGGCCCTACCAGTAGAAGCAAAGAACCAACCAAAGCAGGAGAGCAGGAAAAGTGAAGTATACACAGTGGCATGAACATGTGATGCTTTTAGAAAATGGTAAACTGCAGATGTGATCTTTTTAGGTTTGTCCAGAGGTTGCATGATCTTTTATTCCCCATCTACTAGCTGAACCTCATTAATGGAGGAAAATCTTCATTCTAAATAACATCAAACAATTTATCTTCTAACAAGTATGTACATGCAGCTAACTATATAAAAAGATTGAGACTTCTTTATAGATATGCTTTGTAAGACTGGTTCAACTGTTTAATTAGCCTCTAGGGTCTCCTCTTCTACAAAAATAAAGATGTTGGACTAAGGTCCCTGCCACTTCGGCTATGGAGGTAAGAAGGATGGGGATAAAGGAAAAAGTCTATAGAACATGACATGCAGTTCCAAGTAATGCCTGATTTCCCTTCTTTTAGTCATATTAGCTGAGCCTAAACTCCAAGAACTATAATTCTTCCCTCCTGCTTTTGATCTCCATTAGGAGAAAACAGAAGAACATAACTGAACCTCGTTCCCTACCAATCATCACAACATTTAAGAAAAAAGCCCAGGGGCAGGTGAGAAACATATTCACTAAATTCCTTCATTAAAAAGTGTCAAATTGCTAAAAATACTATTTCAGTCTATCCTAAATATTACCTCTTTCTGGGAAAGCTAATATTTATGCTTCAAGTTCTAAAATCATAATAAATTGAGAAATCAAATATTGTATTATAGTTTTACTTTCTTGAAAAGCTATCAACTGCTATCTCTACTAAACTCTGCTGACAACTTGTACTGAAGATGGAATGTACAGTAGCATCACAAATACCACAGTAGACACTCAGTTGGACTTCTTAAGTAGATCCTTATGGTTTTCAGTGATGGAAAGTCTATAGAAAATTAGGTAATCTGACCATGGAATTCACAAGGTCATTTCTGGTAAGACTCAGAATATAGAACTCTTTGTCACATCTTCTTCTACTCAAATCACATCTCTACATATTGCACATATTTTACTCATTCTGTATGAAAAAAAAAAAGAAGAAAGAACAAGGGTGACCCAAACTCCAGTTTTTTGTCATCCCTGTTAGACTATTCCAAAGAAAAAGGTAGCACCTTCATGTTTATGAAATCCCAAAGAACTCCGACCCATGTTGTATACCAGAAACTGTGCTTGATAAGGGCTGAGGGCATGCTTGACTTGAACCAGAACATTTAGAGACCATCAAACCCAAAGGAGCCACTGGGGAGAGGAAAAGCTGGATGCACAAAAGGAAGTAGTGTGTTTCTACTGGAAGAGAGTGAAAAGTGAGCTGGGGAGCAAAAGGGGAATGAGCCCTGTCCAGGAGAAGTGGAGGTGGCAGTTGGCCATTTCTTACACATGACCCCTGTGCAGTCTACTCACTTAGAAAGTTTGTACTCATCTCTGTCTCAGACAATCGCACAAAAGGTAGTTTATTGCTATGATCTGAATACTTGTATCCGATATTTATACATTAAAATCCAGTCCTCCCTGTACTGGAGAGAATGCAGAGGACTCAGTTCGGTCCCAGCACCTACATGGTGTCATACAGCAACATGGTACTCCAGGGCCTGAAGATCCGAGCCCATCTCTGGCCTTCAGAGGCACCAGGCATGAATGTGGTGCACATACACCCTTGCAGGCAAAACATCCACATAAAATAAATTTTAAAAAATCCTTAAAAAAAAAAATAAAATTCTCCAGTGGGAGGTAATCAGAGATAAGGATGTGAGAATGGAATTAGTGAATCGGCGTCTTTGTAAAAGGAGCCCAAGAGATCCCCACTGTTCTTTGGCCCCATGAAGACACACAAGAAGAGACTAGCTATGGACCAGGAAACAGAGCCACCACCAAACACCAACCTGCCATCACTTTCATCTTGGACTTCTTAAACTTTCAAAAGAGTGAAAAGTAAGTTTTTGTTATCGTTTAAAAACTGCCCTATCTATGATATCCTGTTATAGTCCAATGGACCTAGATAGATTGGTACCCCAAAGTGGAAAGATTGCTGAAAAAACACCTAAGAATGTAGAAGCAGCTTTGAAAGCTGGCCCTTCTGTAAAGAAACTGCTATGGTTACTCCTGGGTTCATGAAAGGAAGGAAGGAAGGAAGGAAGGAAGGAAGGAAGGAAGGAAGGAAGGAAGAGAGAGTAATGGAGGGACAGAAAGAAGAAGAAGAAAAGAAAATAAAAAATGAAGAGGAAGCAGTAGAGAATCCTTAACTTCTGGGAAAAGAGTGTGGTAGAAATGTGGGCAGTGATGTCAGGGCATTCTGATGAAATGAACATCAAGGTTATCCTTTCACAAAGTAGTATAGCAAAGAACTCAATTCCCTTGTGTTTGTGCCCCTGCATTATGTGGTAGATAGAATTTACATGCAATGCAGTTTCCTATTTGGCTGATGAAACATTTAAGCAAGGAGTTGGAAGAACATCTAGAGTCCGCTTGACAATTTATAATAAAATAGGAAAAGAGACAAATGAGTTAGACATGAGATTGTTCATCAGAAAGGAGGCAGAACCTGAAGACTTGGAAAATGTCATGTCTAACCACATTTGAAAGAATGGGAACGCCTGTTTAGGATATGATACGAAGGTGTGGCTGAAGACCACTCAGTAGGTGAACTACGTAAACAAAACCTGTGAGCTGTTGCCCAAGACAACAGGAGAATGATCCCAAGGGCAGCTGAGAAGTAGGAGTTGTGCCACTCATCACTACCCCCCTAAGTCTCAGTAAGCACAGGACTACCAGAGACTCCTCTTGAAGACACACAGAGCCACTAAAATGTGACTCAAACTTAGGAGACCCATACACAGGTGATACACAAAGCATCCACAAAGGCAGAGTTAGACCCTAACATTACCCAGTGGCTCAAAGGCACAGTGTGGTAAAACTCAGAGGTGAACTGTCAATCACCTGCTGCGACACAGACCTGCTGTGGGTCTGCTTCTCTGTCTACTTCTCTAGTTCTTCCTTTGGCAGTGACCATGTCTGCTCTGTCTGTCTACTCCTAGTATACTGGAAGCGTATGTCTGATTTCACAGGTGTGCAGGAGAAGTGCAATTGACCCAAGCATCCCTAGGGATTCACTGATATCTGCTTTAGATGATCCTTTGAACACTAATCTCTTAACATTGGGATGAGTTGAGATTTGAGGCTCCTAGAATAGAATGAAAACATTTCACATTAAAAATGTAATGATTTGGGAGAGCCCAAAAAGAATGATGTCATCAGAAAGCTTCATTCGCCAAAAGTCCTATGCTGAAATTTAATTTATGGTGTAAGGGCAACTGAGCAATTGAGGTAGGCATTTGAGCATGTAAGTCATGGAAGTTGGGTTTTCAAGAGTCATAGCAACACCCTTATAAGGAGGCCCCAAAGAGGTCCCTGGGTCTACATTCTTCACATTATATCTGAACGGAGTTTGTGGTTCTTTTAATGCATTGGATTCCTGGATCCCTGCATATATGGAAAGAAGCCATCTATGGACTGATAAGGAAGCAGGCCATAACCAGTCACAAATTTTGTTCAGATCTAAATCTTGAACCTCCTAGCCTCTAGATGTGAAAGAAATAAATGTCTGCTAATTATAAACTGCCCTACATTTATGACATGGTATCACAGCCATGGAAACAGTCTGAACTAACAGAAAATCCACATCTTCTTAGCAATGAATAATGCCTGACTGAGAAATGCCACCCTGGGGATCAAAAGTCAGGAATATCTCCTGCCTCCATGGCACCCACACCTCTATTTCTTATTTCCTTTACCCCCATTACACAATCTGCTCTTTCCCTTCCACCATCTTTTGGATTCCCTGACCTCACCCTAATCCTCTTCAGGACTGATGTCCTTTTCATGTCATATCTAAAGATGCTTCAGAACAAGAGCTTGTCACAGGTTAAGCTTCAGGGAGAAATCTGAAGCCACTGAAAGACCAGATTAGAAGAGCACTGAGGTGAGATCAGCATTTGCTAGGTGATGAAAAGCTAATGGAGCTGCAAAACAGGCCTTGGCAAATCGCCAGCATCCCCCATCCCGGAAAGGAAGTCTTGGTTTTGCTGGGTACTTCTAGATGATGATAATAGCTCTGGGGCTAGGCACAGTTCCAATGCCCCAGGACCTCTTCTGGAATGTCTGAAATGATCAAGGGTTGTTTGCACCCTTGCTTTCTTGTCTGATTTTGCTTTGTTTGAGGACATGTCCTCCATTGGCCCAATGTTATAGTTGTAGACTACGTTCCCAGAGGCTAACACTGTTGACCTCATCTGAAAATATCCAGATGGGAAGACTGAGGTCATGAACAACCTGGCAGCCAGCTCTCATATAAAGGAATCAAACTATGATAAGCTGATAAGACTTTCAAGGTCTATTTGTTTTGTTCATTCAAAAAGATTAGCGTTCTTAAGGATGAAATCACCAGTGTGATGAAGTAGCTGATCTCACGATACACTGCTCACACTTCACCAAATGCACTAACCGGGCATGTAGAAAACAGTGGCACATACCAGCAACCATCAATTTAAAGTTGGTATTCCAGGTCTATATCTAAAGAGTGACAGAACCTCATCTCTCCTGATGCATCCAGCAAGAACACATCATCCTTTTCCCCCAGATCTAATCAGGAACACTTCTGCCATGTTCATTTTTCTTTATAAGTCAAAGGCACAGAAGAGATTTAAGCTTTCTGTCCTACACCCTCTTGACTCCAGGTAGAAGAGGAAGTGGGCTGTGTGAGAGTAAAACCTCAAATTCTGCTCTCACCACAAACACCTTCAGTTTGTCTTCAGTTTCAAATGCTGTACACCAGTGCCATCTAGTGGTTAGTAATAAATTAACATGATCTGAAAATCTGAAGATGGCTTTTCATAAACACCTGAGCACGTTTTTTCCACTTAAAAAAATTTTTTCTTGAAGGATGGTTTTCCTCTATTTGCATTCTTTTTGAGGAAAATATTTCTTTCATCTGGTTCGTTTTGTTTGGAATAGAAGTATCTTGTCTCATTTTCTATCAGAGTATGCTTTAAACTGTAAAATGTAGCTGGGATTTAGTTATACAGAAACATGAGGAAAATGTCTCCTTTATCTCCAAACCCTGTTCAGTGGAATTTGACAAAATATATTTGGCTTCCCTGTTGATTTGCCTTAGAAAACAACCCTGGGTTGAAGTGTGGTTGGAACAAGTCGGAGGGAAAAAGAATTTAAAGAAACAAGCCTCCTCAATGGGTTCCTGTTGTACAGAACTCACTTCCAAATCCCAAGTGGAGACCCTTTCACCTTCTCTCAGCTCTACAGATCAGGGCTTCACACATCAGAGACAAGTGCTCCACCATGTAGCTGCTGAGCTTCGACTCAGGCGCCTTGAAGTCCCCTGCATCCCACACACTCACTTTTCCAGCCTATGTCTTGATTTTTACCGTCCACAACAGACTCCTGCAGAAAGCATCTGCTTTATCCTCTCTGTTTTCTTTCCAATCTGATGTTATTCTCCACCCTCCCTGATGGAGAATACTAACATCTTACTTAGCGAGCTATAGCTAAATAGCCAACTCTGGATAGGTTTGCAGTCTCCATTATTTTAATATTATGTGACAACGGGACTACTTTAGCTCGGGTTCACAGTGAGACTCACCCCTCCTAGTCATTATGAGGCTAACTCAAAAATCATCTCACAAGTCAGCAGAAAGTGGGTCAGGAGTGGATGATATTAAATTGAATTTCTGTGAATGAATTCTCTAATTCATTCCATGATCCAAAGTATCTCTCACATCCTTTCTGATTCTCCAATTTCATTTCATAAAAAGTAAGCTAATATAATTACATATGTCCCCATGATTATTGGAGTTATTAGGTCAGGTATCACAAACCAAAGAGTTTTTTTTTTAAGCTACTTTTTGTCATTGTTGTTCAACAGTTTTATACATTTATATAACAAAATGTAGTTTCCACACCCCATTCCCCTCCCTCATCTCCCTCCTTCCTGTGCCAGAACCTTCCTTCTCAACAATTCCCCCTCCTTCTATCATGTCCTCTTCCTCTGCATGGCCCACTGAGTTTAATTAGAATTCTTTGCCTCGGGTGTGAGTGAGGGGTTATTTCCTGGAACCAGGGCAACTTATCAGTGGCTCTGGGACTAAATAAAACCATCCCCTCTCCTCCCACAGTCACGAACCGAGTGGAGTCCCTCGGGGACCTCGTGGGATTCCTCCTTGTCATAGGTAAAATGTTGACTATTCCAATCTTATACCGGTTTTGTGCAGATAACCATTGCTTCTGTGAGTTCATAGGTGACACAATGTTTGAACTTAACATACCTTTAATAATACTTGTTAATTTATTTATACTAACAATTGAAATTAATTATATATGCACAAGCATTTGTACGAAAAATGTTATAGGTTGACTTTTCGGAGAACATATCTCTGTTCTTTAGTACCTACAAATTCAAAGGTTTATTGAGTAGGTGTTTATCTGTTCATGATTTTCTAACATTACATACTGATCACTTGGAAAATATTGGTAACAGAACTATACAGATCACCCAGACATCAATGCGTGTATGACATACAATACCAAAAAACCTCACATTTTAAAATATCATTTTTTTTGTTTTTTTGTTGTTGTTGTTGTTGTTTTGGTTTTTTTGTTTTTTGAGACAGGGTATCTCTGTGTAGCTTTGGAGCCTGTCCTGGAACTCACTCTGTAGCCCAGGCTGGCCTCGAACTCACAGAGATCTGCCTGCCTCTGCCTCCCTGGTGTTGGGACTGAAGGCGTGTGCCACCACCGCCTGGCAAAATATCATTTCTAACCTTCAGAATTGTTTTTGTTTGGGGAAGCTACCATGGTCACATGGATCAACTTCTCACTTTGGCTTAAAAGCTCCCATATTTTCATTAACAATAAGTATAGTATATCCATTGTTTTCTTGAAGTGATAGACTGGCATTGTTCATGTCTGTTAGACTCTGACTTTTAGATCATCATAATTTTTCAGTGTTGTACTTCATGGAAAACTGTGCTGTTTGAATGACTGCAGCTATGAGTGGGAAAGAGCATGTCAGCCATGCTGACCACTCCTCCCATACTTCCAACTATGTTAACAGTGCGGTCTTCAGCCATTTGTCTCAACAGGAATTTAGTTTGGTCTGAAATATCTGGAAGGATCATTATGATAATGCCAAGTCAAGCAGACACGAGTGGGATACTGGTTCTAATATGAAATACCCATTTTCATCTTTGTCTCTCATTTCTTTGTTAGAGCATTAAAACTCCCAGAATTACCTGAGTGATCACAATGTTAAGGATCTCTTTTATTGTAATTGGTCTCAGTTCTTGGTTAAAAACACAAGAATTTGCAAGACGTAGAATGTCTGGAGTAGTAAGTCTTTCTTATGTGCTCATGAGATGATTAGTGAATAGAGGTCTCAAGATAGCTCCAGGTTGGAGACTGGTTACAGATAGATCAAGTATAATTTCATGATTAGAATTTTCAGTTCCATATATCTCCAACATCTATAAAAATGATCAAAATTAACTAATAATTTAATCAACAGAACCTGCATAATAAAGTCTCCCTTAGTGCTCCTAACCCACTGGATTCTGAGACATCCAACCTGGTAAACACATTGGTTTTCACATACCCCTGTGAGGGTGGCATGCTCAGAGAGGGTATGGAAAATTCTGTGGCTTTTCCACATACCTCACTCTCTAAGCATCCCTTCTGTTGGCTACTTTTGAGCTGTATTCTTTCTACCAGAGCAATAAGACTTTGTAAAAATATTTTTCTGAGTCCTATGAGCTGTTTCAGAAAGGAGGTAGTTGTGGGAAATCAGAAGACAGCCCATTGGTCAGAAGTGCAGTATGCCTGAGATGGCCATTAACATCTTTAACATGCACAGTCCTGTGGGACAGAAGCTCTTTACCAGTGGGTCTTGTACTGGTCTGCATGTGTCAAAACTTAACAATTACTATTGCATATAATTATAAGAGTAGTTGGATCCTGAAAGTTGGAGAACTGTGTTGAAATGTAAATAAATCCTATATACCTTGTCAGAAATGTTGAAAGTTGAAATAGTTCATCTAGAATTGCAAAACCTTTTAGGTATCATCTAGTGTATTCAAAAAATTCTCTCTACGGCAGGCCTGACATGAGGTCATTCAACTTCTGCTCAAGCACTTCAAGTGATGTGAATCACTAATTTGCTATGTAGCCTATTCCACTATTCTTGCATAGCATCAATTATTATTCAGACCTTCATCATTTTAAGCCAAAATGTTCTCGGTTCCATGATGCAGAAAGAATACATTGACTCCTTTTTCCATATGACTAAGCTTCAATCATTTAAACTTTAAGTTTCTTTGAATTTTAAAGACCAAGACCTTTTAAACCTATATCCTCCCTTACTTCACACATGCGCCCCACACACAAACTCACGCATACATCTTTCCACACTCATATTGTGTTAGTCACTCCTCTCATCTCTGTGACAAAATACCCTACAGAGCCAACCTAAGAAAGGTAGGTGTTTTTTTTTTTTGGGGGGGGGGGGGCTGGTATCGGAGTTCCCAGTCTATGGTGTCACAGAAGCCATGGCAGTGGAATAGTCAGTCTGTGGAGGTAAAAGTCTATGTCTTATCCTGGTCATATCTTGACAGGTGAGTAGGCAGAAATGTGGCTGAGAGCAGCGTGAACTGTCTCCCGTAAAGACCTGCCCACGGTGGCTTATGTCTGCCAGCAAGGACTCCTGCCCTAAAAGTTCTACAACCTTTCTAAACAGAGCCACCATCCAAGAGCCAGTTGTTCCAATCCATGAGCTTGCAGAGCACATTTTAGATCTAACCCATAATAATAAGCATCTCTTCCCAAAGGAAGAACTTGAGTTTTTTTCTGTGTTTAACCTGGTGTGAGATGGTTTCTAGATCTCCATGAGTCCTTGTCCTGCTTTGCTTTCTACTGCTGTGACAAACACTATCAAACACTAGGATGGAAGTAACCAGGAGAGGAAAGGGTTTATTGCACCTCACAGCTCATCATCCATCAGGAAGGGAGTCAGATAGGAACTTAGAGGCAGGAACTCAAACAGAGACCATGGAGAAGTGCTGCTTTCTGCTGTTTACTGGCTTAGTTCCATAACTTGTTCAGTCTGCTTTCCTACAACCCAGGGCAAGATGCCCAGGGGTCACACCATGCAGAGTGGCATGGGCCCTCAGTCCCACATCCACAAGGATGACTGACCCCAGGTAAGACTCTTAGCAGTAGTGGAGAGAGTGCCTGAACTGGCCTTCTCCTATAATCAGATTGGTGACTACCCTAATTGTCTTCACAGAACCTTCATCCAGTAACTGATGGAAGCAGATGCAGAGATCCACAGCCAAGCACTGGAGTTCAGTTGAAGAGAAGGAAGAAAAATTATATAAGCAAGGGGGGTTAAGATCATTTTAGGGAAACCCACGGAGACAGTTGACCTGACCTTGTGGAAGTTCACAGACTCTAGACTCAGCTAGGGAGCCTCCATGGTCCTAGGCCCTCTGCATGTGAGTAACAGTTGTGTAGCTTAGTCTGTTTGTGGGGCCCCTATCAGTGGGACCAGGATCTGTCCCTGACACATGAGCTGGCTTTTTGGAACCTATTCCCTATGGTGGGATGCCTCGCTCAGCCATGATGTAGGGGGAGGAGCTTGGTCCTGCCTCAATGTGATATGCTATGCTTTGTTGACTCCCATGGGAGGTCTTATGATTTCTGAGGAGTGGATGAGGGGGGGCGTCAAAAGGAGGTGGGAGAGGGAACAGGAGGAGAGGAGGGAGGGGAAACTGTGGTTGGTGTGTAAAATAAATTTTAAAAATCAGTAATAAAAAAGAAAGAAAATGCACCCCAGACTTGGCCAGACTGATGGAAGCATTTTTCTCCATTGAAGTTCTTCTTTTCTAGATGACTATACCTAAATGAACCAACAAATTCATCCTAATCCTTTTCTCTTTACTCCTGTGCCTTTTAAGATTAGCACCAGAATGTTATTAAAGTATATTGAATTAAATAATTCAAGAGCAGAATCCATTTCCCTCCCATGCACTTGTGCTGGTGCACGCTACTGTTGTATTAACTCTCTGTTTTCTATTTGTTTTGCAGAAACCACATCCAACTGGGGACACATGTTGAATTAGCCTTCAAGCACAATCACCAGGCCTTCCTCACATAAACATTAATCTGCTTCACTATTCTAAGCACGTTCAATTAATATTTTTAGCCCACAGTAAAAAAAAATATGCAGTATACTGGTAAATCTTATAATATTAGACCCATTTAGAATAATGCAGATAATATAAATTTTTAACAGTTTTAATTTTTGTGTCTGTAAAGAATGCTTGCTGCCAACCTAAGCCTACTTTTGCCTCCCTGGGCACATACTCAGGATTACTTTCCCATCCAGTTACATTTGTAGTTTGATAAAACTGTGAAAATTATCTTTAGCCAACCAAATATGAGTAAGTGGGGTATAAACACCTTTGGAAAATATTCTAGTCCATTCCCCTTGCTGCTGAGACTCAATAACTTAAAGACAAAAACAAAACAAAACAAACCAGTTCCAGAAGGTGAGAAGGTATGTCTCAGTTCAGGTTGCTGGTGGGGGTGTTGTCTTGTAGGGAAGCAAGTGGGGTGGTGGCAGGGGAGGGGGCAGCTGCTGTCTGATTCTAAGATGGCACCATGCTGCTGGATCCTCCAGAGGAAAGAGATGCTGTATCTACTACATAGCAGAACACAGAAGGACAAAATGGGATAAGCCATCATCACATGGGAAATGGTGGGAAAACAATAAGGGCTGAATGTTAGGGCATCACATGAAGGAGAGATAGAAGGGAGCAATTCCCACTCTATCAAGCCCTTTTATAGACATCTTAGTCCCATTGATGAGGACTCTGCCCTCGTGATGAGTCTACTCTTAAAGTCATGTTTCTTAATACTATCAGTGTGGTGATGAAATCCCATGACAATACTGAATAATCCATTAAGAACAGAGCGTGGAGTCGGTTGGTGGTGGTGCATGTCTTTAATACCAGCACTTGGGAAGCAGAGGTAGATCTCTCTGAGTTCAAGGCCAGCCTGATCTACAAAGTGAGTTCCAGGACAGCCAAGGCTACACAGAAAATTCTTGTCTCAAAAAATCCAAAATAAATAAATAAACAAATAAATAAAATAAGAACAGAGCTTGGTAAGTTAAATTTTACAAAAATTCCTAGTTGTCTTGCAATATAAAATTCAAATTTAGGGTTGTGGTCATGGGAACATGTGCACTCAGCATGCATGAGGACCCAGATTCTGTCCCTACCATGCTTCCAATCAAGTTTAAACTGGTTGCCTTTTATTTTATGTAACAATTCTATAAATATAGTAGTAGGTTTGAGAAATAGGGGGAAAAAACAGGTTTCTGTGCAATAATCCTTCTGTATACTGTATAAATTATGCTAAAGAATCTGGAAAAAAAAAAGAAAAAGAAAAAACAGAATCTGAGTGGCCAATAGCAGGACAGGATAAGGTTAGGCAGGTGAACCAGGCTAAGGACACTGGGAAGAAGGAGTGTGGAGTCAGAGGCATCACTGGCAAGACATGGAAAATAAACAGGAAGTGCTAGATGAAAGAGAGGTAATGCCATGTGACAAAATGTAGGTTAATATAAGTGGGTTAATTTAAGTTGTAAGAGCTAGTTAGTAATAAGCCTGAGCTATTGGCTGAACATTATAATTTACAAAAAAAAAAAAAAAAAAAAAAAAAAACAGAGCCCAGAGCCCTCAGGAGCTTGCTTCATCCTCTCTCCCCACTGCAGTCTTTTGCTTAAAACACTGTTGACCAGGAATCCTTGAACATGGAAGAGCAGAAGCAGAAAGTATCTGATTCTTTGAATCTTCGTGCAGAGAATAGATGTCTTTTCCCCTGAGATGCCAACCTTGGAATTATTTGATCAGGAAATAAGACAATGAGTACTACTAAGCTAATTAATTTGGGTTTTATTTATTACAAGAGTTTAACTCCCATTCACTAACAAATATTCAACCTATTTATGGTGGATATAAATTAAAACATTTCTCCATTCATATGTGAATATGTCTTTATATCTTCATTCTCTCTTTCTTCTCTTTCTTTTTCTTCTTTCTCCTCCTCCTCTTCTTCCTCTTCTTCTCTCACACAATACATCCTGATCACATCTCTTATGCTCAGGACAAGGATGTAAAACACAATATTCACTAATAAAATTAGGCTATCCATCTCTCAAGGCTTCATTTCATTCTAAGAAACTTCTTTTATTTTCTAGAAGGCATAATAAGTCCCTGATTTGGACCCTTTTGCACATTTACTACAAACCACCTCCTGTTTGTTAAGTCTTTTCCACCTGCCCCAGCCTGAGTTGGTACCCTTTCCTACAGTGCCCACACTGAAGCCTTGCCCAAGCTTCATGGCTGACTGCTCCATTCATTGTTTTCCAGGTATCTTTTCATTAGCTCACACGCTCACAAGGACAGGAATCATGTATAATTTCTCTGGGTACCTGCAGTGTCACGGTGTCTGACACATAGCAAATATTCCATAAATGCCTAAGAATGAATGAGTGCAAAAGCCGCACGGATGCTTTTAAGCTTGGACCTATAAGAGAAAGAACTCAAGAGACAGGGTCTTGAAATCCCTAAATTTCCATTAGTGCCAAATGAAAACTGAGTTTGTGGACTGTGATTTATAAAAGCAGAGAGGTTGGTAACCTAGAGGCTGTCTGGCATTCTAAGATCTGTGAATTCTTTCACAATCCTATTTTTTGCTTTGACAGTCTAGAACTAGTCAGGGTGTCATAATTATCTATGACGAGTCAATGCTCCATATTGCAATGAACAGCCCCTGAGAGTCAGAGCATGTTTTTTTAAACTCTGCATTCTCTTAAGCTCAAGTAAGATGGAACTTACTGTCTCCTTATATTTCTTACTTTGGGTTCGATTTATTTAAGACCATTCATGACAGCCAGATGGTCCACACTAGTTTCAGACAATTTATCACAGAGCTCAGCTGTTGCATTAAATCTATTTCTTAAAGGAGAAAAGGCATTCATAATTTTAGCTGGAAAAAAAAAGAGGATCCAGACCAACACCATTGCCTGGATGCCAGCTCACAGATCCCTAAGGTGTTACAGTCTTTGTTACATATTTGAATGGCCCAAATTCCACTTGGAATTCTGTGCATGTTCAAAGCCCTCACTGAATTTTCTCTCCACTATTGGTAAGATGAAGAAGGTTGGGTAGGCATGCACCCTCCTGTTGCCCTGTTGTGCTGAGGCCTTATGTGTCACCATCTCAGGTATACATTCTATGTTCTGCATCACATGAACCCAAGAATGAGACTAAGCTCTTTCTCAGCTCCTACTAAAAAACTCATTCAGATTACTGATGACTGGAAAAAGTGTCTACTGCAGAAATGTAAACTGTCTCAAAGCTGCTCTGGTAGCCTGGTCTTATGGTCTATTCCACTCCTCATTGGCCACTTTACCTGTTATGCTTTGGCTCTACGTCTTCCCACTGATGCTTCTTTCTTACTTCTTTTCTCTCTCCCCTCTCAATTTGTTCTGCCTTATTTTCAACTCATGATTATGTATGTCATTTGTCTCTTGGGTTGATGTAGACCTAGTAAGGGATTACTGAGATAGCTCCAGCTCTTTATTGTCTAACACAGTGTAGTGCTATTGTTAGGATCTTCAATGTCCCTTGAAAGGCCACTTTGTACCTAAAGTGTATCCTGGAGACTTGATCACCAGGTTATAATTTTCTAGGACATTGCGGAGCCTTTAGGGGACAAGGTCTAGTGAGAAGAATTGAGGTAATTATGGGTATATTCTTGAGGTGTTATGGGGGCCAGCAGCCCTTTGGTTTTTCTGTTTGCTGATTACCATGAGTTGAACATATCTCCTTCACCACACACTCTGTCATTCACTGTGCCACCATAGGTCCAAAGTGCAGAGTCAAGGAATCCTAGGCCCCAATCTCTGAAATCAGGAGCCCAAAGGAACTTTTCCTCCTTCCAGGTTGTTGGCCTTAGTAATTGTCACAGTGACAGAAATCTGATTATCACATGGAATAAGAACATAGCAGCCTATTGTCCACCGTGTCCATTTCCCTCTGTCCTCTTCCCTTCCTACCCCAACTTGGAAACAGTTCACTTTTCTTCTTGCCTGCTTCTATATGCTCTGTTTGGAATCTGACAGATGCTGAGAAGTAGTGACTCACATCTTATCACAGCACTCAAGAGGCAGAGGCAGGCTGACCTCTATGAGTAAGGTCAGCCCAGTCTACACAGTGAGTTCCAGGATAGCCAGGGCTACACCGAGAAACCTTGTCTCAAAAAAAAAAAAAAAAAAAAAAAATCTGATGGCTTCGTCTATCCACCTAAGAATGGGACTCTGGTATCCTAGTGCATCTAGGATTAGGACTGTATATGAGCTACTGTGTGGCTCCCATGTACCAAGTTAGCGTATTTTTTCATAATGTTAAACATTCATTATATGCTTGAACATTCATCCATGAACTTTTAAAAAGCATATATTGGTACTGTCCATAAATTTTCACAGTATATTTGTCACTATAATTCACGTTTTGAGAGATAAAGGGAGAATGTTGTTGGTTGCTTTTGCTCTTTTGGGGGGCCCACCACCTAGCTCCCAAATAAATCACACACTGAGGCTTATTATTATTTATAAATGTCCAGTCTTAACTTTGCTTGTTTCTAGCCAGCTTATCTTAACTTTAAATTATCCCATTTACCTTTTGCCTCTGGCCTTTTTCCTTTTCTTACTTCTGTATATCTTACTTTCACTCTTACTCTGTGGCTGGCTGTGTAGCTGGGTCACTGCCCCCTGAGGTCCTCCTCCTTCTCTGGTTACCTCTCCCTGCCCCCAGATTTCTTTTTCTATATGTTCTCTCTGCCTGCCAGCCCCATCTTTCCTTTCTCCTGCCTTGCTATTGGCCATTCAGTTCCTTATTAGACCACCAAGTGTTTTAGACAGGCACATTAGCACAGCTTCACAGAGTTAAACAAATGCAACATAAACAAAAGTAACACACCTTAAAATAATATTCCCCAACAGGAGAAAGCAAGCATTCTTTTGTCTTTATTGGTCGTTGAATTCACTGACAATGAGACACCCTTAGCAAAGTTTAAGTAAAAAGTTGAGACCCTGAGAAAGAAAAAGCCAAGAAAAACTAGTCATTGCTATATTGTCTAGTAAACCACAGACAGAGATAATAAAATGCCCAATATTCAGTATTTAATTAGAATTGGACATTTCCTAAGCAGCATTTTTAAACATCTTGAGATGGAATTACCAATATTCTGTCATAAGACTACATGTAATATGGACAATATCTCAAAGTTCATAAGACTACATGTAATATGGACAATATCTCAAAGTTCCTCTAAACTGTATCATGTACATTTTAATCTTAAAGCTGATTATTTAAAATTGTGTTAATACTTCTATCAATACATCTATGTATCTCCTTTAAAAGTTCATAAACACACACTCCAGATGTGCTGGCTTCATCTTCCAGGCACCTGGTTGTGACAAATCGCTGAATGTGTGGCCTCATGTAGGAGGAACATCTGGGCATCTGACTGCATTTTTCCCTATTCATCCAAAAGTTTTGGCAGCTAGCTGTAGACAGATTGAAAATCTTCTCTTGAAACAGAGAAGGGAAGTTTCTGTCAGATGAATATGGACAGGATACATGGTGGATTTTTTTCCCCAAGTCTTAGCTACCATCAGAATATCATTTTCCAGATGCAAAGTCCTGATATCTTATAACTCAAGATCAAGTATATTCAGAATGAAACATCTAAAATGCATTTAGTAAAACTTTAAATCTTGGCAGAGGTTTTCAATTATAGATAAAGTTACAGAATGGCACACAGGGAAATAAATATGTGAATATTGACTATTTGGTGACTGAAATCACCCCTCGCGACTAGTTTGCACTTTATATTTACAGAAAGAATTAGAGTCAACTATTCTCTTTTAACTGTACAAGGGCTCAGTCTTACATGTGTCCATGTATTCTAAATAATACTTTAATAAATACACAATTATATATAATAAAATTTGGAATCCCCTGTATTTTCAATAATAAATCCATAAACTAAATATTTTCATGGCCAGGGATAGTGACAGGAGCCTATTAGTCCAGAACACAATAATGAAGATAAAATAATTATTTTTAAGCCAGCTTGAGTTCAAACCCATTTTAAACTACATTGAAAGACCAAGTCTCAAAGAAAAAAGGCTGGGGATATAGCTAAGTGACAAATGGTTTGCCTAGCATGCAGGAGATCCTGGGTTAAATTCTCATAATCACAAAAAAGGTCTACAATAAATAACATTAGTAATCAGAAGTAAATTATATAGAACATGCTTGCATGGGACCTGAAAATTATGTTATTACCTTCCCTAACCACAACCACATTAATAAAAAAAAAGTTTATATAGCACAAGAGATCAAATTTGAGGAGAGAGAAGTGGACCTGACAAAGAACACCAAGGAGGAAGTCCTAACAAACAAAAGGACAGCAAAGCCACCTTCCCAAACTTGCCGCAGGCACAAGGTGGGATTCCAGTCATTGTTTACTCCTTGTACCACACAGCCTCCAAATTCATGCCTTCACTCATATTACTGTCGTGCAAAATCTACCTACCATTAACTACAACCTCTGCCCTAGAACTTGAGTCCTTCAATTTTCAGTCTTCTTTTATCTTCTCACTCCTTTCTGACTTCCTTCTAAAACATGGTCAACGCCCACCATGTACTTCATATTTCATCACTTGATGGAGCTGTAGTCTGCCCGCACAGGCTCATTGCAAATACTGGATTAATGCAATTAAGCAAAAAAGATGGCACACTCGGTAGTAACAAACTTTTAAAATATAGATAAGAAAAATAGGGGTAAAAATTCTAAAACAACTACAAAAAGATCAGTAATCAATTATTCTTTACTGACAATGTGAATGTGTGTGTGTGTGTGTGTCCTTGCATGACATGCATGTCCTTGTGTGTGTGCATGTGTGTGTGTGTGTGTGTGTGTGTGTGTGTGTGTGTGTGTGTGTTGTCCTTGCATGACATGCATGCCTAGTGTTCACTGAAGTCAGAAAAGGGCACAGGATTCCTTAAAACTGGAGTTACAGACGGTTGTGAGCAACCACGCTGAGAAGTGAATCTGGGGCCTCTGAGAGAGCAGCCAGTGCTCTTAATGGCTGAGCCACCTCTCTGGGCCTCCAGAGTGTACTCTGCCTAATAAGTTGAACAGCCCAAGTTTATGAAAAAAACTTCAATTCACTCAATTAAAACAATCCTGTATTTGCAAAACCCCAACTCATACCAGTCTCGCACACAAGGAAGCCGCTCCCCTGTATGTATCACTGAATATCTGCTACCCAGCTTCATTGACATGCCACATGCCTTCCTAATAAACGGCACATGCCATGCAAAGTACATTCCAGAGAAGTCAGGCATTTCTTTAAAAGTAAATTAAATAGTTCAAAAATTATTTCTCCAAGCGTTGGTTGAAAAGTTTTTGGATTTTGTATTTTTTGTCTTTTTTTTTTTTTTAATGTTAAAACAACAATGTATGGCTCCCTAAAACAAATATACAAGGTGTTCTTTTGGTGAGCTCTCAGATCTTCAGGGCCTGATGGCGGCAGTAATCAAACTAATAATGTTAATGACAGTAATAATGTGGAAGGCAGCATGTTCAAGCTGGTGAGATGGAAAATCTCATTTTTGAAATGGCCCCTTTCAGACTGTCGTTTCTTCTTGCTCTTCTTTTTTTTCATTTTCCATTGGTAATAATAGGTGGAGAATCACAAATAATTTCAAACTGCATTATGCTCCTTGACATGAAGGACCAGGATTGAATCTCAAATCACCAGCTCTTAGCCAAGGTGTCGTGACACACTCATTTTTTCCTTACAGCTGGGGAGTACTTCAAGATTGGGTTTAGTGTGCAATGAAATTAGACACTAATAGGAAAAGTACTAAAATGTGATTTTAAAAAACAGTATATCTGAGGTTCTACAACACACTGTAAAACTTTCATTCATTTGCTTTCAAATTATGGTCTCCTGAGAGTGAAAAAAAATGAAGGTATAACTGGTATATTAACACTTGTAAAGAATACTTTCCTGTTTTGTCCACACCATGGTCTCATGGTGACAAACTTTCATGTATCCTTACTTCAAATGTTCTGTCATCTCAGGAACAGAGAGTTGGCTCCAAAGAGAGGTGCACCAAAGTCTGTCAGAACCTCAATGAGGCAACACACTTCTCAACGGCACAATGGACACAGCTACAGCCTAAAGATTTGTTTGCAAAATACGGTCCCTATGAAATCCTGATAAAACTGTGTGTTTTAAATTGTCATATACAAGGAACAAGATCAGAGAGCCATCATACAGGCATCTATTGTATAAATCAGGTATAAGGCAAGAATATGAAAACACAAATAATTAAAAATTCTCCTTCATTACAGCAACATACTTAGGTGATACTTTCACCATTTTCTCCCCTCAATTCCTTTTCCTGTGCCCATAGGTGGAGGGAAGAATGCTGCAAAGGGTACCCAAGCATTCAAGACTCTGTAAGAGTGAAAAGGAAAGCATTTGGTCGTACTAGTTGCTGCAATGGATTGGCAGTCATTTGCTGCACACTGAATAGAGAATCGCCATTTTCGATTCACACTGGGAAGAGAATGGGGAAAGTATAGGAAAAAAAGGGAAATGTCAGATTCACACAAATGGCTAAAAATATAAAGTTACAGTGAGGAAAATGTGATTGGGAAGGAAAGGGATAAAGAAGCCTGTGGGTGTCAGACAAGACTGAAAGAACAGAGAGGCTGGGCTGAGTGTTTCACCTTAAAGGGTCTAGAAATTGAAACCTTCAGCCAAAAACTCAATCAAAGGGAACATCACAGGGCAACCGATGCATTAATAACACACAAAGAGAGCTGAGCTCTCCGGTGAAGCCAGTTCAAGGACAAAGAGTCAAGCTGCCAGTCTCCTGGGAAGGCAATGTCATGGATCCATAATAAACTCACCTAGCAGACAGAGTGTAGAATCTTGCAGTACTCAGGGTCTCTTGTGTCCATCCCTGCAAGCCCTCATTATTGACTGATGAGCTTGTCTACATCACCTGTTTGCTTTATGATTTGGAAGCAAACAGTTATGCCTGAGCTAATTCGAGATTCCAACTTTTCATTTTTAGTGTTGCTTAGTTAACACACAAATCCTTTCACAATACTCATGACAAAAGGTTACTCTTTCCTCTTTCTTCTTTTGTTCCAGTAGTTTTTTTTTCAAGGCCCCCTACCCCCACCCCGAGTAGAAGTCATTTTCTCCAGAAATTTTCTCCCACCTTCCATTAGTGGAACAGTCTAATTACTGCATATCAAAGAGAGAGGCACACACAGCTGTCTGGCTTCACCACTTCCACACAATGGTGCAAAAATGCAGCTCAACAGTCCAGTGAACTGTCAGCTACAAAAGTAATTGGAACTCAGGGGTCCGCCTCCAGTCCTGGCGGTGGGGGCCACTCCTGTGTTTTGTTAACACAGAAATAGCCCAGGGGAGATGGGATGGGAGTTTAGAGTTTGTAGAGATTCTTTATAATTCTTTTTTTTTTGAAGAAGAAGAAGAAGCTGCCATACTCTTACTCCCTCCTAAGACATTATTTTTTTCAATTACACATTAAATGACTTGGCATTTGAGGTAATGTTATCTAGTGTTAATTCACCTGTTAGGAAATTGCCTCTCTCCAGAACCTGGGGTTAATAGAGTGCAGAAGACCATTCTTATCAAGGGGTGGGAGAAAGGCGATTAATTTACACTATAAATTAAAACATAGAAAATGGAAAGAAAATAGACTGAGTACTGGCCTTGCTCCGGAAAAGCTATTATGTTTTGTTGGATTTTTTCTGTTTTTAATTTGTTATTTTTATCCACGTTAGCAGGCCTCTAATCACTCCATGCATAACACACAGCATGGATGAAACTATACATGAAAGAATATGCTTCAGGAAGCAAAATTAATTGACATTGTAGGGAACACAGTCATAGGGACCATGAAGTTAGAGCTGTGTGATTTCTAGTCACATCACAGGAGAATCATTTTTTCCTGGTTAATATTTGCAAAGGCACATTTGAAAAAGAAAACTGTATAGTGATAAGTGGTCTTATTGATAGGAATTAATCCTCTTGGTCCTATCTTTCCTTCAATAAAAAAAAAACCCTGAATCGAATCACAATAGGTTTTTATTGATCAGAATCCCTTGTGAGGCAATGTAGGTCAGAGGATGGCTTACAGCATGTGGACATTCATGTACTGGTTTATGAGCCACCATTGGCTCTGGAAAGTCTCTGGTGACCTGACATAACTAAATGAATAGCTGAAGACAGGTACACAGGATATTCATGTGCACTCCACCAATCTAGAGCAACTAAAGCTCACCATGTGCCTTGTTACAGGCACAGTTTTAAGCTTATCATTTGCTCCCCCAACTCTCAATTTCCAGCACCTATAATTCAGGGTTAGGCATCTTCCCAGAAGCCTAACATTTCCCAGAGCATCAGATTCAGATGGTCAGAGCTTTCTCTCATCTGTCCTGGTGGTACTACCTTTTTACTTTTTGTTTCTTTTAAGACTCTAACGAAGGTATCCCAGCACATTAATTTAGCCTAACTAGCTTACTGTGTAATTGATCAAGTGTTCAGCACTCACAAATTTTGTAGCCTTGAGTCTATTGTCTAATTTCTTAAACTCTAGTTTCCTCATTTGTAAAACTGGGCCAGTTACTGTCTCAGAGGCTGGATAAGATGTACTCGAGGCACCTATACCAGTAACTCATTAAGTATTAGACACCACATAATTACCCAAGGGCCAAGCAAAATACCTGCCACATGATGGGGGTTAAATGCATGATTGTTGAATAGACTAGATAAAGAAAGACAAATGATCCCAGATTGCTATCACTGCCGAAATTTCCAGAACAAGCCACCAATCAAGTAGCAATTATTTTATGCATAAAATATCCCATAAGCATCAACACAGTTTCTAGAACAGTATGGCAGTTTAGACTAGTTCAGATTCCTCCTGAACATGCAGAGACTGCACAAACAGAAACTCTGGATGCTTCCAGCAAGCCCTCAGATGTAGTCACCTGTAACGGTAACGCCCGCATTACTGTCACCCGTTCACCATGTCCGAGCGAGGGGCTGTGGATTAAAAAATAAGGGACAAGAGACAGCGGGTCATTTGCCTCAGCTGAATGCCGAATGCCAAATGCCGTTTATTGAAAGAGGGAGGAAACCTTAAATACAGGCTTACAGCACAATGGCGGATCCCCGGAGGGCAGAAGTTTGCTACTGAATGTTCTACATTCTTGCATCTAAGCTGTTAATGCCCAATATGCAGGATACACAAACAAGGAACTTCCCTAAAGCATTCAGGAGGGTGGATACCGGCAGGGAATTAGAATAGGGAGGACATCTGGTCAAGGTCAGCAAGCAGGCAACGGCTTTACTCAATATGGGAGGAGACCAGGGCCCTACAGTCACCAACACTGCTTAAGGAGACACAGGCTCACTCGCATGAGCACTTTCTGAATAACTTGAATTGAAGTTAGTTGACATAATTCACTCTTCAAGATACAATTTGAAATTATGGACTAAATGACTCATCACTGGGAATGATGAACAACTATAAAACAAAACCCCAAGAGTATGGTTATTAGGAAACCCCAATTATCTTAAAGTATTTTAAAATGGAAAACTTGTAATATCCCTGATAAATTTTAAAAGTTGTTGAGTCACTGGGAGCAGCACAATAAATGTGGAGAAAATAAGGAGAGAGAGAGATCTGAGTAGAAGAAAATGTCTTGGGGAAAGTGATGTTAAAAAAAATTAACAATTGAAAAATAACTACACTACTTTAGAGGAATGCAACTTTACGACCATCAACCTCTTTCAACCTTGGTTTTCTTGTCTTTAAAATGAAAATTTGTGGTGATATTTTATTTGTGCTGAAATGTGGTGATATTTTATTTGTGCTTTAGTAAAGCTTTCCTGGAAATCAGGGAGAAAGATCAGCTATTTTAATAAACAAGAAGCCAGGCAGCACATGCCCTTAATCCGATCACTTATCAGGCAGGGTCTATGTGTGTTCAAGGCCATACTAGGGAACAAAACCAAGTGTGGTGACACACACCTTTAATCCCAGTACCAACCATAGAGACCTTGAGGTCTATACAGACAGACAGTGACAAGGAAGTGAGGTAGCTGGGCTAAGATAGCCAATGAGAGGGCAGAAAGCAAGGCAATACACGCATGGATAAGACAGGAGGTAGCTCGCATTTGGAAGCTGCAGAGTTGGTGAGGTAAGGTTGGCTGCTGGCTTTCCCTATATCCCTGATCTCTCTAAGGCTTTCACCCCTATATTTGGCTCCCTGTTTTTTATTTAATAAGACCATTTAGAAATTCGTCTACAAAAATTATCTGTTAAAGCCTGGTGATGCAAATCTATTATATGGAAAGCTGAGGCAGGAGAACTTTGTGATTCAAGGCCTGCATGGGCTACAGAATATATTTAAAGTCTGTCTGGGAAGTTTAGGGAGACATTATCTCAAATAAAAAAGCAATAAATAAACAAATAAATCAATCAATCAGAGTTGGGGTTCTAGCTCAGTGTAGGGCTTCTTCCCAGGATGCACAAGACCAGTCTGGGTTCAAGGCTCCCTATCACAAATTAATTAATTATAAAAAGCAAGTTGGAAATATGGTTGTCCATTTAGCACTTGTTATTCAAACATGAATAACTCAGTCCAGAATCCCAGTACTCATGTACAAAGTTATGGCTATAAGCACCTGTAACCCCAGAGCTGAGAAGGTAGAAATAGAGGGATCCCTAGAGCTTTCTGGCTATCTAGTCTAGCTGAATTGACAAGCCCTGAGTTCAGTAAGAAAAGCTTTCTCACACAAGGTGGAGATGGGATTGAGGAATACATCCAAGGATGATGACTCCACATGTATGCATGGACACTATAAGCACACCAACACTACATGAACATGTACAGACATGTTACCACACACACAAAAGAATAAATAAATGTTAAATATAATATTTAATGAACGTCCTTAATCCAAAAATCTGAAATCCAAGAATCAGAAATGTTCTGAGCAGCAACATGATGCCGCATGCAGACAAGTCTACCTTTGACCTCAGCTGACAATTAGAATGAAAGCACACTACAAGCACTACATCACCTGAAGACTATGTACAGAAGGTGAGGTCTGTATTTGAGCATAAAACACCATGCCCAAGAAACCTGATAATATATGCACAAATACTCCAAAATTAAAAACAAAACTGAAAGCTCAAAGACTTCTACTCCCAAGCTCAGTTCATGTCTCTGAAAAATGTCTTGTGAAAAGTAGAAGAGTAAGCATTCTAGGCACAGAATGCAGCTGTAGTGGAAGTGGTGATGGGGCAGCAGAAGCTACAGAGCAAACAGCAGGAAGAGACGGCCTTTGGAGGGTCATATTTAATCTCCTGCTAAATAAGAATTAGCCATTTTGTGCTACAAGGAAAACCCCCACACTACTCAGCAATATGTCATTTTAAACATGTGATAGCAAGGCGGGAAACAAATGTTACTTTTAAAAGTCATCTTGCTGGTGCTCAGGCACATGAGACTTGAATAAAAAGATTATGTTACACACCTACCAGAATAGTGAAAATAAAGAAATCAACAAAAAGCAATTCTAGTGAAGTTGTTAGAGGCAAGGAGCATGTGAAGATCTTGGGGATCAGTTTTCAATATCCAGTGAAAGAAGATGGATGCCACAGTTGCTTCCCAGATACAGGTCTTCAATAGAGCTACTGTCACCTCTAAACATGAGGACACACATACAATATTGTTTATAATAGGAAAAATCTCAAATCCCTCTCCAAAGAACAGATACATGAAAGAGTGTGTTCATATGGATTACAATAGAACACTCAAATGAACAAATCAAAACTATATGCATCTACTTGAGTAAATCTTAAAATAACAATGTTGAAATGAGAAAGTATAGTGCCGGGTTGTAGTGGTGCTGAGAAAACACAAAAACATGAAATAATACATATTAAAATTGAAATGATACTGTGCTCCAGAACAGAATCAGGCAGCAGTAAACAGATCCTGATAACTGATCTCCTTCAAACAAAGCTGAAGCAAATATGGCAGAGTGACCCGCATGGGCAGGGTGTCTCAAAGCCACAGCTATGCACCCAGGAAACCCCAAGAAACACATCTGGTAGGTAAGACTCTGGAGCTCAGACTCACCATCTGTTTTTTGTTTTTTTGGTTTTTCGAGACAGGGTTTCTCTGTGTAGTTTTGCGCCTTTCCTGGAACTCACTTTGGAGACCAGGCTGGCCTCGAACTCACAGAGATCCGTCTGCCTCTGCCTCCCAAGTGCTGGGACTAAAGACGTGCACCACCACCACCCGGCGAGACTCACCATCTGTTAAAGACTTGCCTGAGGTGCCGCATCACCAAGCTCCCTTCAAACACAGCAATTCCATAACACTGTGTTTGGCAAGTGAGACACGCCAACCAACTAGTCTCTCTGACACAGGATAAAATCGACTCAAGGGAGGAATACTACAAAGTGGCCAGCACCAACACGGTATGGTACATTAATGTGGTAGTAGCATAAGAGTGACCATGCATGTTAAAGTAATAGGTCTCAGATTCTAGAAATCAACACTGGTTCTTACGGTTAACTCATTTTTCAACCAAGGTGCCAACACACCTTGAGAAGAGTAATCTTTTCAACAAATGATACTGGGACAGTTCGATAATTCTCAAGTAAAGAAATGATGTTGAATTGATACCTCACCCAAAGAAAAATGTAACTCAAAATAGACCATACACTAGACATCAGAGCTAGAAATGAATCTCCTAGAGAATGAATTTATTCTAGGAGTAAATGTTTGTGGCCTTGAACTAGGCAATGCTTTCTTAGACATACCACTAGTGTCAGAGACAAGAGAGAAATAAAATATATTTCATCAAAATTTAAAGCCTCTGTGTTTTAACAGATGCCGTGAAGAAAGGGAAATGGCAACACTTGGAATCAGAGAAAGCATTTGCGAATCATGTCTCTTGATTCAGGAATACATAAATGATAGTTAAACTCTGAATTTAAAAACCATTTTTAAAATCAGTGAAGTATTTGAGTAGACATTTCTTTATACAAAAATACAGTGTGATTCATATACAAGTAACAAAGAAACATATAAGAGGACACTCGATTTTATTAATCTCTATGGAAATGAAAAACTAAAGCCACAAGTACTACTATGTCTACAAAGAAAAATAACAAGTTGTGAGAGATGGGACAATCCGGAAGGAACCTCATATGGGGGCCAGGAACACAAAGCAGGGCAGTCTTTTTGGAAAAAGCAGTAAGTGGTTCTCCACAAGTTAAGTATCCTTCACCGTGTGTTCTGTCTCCTCCCTAACACTGTGATGACCACTCTGACAAAAAACAACATAAAAAAGGAAAGATTCATTCACATTACAATTTCAAGTTACAGTCCACTGTTGAGGGGAAATCAAGGCAGGAACTCAAGCCACATCACATCCACAGTCAAGAGCAGAGCGAGAAAAAAAATGCAGAGATCCTTGTTTTCTTGTTCACTCTCTTAGTGCTCCGCCAGCTTTCCTTACTCTTTCTTATACAATGTAAATCTCAGGTAATGAAGTGATATCATGCTCTGCATCTTCCTACATCAATCAACATTCAAGATTATCCCTTACAGACCTATTCACAGGACAGCCAGAGCTGAACAATTCCTCCACTGAGGCTCTCTTCTCAGATTGTGGCAAGTTGAGAATTAAAAAACTAATGATCACCTGAGGCCTGTATCTGAGCCACCACCGGGGCCATGTTGGTATTCAAGACTCTCACTGCTGAGGGGGCCCTGCCAATATGAGTGGCCCAGACTGCCACCTGGGGCCATGGTGACAAATAGGCAGGGCTGCTGCTGAGGACCATATCTGGATCCATGGTCCTACCACCCCAACATCCACCCCATCTATGAACTGTTGGAGCAGGTGAAGGGGATGAACCTACAGATCCAGAACAGCAGGATCTCCATGACACTGGACAACAACAGCATATCCAAGAGGAGCCCCAGTGAGAGCCCATTATCAGTGGTGTAGCAGAAGCCAGAGGCCTATAAGTAAAGATGAATGGACTAAAGGGTAAACTGTGTGACTCAAGGAACAACATTACAGCTTCCATGACAAAATTCTTTCATTTACTTGTTTGGGTTTTTTGTTTGTTTTGTTTTATTTTGGTTTGGTTTTGGTTTTTCTTTTAAATTTTGTTTTGTTCTGGGAGGAGGCTGTGTTATATCTGTTTCATGAAACCCCCAGAGACCATCAAGGAGCCGGTTTCCCATGCAAGTACATAAGGGTCCTTTTATTGTCAGGTTCAACCTGGGCCACCACCAGGCAGATGCAGGGAAATGCAGTGGCGGCCGTGAGCGCAGGTATAGAGTTTTTATACGGAAAAACTGCAAGCTGGGAATTGGTAACTTGGGATTGTGTAGACGGGATATGGGGCAAGGTAATTTTTTGAAACTATTGGTCTAGACTTTGGGCACACCACATCTGAAACCATTGGATTAGACCTTCGGTGGGGAACCACAACCCTCTGAACAGGATTATCTGGACTGCTCAGCAGGATTATCTAGAGATCTTCAAGGGCTATAAACCATAGACAGAATGTCTCCAGGAGCATACTGCTCTATATCTGTTTAGGCTGGCATGGCACATTCCTGAAGTACTTCCTGGAACTGAGTACAGCAGGTGGTCTAAGATGGGGTCTGTATTGCCTTCACAGTTGCAAGGGCAGAGGGTGGACAGAGAGATAAGCATGATGTGAAATCCGCAAAGAGTCAATAAAAGTTAAAAGAATTTAAAAAACAAAACCAAGCGGGATGGTTGTAGCTAGAGGTTTTCTGGTCCTGCCTGGCCCACAGTCAGGACAAATCTCTCACACCCACCAGTCCTGAGCCACTCAGACCCAACCAAGTAAACACAGAGACTTAGAGTAAACACACAGAGACTTAGAGTAAACACACAGAGACTTATATTACTCATAAACTGTATGACCATGGCAGGCTTCTTGCTATCTGTTCTTATATCTTAAATTAACCCATTGCTATTAATCTATAAATTGCCACGTGGCTCGTGGCTTACTGGATCTTAACATCTTCTCATGGCAGCTGGCAGCATCTCTCTGACTCAGCTCTCCTGTTCCCAGAATTCTCTTCTCTGCTTTTCCCACCTATACTTCCTGCTTGGCTACTGGCCAATCAGCATTTTATTTATACAGAGCGATATCCACAGCAGGCAGTGGTGGCACACATCTTTAATCCCAGCACTTGAGAGGTAGAGGCAGGTGGATCTCTGTGAGTTCAAGGCCAGCCTGGTCTACAAAGTGAGTTCCAGGACAGCCAAGACTGTTTCACAGAGAAACGTTGTCTCAAAAAAACAAAAACAACAAAAACAAACAAACAAAACAAAAATAAAAACGAATCATCACATGGAATGTAAACTGGTATAGTCATTTGGGAAAACAGATACACAGTTCCCAAAAAGTTAAGTATACATTTACCATATTGCTCAGCAGTTCCAGTCTTGGGAATATTCCCCAAAGAACTAAAAACACACATGCACACTAAGTCTTGTATACCATTATTCATAGCAGCCTGTTTACAACAGCCAGAGATCAGGCAACTCAAAGGCCAATCAAGTATTGAGTGAATAAACAAATGTAATATGTTCATGTGGAGATATCATTAAGCCGCCAAAAGTTGAATACTGATACATATAACATTAGTCAAATTGAAAATACTGTATTTATTAGAAGTCTGACATAAAGAATTGTTCTGAATTTGAATTGCCTTCCCACCTGGTTGGTTAGTTTTGTCAACTTGACACTAACTAAAGTCATCTAGGAGGAAGAAACCACAGCTGATTAATTAATTCATCCATTGAATTGTCCTGTCAGTAAGTCTGTAGGAGCACTTTCTTGATTGGTAATTGATGTGGGAGGGGCCATCCCATTGTGGATGTGGCCACCCTGGGCTGTTGGTCCTGGGTACTATAAGAAACTAGGCTGAACAAGACCTGGGGAGCAAGCCAGTAAGCGGCACCCCTCCATGGCCTCTGTTTGATTCCTGCTTTGAGTTTCCTACCTTGAGTTTTTACCTTGGCTTCTCTTGATGATAGACTGCAACCTAAAAGCCAACCCTTTTCTCCCTAAGTTAATTTTAGTCATAGTGTTTATCACAGCAATAGAAAGCAAACCAGAATACCATCCCACCTTATTATTCAAAATCCTACCCCACACTATGATGGGATTATGTGGTGGGGTCCTTGCAAGGTGATTAGCTCATGCCCATGAATGAGATTAGCACCCTTCAAAAAAGAGGACCTCAAGACTTCTGTCCTTTTTACCCTGTAAAGACATAGCACCAAACCACGCCATCTGGGAGAGAGGAGGTTCAGGCACCAAATCAGCTAGAGTCTTGATCTTGGGCTTCTCAGCCTCTAGAGTGGTGAGACATTAACTTCTTTTGTTTATAAGGTACACTGTATATTTTATAACAGCCCACATGAACTAAGTCAGTCCATATCATATTATTCAAATAATATTAAAAGCCCACAATAGATAAACCTTTTTTTTTTTTTTTTTAAGTAAACAAGGGAAGGAACAGATGACTGCTACTGGGTACAAGGTTCTTTTTGAAGTGATCAAAATAAATAAAATTAAATGTTACGGCTCTCAATATGCTAAAAGGAACTAAATTAACTGTGTTAGGCCACAGCATTCAAACCTCCATACTGACATTTAAAGATTTAAGGAAGAAACTTTTAGTGCCACTATTTAGGTTTTACAAAGAATAACTTAAATGTCATAATTGCTAAGACCAGTAGACTTTTCTCGGAAATTTTTAAGAAAAACACAGGTTGTTGTTCCAGGAAGACTTCTGAGGAGGATATGTTGCATCCTGCCTTGATGGCTTTAGACATTTTTCATCAGAAGGCTTACAATCCAGTGATGTATTTTATGATATTTCTCCCAGTTTTATTTAATAATGAACCCAAGAGTTCTATTACCAAATATTGATTTTTCTTCCATTTCCCCTCCTAGGCTTTATGTCTAAATACAAAATATATTCTCTTTCTCATGTGATTTGAGGAAAATCCTTCATGTAAATCAAAATGTGGTGATGTTATAGCCTGTCATTATAATGTAAAGAGTGAGATGCTACAAACAATTGGAGACTATTTATAGCTAAGCCTACCTGTGTTTTCCTCAGTCGTACTTGTTAGAAACACCTCCAAAGTGCACTCTTCCATGATTTTTGAGGCAGAAAACCAGTGTATATAATCACCTTTCCTTCTGCAATTGGGGTCATCATGAGGAAGAGCCATATGCTGCCTTGTGCTGCTAAGCCCTGTCCAAGACTGCCCTGGGTATGGGTGGAATCTGCTCTCAGGCTTGGTGGTCATGCATGATAGCATTGCATGTGTTCCATGAGAGCTTTTCCATTCTCTTTAGCCTTCCTTCGTGCACCAACTGAGAAAATTATTTTATGTCAGTTTCCTTTAAAGGAGAAAAAAAGTTTTTTGTAGAAATAAAATGAAAATAAAAAGCCAGTGCTCTGTATTGCCATAACTCCATTCCTACTAAGAGACGAAACATTCTTGAGTCCAGTTATTCTTCCTGTTCTAATGGCTCTTTGTTGAAGAATCAATAAATATCCATCATTCTCATACCAAGGAGTGAAAGAGGAGTAGAGCTGGGTACTGGCATGGACCACATGGCAATCATTGCTGCTTGACAAAGTTCCAGCATTTCAACATTGCAGACCACACTTCTCCAGTACCTTTTTACTTTCATTTTTAGTGATTCTCAATATTTATGCCTTTCCCTTTGGGAACTTTTGTGTGGTCTTTGGTAAAAGGATAAAAATGTGTACAATTTTTATCTAAACAAAATAATTCTGGGGGGGCGGGAAATCCCCACCATTATGGAACCAGGAATTCCATTGTGCCCTCCTATTTACACCAAGAGGGGAAAGTTAGAAAATTACTAGACACACCTGATTCCAAGGATGAATTGCCTACAATTCAGATCCAGAGCCTGAGGCCGTTAAAGGCAAGAGTTCAGTTAATAAATACAGAGAAATCAGAATGGTGCAATATAATGGGAAAAGAGTAAGACTCCAGGACCTTCCCTTTTAGGAGTTTTATGAGGGGAACAGGTCCATATAGTAATACTAAGAAACTGTAATACAGTGTCTGGTTTCCAGAAGTTCTTTCCCCAAAGTCAAGCATTTGGATAAGCGTCTCCATTCCCTTGGGAACTTGAGGAAAGTTCCTGCTTGATAAAGCAGTCACTCTTCTTATCTCTAGCAAGAGGAACTTGTGGGCCTTCCATTAACATATGACTGGTGCTATTGTCAAGGTCAACACTAGATTCCTCAACTCCTGATCTTAATCCACACCCCAGCTCACATGCCCCTTGTCTCCTGTTTAATCCTATGTGCAACTATACAGTGTAAAAAGTGTAATCTTTTCTCAATTAAAGGCTGCTGGTAGCCAACCTGATTCACCCTCAGGTTGTCCTCTGCTCCCGGAGCCAACTCTACACATCCTCTTTGGGATCTGAACCCCCCGCTGCTGAATCAGATCTCCAGCAACATATGAAGATTTAATCTTCATAATATGGGTATGTAACAACAGCCTTCTGACACGACCCAAATCTCTTCTTCCATCTACTCCCATCTTTCCAATGTGTTTTTACTAAGGATGACAAGTGTGGTAAGAGAAATGTTAACAGGTGTTGAGGTGCCCAGGAGCTAGAAACAGAGTCCTTATCTTGGACTAAGCAGTATAGGATATAAAAGAGCATGTTACTAGCTTCTCAGTCTTTCTTAGAAATACGATTTAAATAATGTATCACATTCTTCTGGATGCATCATTTGACAAATAGGATTATTCTTTGTTCATGTCATACTTTCCGTCTTTGAACTGAGCATGTTGGGAAGGGTTTGACTTCTATCTTCTCTTCTAAAGAAAGGAAATGTTAATCCACTGAGATAAACTTCCCCCAGTCTGGCTGTAGTTCATTGATTTCCTTTGTTATCTTCCCAACATTTCAGTGTTGGAATATTCCAAATAGTACTTTAATATTCTACGTATCTACATAGCAAGAAGTAATCAGACGGCAGAGTACGTATTAGTACATGTTTGGAGATCTTCAGAATTGCCACTGGTCCTGAGTACTAGTCCCAGAGTAATCATAGGGATCCTTGATGAAGCCACTGAAACAAGAAATAGATTCCTCAGATGACTGATGTGTGTTGCTATGACATAGCCTGTCAATCTTAACTAATGTGAGCCCAAATTTATGCACTCTATGAATAGGGTGTTCCATTTGATAAGTGTCAAGAATGACTATTGTTTAGGAGGAAAACAAGAGAAGCATTCAGGGTAGAGTATGAAAATTGAGCA